>NC_136970.1:31886754-31894254 GCF_032717465.1 Coenobita brevimanus
GGGATTCCCCACCTGAGTCCACTCGTACAGTGTTAGCCATAATAACTTCTATATCAACAATGATGGAGTTAAGTAGGCAAAGAATAGTTTTATAGCATTACACACACACACACACACACACACACACACACACACACACACACACACACACACACACACACAGTCTTGCACTCATTCAGTTACTTCATTGATATAAACCCAGGGTTCACTTAGAACTGCTGGGCTGATATTCAGCTCCACAAACTTCATCAAAGTTTCCTTGGCCTCGCGCTTACAAGGTCCGACGCCTTGTGAAAACTCCACACAACTTTTATCAGGAGGATTGGCAAGAGGGATTTAGGCTGCGGGGGAGAGCCATCGTGATCAATTCGAGGGGGATTTGACGATGGGTTTTCGCAAGCTTTTACAATATACTAAGAAGAATATTGTACAGAATACATTAACGTACTTAGTGCACAGTGACGCACCATACACTAATCTCCCAACACGCTGTCACACCTTAATTTCATTTCGCATCAACCACACCTAAAACTGCATACCTAACCCTACCACAACACCTACCGTAATACCTAATATAACCGCACCTTGCACTCTTGCTTCATATACCACACCACAACACACTGCCACACCCCCACAGTGCCATAAATCACACTGACCCACCACGCATACTACACCCCACAGTGCGAAAGAAACACTGCCACACTTCGCCAGCCACACCAGACACACCTCACAACTACTCCGCAACACACTGTCACACCCTTAAACTCATAGCTCACATTGCCAAACCCCACACTACAACACGTCACATCACCACTTATAGTCAAACCCTTCACCACGACTATTCAGTTTCTCTGGAAGTAGGGCCGAATTATGAAACTCAGCTTAACAAAGAGCCATATATTATTGTTCGAGCAAGCGAAGCGAGCACCAAATTTAGTAACAGTTTGGACCCCCGACATATGTACCCGAGCGAAAGATTTATCCCATGAGCAAGAAATGTGGTTGGGAGTCGGGAGGAAAACTCTGTAGTACAGTAGCAAACTTTTTTGGATATCTCAGCCAATTTTGAAGTTAGACACCAATTTGGAAATCGCATAAAAATCCTTAGTTATTTTCATTTCATAGACAATCGTAATTCCCAGTAGTTTTTTCGTGAATCGAGGATACGATTTTTTATATAGGCCTATGGCAGATTAGCGTAACAGCCGGCTGCGCAAGAAGTAACGGTCTAAGGTTGCGTGAGTAGCACAGCAGTATTTTCCGACGATTGCTGAGAGAGTTGGATTTAGGAAGTGTGGGGGAATATTTCTGGCTTAATCTAATAAGGTCTTGTTAGAATTTTCAGGTAGGAAATCAGAGGAAGATGATGAGCCACATGGGAGAATATTCAGCACTGCCTAACTTGCTCGCTCGCTCGCTTGAACACGTTCCATACTTTCAGTGTGGACGCCTAGTACATGTTTTTATCTGTATTTTTCCCTCTATCTAAACACTTATACCGGCAGAGAAAGAAACGAGAAATTCAAATATTATTTACTTTTACATTTTCCGCTAAATGCATAATAAAAAAAAAAAAACGCAAAACTTTCTCTTTTTTATGCTTATTTCTTCGTTAATTTTCATTCTTCTGAGCCGGTCAAAGTGCCAAACAAAAACGACTGAAGGGCCGGATTTGGCCAGCAAACCGCCAGTTGAATACTCCTGCCCCATATTTTGCATTGATCCAACAACAGTGTTACAAATCACTGTTTTATCTGATCTGCCTGTGCTGTGCTACCTAAAAATATAATAATTTATGTAATGACCCGCATTTGCAATCTAGCCGACCAACGGTTCCCGTATTTGTGGTCTCTCTTTACCTCTACATTTCTTCGTTCCATAATCTTCAGTCTTCTTCCTAGTGAGTAAATGTCACCCTTGTTTCACTAGTAATGTCCACAGTGCTGTTAACAGAAATTGGGGAAAAAATGAAGACACTGTGTGTTTATATTTTTAAACTGAATATGAAAGGGTGGGGGGCAGAGATAGATGATACCATCAAGCTTGAAAATAATTATTTTTTAATCATTACCGACCACAGTTATTTTATTACAGTAGCTATGTAAATCTAAAACCAAAAATTGTCAAAAAAAAATAAAAACTCGCAGAAATTAAAACATATATAAAGTTATTGCCTATCATTAATAAACAGTATATTAAACGTTGCACTTCGTTACTTTTGAGCACTTCAAGTAATTAATGATTTTCAGATTTGCGGTAGTTTCTCTCTCTCTCTCTCTCTCTCAGTACGATGCAGTCCCCAAGGAACATGGCAAAATGATGCTAAATTTCTCTACCCGTAAACTGGATTTCATGACAGAGGAGGTACAGCAGGGATCGGATTTGGAGACATGCTTAGGACCAGTTTCCTGCCGTCACTGTGGTTTGTGTTCCCAGGAAGGACAAGGGAAGAGGAATGCTAATTCTTTCCATGTCTCTTGGTCTTCCTACAAAAACAAATCCTGGAATTTATTTTAGCAAGAAGGCCACGGAAGGAAAAGTGCAGAATTCTACCTTCTTCTGGTTCATCTTCCAGAACTAAATACATGAGCCGTATTTAAAGTTCCATCGGCTTTGTAGCACCCTTTCCATAGTGAATTACTTCGTATATTACACCTTATCCTTCTCTTGTATACTTCTTTTATTGCCTTAATGTCGACATACATCACATCAATAGCATACAAGAGGATATTTGGGTGTATTGATTAGAATAAACCGCTATAGAAGAAGTGTTACGTAATCTCCAAGGCCAATAAGAATTCGACCTAAAGTTACGACGGAGATATTATCGTCAATATATTAGAGAATCCTACTCTTGAGCTACCAAATAATTGATAAATATCACGCACATCCAATATTTTTACGTATACTGTTCAGATAAGTGTTAAAAAGTAGGTTTATATTGCCTTCATACCCTGTACATGTTATCTGCACACATAAACGACAGTTAATACGAGAGATATGTAGGTCAGCATGGGGTATGGCATCAAGTTACCATGAAGGAAAAGGATACGTGCGTATATTTTATTCCTGTTAAGGTTTCTCGATGAAGGAAGTGATTAAGGGATGATAGTTCATTTTTGGGGGTGAAAATGAAATTATGCGTCAATCTACGTGAAACTTTACTGGATAATAGCTATGATACCTACTTAAGCGTGTAGGAAGTTTCAGGACGATAATGAAGAAAAGAAAAAAAAAATATTTAGTAAAATCTTAATATATTTAACCTATCTTTCACTGACTACTGCTCCTAAGTGAGTAAACATATAATCATTTTAAAAATATCAGTGATTAAGTTAATCATTTACAAATAAAGCTCAGGGATTAGTTTTGCCAAATATAGCTTGTATCCAGTAAAATTTCATGAAATTGATGCATAATTTCATTTTCAACCAAAAAAATGAACTGTCTGGCCTTAAAGTGAAAAACAGCAGAGGTTAAGCAAAAATTTCGGGGACAGCTGACGGTATGAAAATGGCGGTGCAGAAGACAGTGCAATACGAAAGATCAAATGTTAGACTACCCACACCTACACACACACACACACACACACACACATTCAAAAGGGGAGGCTGAACTGTAAGCAGAGAGAGAGAGAGAGAGAGAGAGAGAGAGAGAGAGACTTTTAAAATATTTTTCAAAGAACAGTAATATTTCTGTTAATGATCTTTGAAGGCAGCCTTAGCCCTTTTGCCAACCGCAACAGTGTCATGACAGTATTGCTTTGATATATTTATAAAACAGAACCAACCGGTACGGTACATGTTGCTTTTTATTAATTCGTTTCTCTCCTATAACTGTACTACTACTACTATATACTTACCTGGTATACTGAAGTCGCAAGATATCAGGTAAGTGAGAGCAGCATGAGCTTATCTTTTTCTTGGACAAATGTATGAAATGTGTATTCACTATAGTTAACCCTTTAACACCCATTTTCACAGGGTAGGCTATAATTCACTCTCCCAGCCACACCACCAGCCAAATTTTCAATCATCCCACACATTTCTGTATTCCTCATGCTCATTTCTTAATTCTAGAACAATAGACCTATTTGCGCCTACATGCCATTAGTACACCTGGGTCACACAGACCCACAAAATAAAAAAAAAATAAAAAAAAATAGTTTTGTTGTATTTATTGAATCCTTGACCATTCTACAACCTTTTTGGTTTAGTTTACTATGCAATAATAAATAAAATTAATATTAACTTATTTTAAGTATTTTAGGCAAATTCTTGAAAAAAATCTTTACAAAAAAGTACAGCTTCTGTTTACCTGGACCCCATAAGAAAAGAAACAACACAATGATACTCGCACTGCTGTCAAAGCTAGTGGTATGAAGGGTCTTGATGGTGTGGAGAGGGCAATGCAAATGGTGCAGAAATATGCATTACACAACAGTAAATTTCAGCCCCACTAATCCAGTATATCTGGGTCTCACAGACCCGACTGCGACTTTAGTGTATTATACTCCGAAACAGAGGGAGACCTGGAAAACCACCCACCCACCCTTAGCATCGTCACCCAAACCTAGGAAGCTATTGAGAAGAACAGGGGTCCCTGGCATCTAGAAGTTGCTAAACCAAAAATTGGCAAAAAATGGCCGGGTCTCTCAGACCCCGGTGTGCTGTTCTAGGGTTAAACTTCTCTTTGACGGCTGTATGGTGCAAGTCACTATCTATCTATCTATCTATCTATAGCCCGACGCCCTAATCCCGCAAAGGGTGGCCCAGACAAAACGCCTCCAAGTCGCTCTGTCACCCACCATTTGACTACCCTCCCCCCAACTCACCCCCCCCTCCCTCATATACCTCTCAACTCCATCCCTTCACCTCATCCTCGGTCTACCTCTCCCTCTCCCTCCCTCCACCTCACCTACATACACCCTCTTAGTCAGTCTTTTATTCTCCATTCTCTTCACATGTCCAAACCACCTCAGTGTATTTCTCCTAATCTTCTCAACCACATCCACATCCACCCCACAGCGTTCCTTCACTTCTTCATTCGTCAACCTGTCCCTCACGCGGTCAGAAAAAGCGCTTGTTCATTCGTTTATTAGACTTTTATTATTTCCCAGTAGTTAATGTAATGCATAAAATAATACATAACAAATACTTCTCGAATTTTCTTTCTTTCCCATGCCGATGTTGAACTGATGTAAATAGCCACAATTTTGAATTATGCAAATAACTTATGATGTTCAAATGCAATTTTGTGTTACTTTAAGTATATTCAAGGAGAAAACTTAAGAAATGTTTTAGAAGAGTTTTGTGTGTGTGTGTGTGTGTGTGTGTGTGTGTGTGTGTGTGTGTGTGTGTGTGTGTGTGTGTGTGTGTGTGTGTGTGTGTGTTGAATTAATTCCTTCCTTTTCCTACATTTGCTGTACCAAATTTATTACTGCACAAAATGTGTGAGCATAAGTCTGCAGGTGCACAGCAAGCCATTAATTTGCATCTTTCATATTGCGGCCATAACAAGAAGTTATGGGAGAGACACGGCACCGTGAGTAATTAACTTTGTCCAAAGTTACGTGGATTCACATTTTGTTGAAAAGAAATCAGATTTACTTGTACATTGATTGTATTATAGTTAGACTACATGAAATATGTAGCCATTAAAAACATTATATACATTCTCCTTAAACAAACACCTTCAGAATGATATTTTAAGATTGTTTCTGCCACTACTAGACCATTATATGACACAGCCACACCACACCCTACCACACCACACCTTACCAAACCGCACACTGCTTCTCCATGCTACCACAATTTACGAGTACTAACACACAGCGTACTGCCCTATCATTCACTTCCACACTCCACACTGCCATACCAGACAGTGCGACACTACATTTTCCCACATTACACACTGTCACACAATATGTTTCTGCACCTCACATTGCCGCACCACATACTACGGCACATCGCACTGCCACATCTCACATTAGCACATCCTGCACATTCAAACCACACATTGCCGTATGAGTCATTGGCACACTACAAACACTCACACCACACACTGCCACACCACACACCACCACACTTCACACTACCACATTTCACACTACCAAAACACACAAAGCCGCATCACACTCAGCCATAGCACACATTATCACACTACTCACTAGTACACCACAACTGCCACTTTTCACATTACCACATCAATGGTGCGCCACATACGACCGCACCACACTTTGCCACTCCACACACTACCATGATTCGTTCTACAAGATCTGACTGCCACACACACTGACACATTACACACATTGCCACAGCATACACCGCCACACCACACACTACCATAAACACTGGTGTACTTCAAGCTGGTATGCTACACCTCACAGTCACCACGCACTGTCACACCACGTTGACACACACACACACACACACACACACACACACACACACACACACACACACACACACACACACAGGAGCAACAGTGGGTATTATGTTTTAATCTGTGTGTGTGTGTGTGTGTGTGTGTGTGTGTGTGTGTGTGTGTGTCAGTGGGTGGATAGGCGCTGTTTTTGTGACTGTGAACAAAAAATCTCAACCGGTTCTTATCAGATATTAAGCAAAATTTGGCGAGTCGATTGGTTCATGTAATGTTTTGGAAGACAATATATCAGGTCAAGGTCACAAGGGTAGGTCAGATATCAACTCTGAGTTTTAGTCGAATTACGTTAAACTTGAGGGATTGCTGGAGGGTAAGAGAATAACGAATTGAGTAAGTTTTAAATAAAATCAGTGAAAACCCAAGGGTAAGATCAACATATTACTGGAGTCTGTGGGTGATATATATATATATATATATATATATATATATATATATAGATTTAGATAGATAGATAGAGATATATATATATAGAGATATATATAGAGAGAGAGAGAGAGAGAGAGAGAGAGAGAGAGAGAGAGAGAGAGAGAGAGATTCTTTAATATGATTTGTACCTCACATGGTCCATGTCTTGAGAATGAACAAAGTAGATGAGCAAATATTTTTCATTAGGTCAAAGGTCAAAGTCAAGTCACATGGGAAGGTCAACATAAACGGCTTTCATCTGATTTAGACCAAGCATTGTCGAAGGGTCCAGGGTAAGGTAAGGACAATAGGATTCGAGAACAGTTAGTCAAAGATCAAGGTCACAGGGTAAGATTCGAGTCAAACAATGGTGTGTGAGTTAAGTATCGGAAGAGAAGAAAAAATCGATTTTAAGAGCAGTAGGTCGAAGGTCAAGGTCACAGGACAAAGTCAAATGTTCAACTGGTAAAGTGGTGCATGTGGTTACTGCGCTCTCTGTTTTCCTTGTTCTTCTTCTTTTCATCATCTTCCTCTTCATCATCATCATCTTCTTCTTCTTTATTATTATTATTATTATTATTAGGAGAAATACACTGAGGTGGTTTGGACATGTGGAGAGGATGGAGAATGAAAGACTGACTAAGAGGGTGT
>NC_136970.1:31899254-31904254 GCF_032717465.1 Coenobita brevimanus
TAAGGAAAGAGAATCTGTAAGGAGGTTGGATAGGAAGTTTGTTACCTTATTTTCAACAAATTGGCCATCTGGGCGCTCCTGCCACTCTCGCCAGCCGGTATCTGTGAAGAGAAATTTCCAAGATGTCGTGCATCATATCAAAGCATTGCAATTAAACGTACGTGAAAGATGTCAACTGTTGTGCCATTATTGTGATTCATTTATAGAATCCCAAAACCAGGATTCCTCCAATTTCAACCTTACGTAAGAATTTTTAAGTTCTGTTTTTGAGATTATTTTTAAGTATAAGCATTGCACCCTAAACTTAAACAGAGAGAGAGAGAGAGAGAGAGAGAGAAATGATTAAATACTAAAGGGAACCACAATACTAGCTAAACCATTTCCTTTTTTCCATGACAGGATGAAAACTGAGAGTGAAAGCAAGTGACACCATATTTTATTATTCATAGGAAGCATTACTCTTTCAAAAAGCACATTCCTTTTTTTTTTTTTTTTCTTATAATCTGATGATTCAAACAACCTTAAGATAACATATGGAACTGGAGGAGATGGATATAGCCTTCATATTTTTAATGCAAGGAAGAAGGAACTTGGAGGCGATTTGTTTGTGGCCACCCCAAACGGGATTGAGGCGTCTGGCAATAGATAGATAGATAGATAGAAGAAGGAACCAAAGGCCAGGAGCCCGCAAACGTTCCTTAAAAAAAAAAAAAAAATACAACACAGAGCCAAATTCAAGATCTGTTCATTTCGAGATGCTTGGCCACACTGCTTTTGAAAGACTGGAGATCGTAAGAAATAGGAAATAAAGACAGGGAGACATTTCCAGAGCTAACCTGTTGCATACATGAAGGACTGGGAGTAACGGTTAACTCTTGCATAGAGAGACGGACAGAAAAGGTATGAGATTTTTTTTTTTTTTTTATGTGAGGAAGAAGGAACCAAAGGCCATGAGCCCGCAGTAACAGTTCCCTCCAAGAGAAAAACAAAATACAATAGAGAGCCAAATTCAAGATCCGATCATTTTGAGATGCCTGGACACACTGCGTTTGAAAGACTGGAGATCATAGGCAGCAGGAAATACAGAGGGAGACAGTTCCAGAGCTGACCTGTTGCATAAATGAAAGACTGAGAGTAACGGTTAACTCTTGTATTAAAGAGTTGGACAGAAAAGGGATGAGAGTTTGCTGCCAGACGGGTGCTACGCGCCCGTCGTAGAGGTGGAGGAATGCAAGCAGACAGTTCAGAGGAGCAGTGACCATTAAAGTAGCGATAGAAAGGAGATAAAGATGCAACAGTGCGGCGAAGAGACAGAGGTTGAAGGGAGTCAGTAAGAGGAGGAGAGTTAATGAGACGAAAAGCCTTTGACTCCACCCTATTGAGAAGAGCTGTATGTGGGGAACCTCCCCACACATGAGAGTTGTACTCCACACAGGGGCGGATAAAACCCCTGTATAGAGTCAACAATTGTGCAGGGGTAAAGAAAGAGCGGAGTCGGCTTAGCACACCCAATCTCTTGGAAGCAGATTTTACAAAAGATTTGATATGATCTTTCTAAGATAAATCCCGCGAGAATGAAACCCCAAGTATGTTTAAGGATGATGCAGGATCGAGCTGGATATTATTAAACATTATTGGGTACTCCTGTGGAAGATTCTGTCGGGCTGACTGATGTAAGAACTGAGTTTCTGATACATTAAAAATGACAAGATCACATTTACCCCAGTCAGAGATACGAGCAAAGTTAGACATTAGGTGTACCATAGCCTCATCCCTTGTTTGTTGAAGTAACTGCTGAGATGGACATTGCAAGAACCAAATGGAGAGGAGAAGGGTGGAATCATCAGCGTATGTGTGGATTGGGTCAGACGTACAGCTTAGAAGGCCATTGATAAATAAAAGGAAGAGAGTTCGTGATAGGACAAACCACCACTGCTAATAGATCTAGGAGAAGAACGGAGGCAATTTACAACAGCGGCTATAAAACGACCAGAAAGGAAGCTATAGATGAAGGCACAAACAGAAGGATAGAATCTGCAAGAGGGCAGTTTGTAAATTAAAGATTTATGCCAGACTCGATCGAAAGCCTTTGAGATGTCAAGTGAAATGGCAACTCTTTCGTCAATGTCCCGAAAGGAGGGTGACCAGGAGTCTGAAAGGTAGGTGATCACCAGTGGAGCGTCCCTGACAGAAACCATACTGACGATCAAATAGAAGGTTGTGATAGAAAAGATGCTTTAAGTTTTTTTTAAGAATAGACTCATAAACTTTTGAGACACAGGATGTTAAAGCAACTGGGCGATAGTTAGAGGGTTGGTTATGGTCATCCTTCTTTGGGACTGGCTGAATGAGAGCAAACTTCCAGCAAGAAGAAAGGTACAAGTTGATAGACAAACGCGAAAGAGTTTACCTGGGAAGAGTGTAAGCACAGAAGCACAGTTCTTGAGGACAACAGGAGGGACCCTATCAGGCCCATATGCCTTGTTGGTGTTGAGGCCAGCGATGGCATAAAATACATCAGCTGAAGACATTTTAATGTCAGCCATGAGGAAGTCAGAGGAGGGAAGTAATGGAGGAACACCACCAAAATCGTATAAGGTGAAACCGGAGGAGAAAGGCAAAGCAAAGAGATCTTCTTTATCAATAGAAGAAACAGCTACAGAGCCAACAGAGTAGTAAAGAGGAAGGAAGGATGATGAGGTAAAGTTGTTAGAAAGGTTTTTAGCAAGGTGCCAGAAGGAGAGGGAGGAATTCGAGTTAGAGAATTGAGAGCATTTAGTGCGGATGAAATTATTTTTAGCACAACGAAGAACAGACTTAGCACGATTTTGGGCAGAAACATAAAAAAAGATGTGATTCAGAGGTGCATTGACTCCGGTACCATTTATAGGCCCTCTCCTTGTGGACAGCATTAGAACAAGCCTGATTAAACTAAGGCTTTTTTCCATTAGTCAAAGGATATGAGTAAGGAATGTATGCTTCCATCCTTCCATACCCATTTAGTACGGTAGACCATTCTTCATGTGAATAAAATCACCAGGAAGCACAGTAACAGTAATACACCACATATTGTCACCAGATTCAAGGATTTAAGCAAGAATGAAAAATGAGAAAAAAAAAAACTTTGGCTGAAGGGATTAAAGGGAACCTGTCTGTCTGTCCGTCTGTCTGACTGTCTGTCTGTCTGTCTGTCTGTCTGTCTGTCTGTCTGTCTCTGTCTCTGTCTCTGTCTCTGTCTCTCTCTCTCTCTCTCCCATTAGTTCATCAATTTTCTTTGCACCCACAGTCATCGCCTAACATTTGAACGAAGCTCCTTCGTCTTACTTATTTTATTATAGGTATGTTCAATAAGAGTAATAGGAAAACTGCTACTAGTACAACTACTGCTACTACTACTACTATTACTACTACAACTACTATTACTACTGCTTCTACTACAACTACTACTACTACTTTTACCACTACTACTACTACAACACTACTACTACTACTACTGGTACTATTGATAATAATAATAATAGTAATAATAATAATAGTAATAATAATAATAATAATAATTATTATTATTATTATTATTATTATTATTGTCATTATTATTATTATTATTATTATTATTATTATTATTATTATTATTATTAATTGTGGTAGGTGGGGGCGCTTACCATCCACTCACTCAATGTAGTGCAGCTCTCGGGTGTCTGCCCTGTCCTGTCCTCCATCCTTCTTTCCTTACATCTTCTGTCTTTCTTTCCTTCATTCTTTCCTCGGCCTTCTGCCTACGGGTGACTTTACACTCCCTCTTCTGTCTTTCATTCCTTCATTCTTTCCTCTTCCTTCTGCCTGTGGGTGACTCTACACTGAGTGACAAGCCAAATGGTTTCCTGTACACCAGGAAACCATTTACTACGCTGGATGGTAACCATATAACCAAATTTTGGCGCCTGGTGGTTTAGTGGGTAATTATTGTGCTCCAATCGGATTGAGCTGGTGAAGGTTTATATCCAAGAGGTGGTTGGGGTTTATTGCTTACATAATGCCACTCAGGGATGAGTGAGGCTGGTCACTCTCATCTTAAATGTCAGGACCAACTGCCTAGCCCCGGGCTCCTACGCTCCTCATGGGGCAACGTAGGATTGGATGATGGATGGATGGATTATTATTATTATTATTATTATTATTATTTTATTAGTATAGTAATAATAATAATAATAATAACAATTATTATTATTATTATTATTTTTATTATTATTATTATTATTATTATTATCGTCATCATCATCATTATTTTCATCCAATTTTTTCACCTCTTCTTTCATATTGTCTTCTTTCTCTTTGCTATTCCCCCTTGTCTTTCTTCCCCTCACTTATTCATATTTACCTCTCCATTCTATCTTAATATACTGCATTAATCTTTATATTCATTTCACTCCTTTCTTCTTTTTCTGCCTTGACAACTTTTTCATTCACTCACTCACTCGCCCCTTGCCTTCTTTCTTTGCTTTTTTTCCCATTCCTTTCAAATCTTCTTTTCCTACTTTCTCCTCGACCGTTCTTTCATTTCTTCCTTATATGTCTTCCTTTCTTCCTTCCTGGACTTCTCTCAGGCCTATCTTCATTCTTTCATCCAATCATTCTTTCTTTTCTCTTCCATATTCCACATCCAATCATTCTTTCTTTTCTCTTCCATATTCCACATGACTCTTTTCTCTCTTTTTCATCTTTCCCTTGGTTTTCTTGTCGCCAGTATTTTCTCCCCTTTTATTAAATTTTCTTATCGTTCCCACGGCATGATAGGTAATGTAAAGAATTTCGAGGACTTGAATGATGAGTGAATGGATGTGCATTCCATTTAACCTGATATTCACCTGAGAGTTCTCCCAGTGTTGCAACATACTCTTCTGTATCTGGATCCCTCCCACCCCATGTAGGCCTTTTAATGGGAAAGTTAGTGATGATGATGATGATTATTATTATTATCATTATTATTATTTTTATTTATA
>NC_136970.1:31906754-31971754 GCF_032717465.1 Coenobita brevimanus
CTCTCTCTCTCTCTCTCTCTCTCTCTCTCATTGGTGCTCATTGTTACAAAATTACCAAATTTCCTTTACCTTTATTGTCTCCCATTACAACTAATGAAATCACTGTAAAAGACTCACTTTTATTTGTGAATGAAGTTACTGGCTAAAATTTCAGACGGTGTGCGATGGCAAGCTTTGATGTTCAGTCTCTCTTTACTAACATACCCTTAAAAAAAGACAATTGATATTTGCACTCAAAATGTATTTCCAAATGTAACTCATGTCGAATGGTTCGATCAGCAACAGCTCTTTTGAAATAATTTATTTGATGGTAATAATTTCTGAAGGATGGTGTAGCCATGGGTTCCCTTCCTTGGATCAAGACTAGCAGATGCTTTCTGTGTCATCAGGAAGATAATTAGTTAAATGATTGCCCAGAATTTCTTAACCCCATATTTTGTTGATGCTTTGTTGATTACTTTCCTTATTTTTAATTCCAGGACCATGTGAAATTGTTTCTGGACTGTCTTAATTCCAACCCAGAGAAGAAAAAACTTACATCAGGGATTGAATAACACAAAACTTTATGATTTCTTGATTTTAAGATCGTCCATAAATGTTTTTCTTTTAATACTTCTGTATACAGAAAACCTACTTATACTGGACTTAATACTTAATTTTATTTTCCTCACCCCCTTAATATTAAACAATCTCATTAGAACCTTCTCTTACCGCGCCCTTACGTGTTCAGGGTATTTTAATCTTCATGAGGAACCTGAGTTTTTAAAGAAACTGCTTTTTAGGAAAGGCAAGAGTGGCTTTCCTCTTAATTTTGCCGAACTACTTTCTAAAAAACTGCTTTTTAAGAAAGGTTAGAGTGGCTTTCCTCTTAATTTTGCTGAAACACATACTGAGATGACCATTAATATACTTCTTGACACCGCTACAAAGAGTATTCACACGGTTCCAAAAACAGTAATATATTTTCCCATAACCTAAAGTGGTAATTATAGCTTCTCACTCTGAAACAAGTTTTACCAATTATTTCATGAATTTTACCTCTATGTTTGGGTTAGAGTAATTTTGAAAAGTAGCGACGCATTTAGTATTTTTTCTTTATCCTCAGTCGTCTCTTCTCTACTGTATAACCTTAACCCATACCACGCTAGTGATGTAGATCTACTGTGCGTGCCCTTCAAAAACGCCAGTGACGTACATCTATGTCCTGCAGCATTGAGAACTCATTGCAAGCAACCGAAATAAAATGGCAGGTAATAAGGTATCTCGCTAACTTTAGACATTTCTTCGCTACGTTTACAACACTGATTGAGTCTTAACAGGCTCACAGCAGCTCTGCTCTCTCAGTAACCATGACGATTTCACAGGTCGAGTGGCACCAACCTGACTCTATTCAACCTGCTTTCTGGCTTTGATGATTACTTTCATTAGTGCCAGGGATGTTATATTGATGTATTAAGCTCAATTAGCCAGGGAAAAAAAAAATCTAAAATGGGTTCACAAGCTCACAGCCGCTCTGCCCTCTTAGTAACCTTGAAGATTTCTGAGGTAGAGTGCCACCAACCCAACACGATTCAACCAACTATCTGGCTTTAATGATTACTTTTATTAGTGCCAGGGATCTTTTATTGATGTATTAAGCCCGTTTAGCCAGAAAAAATTTGCAAAATCGGCTGGCGTAGAGAGGTATCAGTTGCACAACATATACAATTGGCTCGAAGTTGAATCCGTTTCACGTCTTTGCTATTAACAACAACGTTTTGAATCTTGATCACTCACTGTCACCTTCACAGTGTTGCCGTTTCGTGGAAATCGTCTGTTAATATAGAAAAACAAATAAACGACGGACCAAGACCTGAAAGAGACGGACGTCTTTTCACACCAGTGTGGAAATCTTCCACTCTACACATTTATGTTTTTTTTTTGTGCAATGATATTTTGACATGGTTATGTCACATAACATATATTGTTATTAATATCTATCAAAATGAAGTGACTGAAAATGTATCTTTTTTTTGCACAATACATTCACTGAAAACAAAGAAGAATACGTCGTGGACCACTGTCTACCCCCACCCTGCCGGCAGTATCGTTGCAAATCTATTATTTAGCAAAGCTTTGACAAGGCAAATACCAAACGCTTGCAGTCATACTTAAGAGTGTTGAGAGGCAGCAAAAGTATTTCTCAGCTAAACATGTATAACTGACCTGCCAACGAGTTTGGCATGGTTTGATGGCCAGCAGTGACTTCACGGATTATATGTGATTTATAACAGGAATGCCGAAACAGTTATTTTATACTGACTGTGGATAAACTGATGCAAATATGCGGTTGGTTGCCTGTGTATATTCTTATATCGTGCAGGGATAGGTTAATGAACGTGATAGTTATGTGGTTAGCTTCTTTATTATCTGCTGGATGTGAATGTCTTTGGTTTCGTTACTTTTCTGTATGTAATAAATTGCGTTTTGGTATATTAACCATTTAACCTTCGTGCACATCAGTCAAGATATGTTAAGATTCATTAATCATACCTACTCTTGCAATAATCATATCAAATGTATGTCATTTTATTTGTACTAACACCATGTTTTCTCTCATCCTGGCCACTAGATGAGAACGTGCGGAAAAATGATGTCAGACCTAGTGTGGTTTTATGGCAAAAGCTGCACCTTCGGTCTTTTCAGTTATGGTCAGAGGTTCACTCTGGCAAGACCTTATTATCATGGATTGTCTTTATGCACACTTGGAGACCTGTGATAGGTACGCAAGAGACGTAGGTCAAATCAGGATTAAAGCTAAGTGTGCACCACAAAATATTTAGTGATCGATATGATTTGTGCAGTGATCAAGCTGATTTTGTGTAGTGATGAACTTGATTATGTGCAATCGGAAATGCTTGTTTGGGTAAATAGAAAACGTTTGGTAACATAACCTACTCAGAATTTCTGTAGTAGTCTCGCAAGCAATTTACTAAGAGACAGGATTAAGATTAAGTTTATATCTTTTTTTAAATACAAAATCTTTCCTAATTTTTTTTTCTGGCAATTTTGGCAAACTCTGGACAGGAGTTAGGACCTAGGAGTATCACAGACCAGTGTATCTAGTAGTCTTGCTGCACTCGATTGTGTATCCTGAAAAACAGTAAGCTCTGCTCTTAGGATAATAATATGTAAGCTTCTATTCAGTATAGCATGACAAAAACAATGTAATACATTTATAGTTAGAGCAGGAGTTATTATTATAAGATATTGTTTTTTTTTTTCTGTTCGTAAAAAAAATGTTATTTGTAATTTTTCCATTGGATAAATCAGCAATTTTTAAGAACAGTTTCCATTTTCAGTGTCTTCGAACAGAATTTTGCAAATTATTTACCTCTACAAATTTCTACCTTCATTAGCCTCCACTTATTTCAAAATCAAGTTTATGGAGACGTTTAATTTTTTTTTGTTTTTTTATGTATCTTTAGCTTATATTTTACTTATCTACATTTAATCTTATTAGTAAATATAGTTGGTATACGAATTCAGAATTATAATCTATCTATTGACAGACGCCTTAATCCCATAAAGGATGGCCACAAACATATCGCCTCCATGTCACCCGGTCCTCCACCACTTCACTGCCCTGCTCCCAGCTCACACCCCCCTCTCTCACATAACTCTCCACTCAATCCATCTCATCCTCTGACTCCGTCCCTCTCCCCCTCCCTCTACCTCACTCACATACACTCTCCTCGTAAGTCTCTCACTCTGTGGTGGCACATGGTGCTTACCGGATATTTTTCACTTGAAAATGGTAGCACGCATGTGGTTCAGTGACATCTTTGGCTCTTGCCCATGTATCATGGCCACAAAAAATCACACTAGAATTAGTGGCATCATCTAGTGATGCTACGACGTCACCTAGATGAAACACATCATTCAACATTTCGAGAGTTTTGAAAACAATTGTTTTGCCAATGCCAACAAATGAAGAGTCTACATCACTCCAGTTAGTGCATAAACTCCTAGATGGTTAGGGATGGCTGCAGCATTTAGCGACCACCTCACTGACGTTGATAACTATGTTTTCCAGAACATGTTTCCATGGTTACCTGAACTGTAGGTGGCAAGCCGTTTGTTCATGAATGCAGGTGCTGTGGAAAGATGAAGAACACACCAGCGTCATCAGATACAACTTGAAATGGTGAAAAGCCTGTAGATGCTTTGTGAATCATATGATATAATTACATTTGCTTCCTCATGTGTTATTGCTACCTGCTGTGCACAAGTCCAAAATTCCACTGGATATGTGCCAGGGCCACTTACTGTACGATAATGAAACCTGAATGGAGCACAGCTTGTTGACAGTCATGTGGATGACCTGTTCTATATTTGAACGTACATTTTTCACCATGACTTGTTTGGGCAAAAACTATTCATCTGCCAGCCTCGGTCATTTCTGTTATAAGGTTCGACAGCATGACTTTGTATTCAGCCTATATTATGTGTCAAACGCCACATAAAGGATAAATGCCATCTCACCATGTCTTATGATACTGGTCACTGCAGTGCTGATGAATGTCAAAATCGTTTTAGGTAATACCAACCAAGGAATTTTCCATAACAAAGCACAACCATCTAATATTACCTTTCTTACAGGTTCCCTCTGCTGTATTTCACACAGCACCTGAAGTTTGTCCATGAGTAAAGACTTATTGCTTCACCCCGCTTCACCACTCTCATTAAATAGAGTAGTTGGATGTGGAACCAGTTTGAGAGAATAATCTGTGTGCAAATGGTCTCTCTTGATAATGACATCACTTCAGAGATGCGTACATATACAAATTCAGTATCAACAACGAGATGAATTTAGCCAAACTTAGTAGCATGCTTTGTTGCTGCAGTTATGATTTCGACATTTATTTTTTAACTTGTTGTAGAAGCCTGATGGGCATTGGCTCTCATATTTTAACATAATTATTTTTAAAACCCCTGCCATTAAAGTTGCCAGTAACTAGGTCCAATATTGGAGAAACCATAGAGTAAGTTCAGCTGATCATTACCCCCACTCCCATATGATGTATCAGAATAATATGATTGTTAGTAGACTGTTTTCCTCCACAGTCGTCACCACAACATTAATGTACCATTTCTGTGGATATATTGTACTCTGTTCTTCTCTGTAAGAATATCCACTGATAATAATAATATTTCTTATCCCACGATTACCACTAGCCAGCCTCAGTTGACTGAATAAATTGGTTAACCAGTGGCTAGTCTGTGATATACGATCTCGATGGAAATGCCGCATTATTTTTTAAAATCAATGTTGAGCAAAGGGTGTGATTTGCAAGACCTCACTAAGCTATGCCACGCAATTCTTGTTTTGACTCCATTGCAACTATTAGCGATGACATGGCTGAACAGAAAGTTGTTAGAGACATCATGGGCCATCATATATCAAGTCTGCTGCAAACAGATCAAATTTTATTCAGTGCTTAGAGCAAATCAATGAAGTTTTATTTTTTTTATTTTTTAATGTAAGGAAACAGGAATCAAAGGCTAGGAGCCCGCAAACCGTTCCTTTCAAGAAAAAATAAAAAAATAAAACAAAAGAAAGCCGAATTCAAGATCCATTAACCTTGAGATGTCTGGACACATTGCGTTTGAAAGACCGGAGATCATAGGAAGTAGGAAATACGGACAGAGGGAGACAGTTCCAGAGGTGATTTCTTGCATAAATGATGGACTGGAAATAACGGTTAATTCTTGCATTAGAGAGCTGGACAGAAAAGGGATGAGAGTTTGTTGCTAGATGGGTGCTAAGCGCCCATCGTAGTGGTGGAGCAAGCAAACAGTTCAGAGAAGCAGTGACCACTGAAGCAGCAAAAGAAAAGAAATAAAAATGCAGAAGTGCTGCGAAGAGACAAAGGTTGAATGGACCCAGTAAGAGGAGACTTAACGAGAAGAAAAATGCCTTTGACTCCATCCTGTTGAAAACAGCTGTATCTGGGGGGCCTCCCCACATAATATTAGAGTTGTACTCTACCCAGGGGCGAATAAAACCCGTGTATAAAAGTATATATCTGTGCAGGTTAAAGAAGGTACGAAGTCAGCCTAGCACACCTAGTCTCTTTGGAGCAGATTTTACAAGAGATGTAATATGATCTTTCCAAGATAAATCCCAAGAGAATGAAGCCCCAAGTATGTTTAAGGATGGTACAGGATTGACCTGGATATTATTAAGCACTGGTGGGTACTCCTGTGGAAGATTTTGGCAGGTTGATATGTATAAGAACTGAGTCTTTGATGCATTAAAAACAACAAACTTACTCCATCCAATATATTACCAATACCCCGGGAATCGAACCCGAGACTCTCAGGTGAGAGGCAGGCAGTGTACCACTACACCATGACCAGGTAAAAGTTACCACATATTGTCACTATGTTGTAACCAATGTGACAATGTGAGGTAACTTTTTCCTGGTCATGGTGTAGTGGTATGCTGCCTGGCTCTCACCTGAGAGTCAAGGGTTCGATTCCCGGCATATTGGTAATATATTGGATGATTTTTCCTGTGCACAAAACAGGTTTCTCTCTTCAACAAACTTTTACCCGGTCAGAGATACGAGCCAAGTCAGACATTAGGTATGCCATAGTCTCATCTTGGTTGTTGAAGTAACTGATGAGATGGACGTTGCAGGAACCAAATGGAGAAGTGAAGGGTGCAATCATCATAATATGAGTGGATAGGATTAGATGTACAGCTTAGAAGGTCATTGATGAATAAAAGAAAGAGTTGGTGATAGGACTGAGTCCTGAGGAACCACACTATTGATAGATTTAGGAAAAGAACGATGGCCGTCTACAACAGCAGCTATAGAACGACCAGAAAGGAAGCTAGAGATAAAGGCACAGATAGAAGAATAGAAACCATAAGAGGGCAGTTTGGAAATTAAAGATTTATGTCAGACTCAGTCGAAACCCTTTGGGATGTCATGTGCAATGGCAAAGGTTTCGCCTAATTCCCGAAAGGAGATGACCAAGAGTCTGAAAGGTAGATAAGAAGATCACTAGTGCAGCATCCCTGACAGAACCCACACTTAGGATCAGAAAGAAGGTTGTGATAGGAAAGATGCTTTAAAATTTTTCTGTTATGTATAGACTCGAAAACTTTTGAGACATAGGATGTTAAAGCAACTGGGGGATAGCTACAGGGTTGGGAATGGTCACCCTTCTTTGGGACAGGCTGAATGTGAGCAAACTTCCAGCAAGAAGGAAAGGTAAACGTTGATAGACATAGGTGAAAGAGTTTACTGGCCATTTTCACAGTCGTCCCTAACCTTCTGGGCCCGAACCTGTGTCGGGCCCGAACCAAAAGCACCTTTGGATTTCACAGTCGCTCCGAATGGCTTTCAGGAGCTTACTAACGTGGGGACGTCTGCCCGTGTTGATGCGGTTGGGTTGGTAGCTCTGGGTGGCGAAAACACTTTCCATATATAGAGAACATTTAGAAATTGGAATGTAATGAATGTGATGAATAACATGGCTGGAACATCCACTTCACACAATTCTTAGTAATATATTCAGGAGGGAAGATATTTGCAAGAATGCAGGAAAAATAACGAACAAGAAACGTCATCGGATTGAAGAGCTAACTAACGGCAACCACACCACACTCCTACTTGAAATCGGAATTAAGCCGAATGCTGATGAATGTTAAGTACTGTAAAAAAAGGCTTAAGTAAATATAACCATGAAGCAACATGTATAACGTCTAATGAGTGATGGTGTGGTTTATTAACGAATAGACTATTAATACATGAACATTTTCTTTTCTAAACGGAGTGTTAGCTATATAAACTTTTATATCGGGCAACAGATATTAGAATTTTCATGAAAATATGCATTAGACAACCATTCTCGTATTTCTTTCGGGTCCGTTTGTTGTGGAGCCTCCACCCGTCTGCGAAAGGCTAGTATTCGGATACATAGTAGAAATGAGTGTTTTTTACCCCAGAAATATTACATTGGGTATATAATATTGAAGTAATAATGAAAATATGTTACATGTAATTATTCTTTTACTTTTTTCCTTTCGGGACCGTCTGTTGGGGAGGCTGCAGGTCCCCCAAGAATGTTCCAGTAATTTGTTCGGGCCGTCCCGAATGCCGTCCCCAACAGAGGCCTCGGAAGGGGACTGTGAAAACGAAAACGTGTGTTCGGAGGCGAGTAGGCCTTTGGGGACTGTATTGGAGACGACTGTGAAAACGGCCCTACATCAGTAGGGTGTAAGCAAAGATGCACAGTTCATGAGGACAGCAGGAGTGACCCATCAGGCCCATATAACTTGTTGGTATTAAGGCCAGCGATGGCAGAAAATACATCAGTTGAAAAACTTTAATGTTGGCCATGAGGAAATTAGAGAGGGGAAGTGATGGAGCAGCACCACTGGAATCGTCTAAGGTGGAATTGGAGGAGGAAGTCTGAGTGAAGAGATTTGCTTTATCGGTAGAAGAAATAACTACAGAGCCATCAAAGTAGAAAAGAGGAGGGAAGGATGATGAGGTAAAGTTGTTAGAAAGGTTTTTGGCAAAGTACCAGAAGGAATGGGAACAATCCGAGTTGGAGGGATGAGTACTTACTACAGGTGAAAAATATTATTAGCAGAGCGAAGAACAGACTTAGCACGATTCTGGGCAGAAACATAAAAAACATGTGATTTAGGGGTGGCTTGGGTCTGGTACCTTTTATAGACCTTCTCCTTGTGGACAGCATTACAATAAGCATGATTAAACAAAGGCCTTTTTGCATTAGTCAAAGGATATGAAAAAGGAATGTTTGCTTCCATGCCCAAGAGAATAACCTCCATAATGTGTATGGAACACTAAGATGGCTCCCAGCCATGGAAGCAATAATCATTCCAGGGAAAATCGAAGAAGTACTGCCTGAGGGCCTTCCAATCAGCAGCTCGAAAGTGCCGCAACCAACGTTTCTTTGGAGGGTCTGTGGGCCATACTGGAGCAATAGGATAGGTTAAGGTAATAAAGTTGTGACTGGAGGAGCCCAAAAGAGAGAAAAATTAACCTCTAACCACTGGCAGACATGTATAGCCATCACAGTTGAGGGCGCAGGGTGCCTCCGGATGACAGGATATACACAAGCACCTTCCCGCCACCCTTTGAACTCGCGTCCATATTCTATGACAACCACAGGGTAGGTATGTACCCAATCTATCTCACCAATGCACAGCTCAATCTGTACATGGCACTGGTAGAGTATAGAGGGATGTCTTTCTTACCCTCCTCGTCCGATTCCATCCCTCCATGTGCGGGGCCGATTGCATCAATGACCCCCATGAAAGTTCTGCCCTTACCGTCAGGGAAAGGGCTCAGTGACTGAGTAGGTGTGTGGGAAACTGTAAAGAGTAAACAGGTATGCACAAGTGTGTTCTTTTTATACATAACTGAAATATAAGATATTATAAGTTATATCTAGTGTTATGAAATAAGTGTTTTATAATACCTTTTACAAATACACTGCAATAAAGTGTTGCTGTTTATGGTTATTAATTGTGAAACAATGATTGGAAATACCTAGAGTAACCCTATCTAGTACAATGAAAGAAATCCAAAATTGCATGGGAGAGAAAGAAAATCACCTGGTTAGCTGTAACTAAATTTTTTCCCTCCCTACTCAGAAAATAATGTTGAATATGTGAGCATTAGTGTATTTGTGAAGTACAAAAAATGCAAGTTGTGTCCAGCATTAGTAATATTTTCACGTTAACCGTGATTAGCACAAATTTGTCACAATTTCTGCACAAGTAATTACCTCATACTCAACAATACTGCATGAAACAGCCAGAGCACCTACTTCTCAAAGTGCAATTACCCGTAATCGTGATGTCAAGTGCAAATATAAGTGCTGTAGTAGAGGGAAATTATAATTTCATGCAAGAAGCAAGTGTCACGAATTCGTGCAAGCGTATTCATAAATTCGTGGCATTGTACTTTAGTGAGAAAACCATGAATTCTAGTGGAATTCCCACTGGGCATACTCAGTCCAACCATCCTCGTAGTCACTTTGATTGGGATGGTTTTCAGAACATTTGTCACTGTTTCACAAGTGACCATTCTTATCCATGACATTAATGCTTTCACTGAGTGATTTATTGTGAGCCTATATTGTTCACTTTCTTTCCTTTGACCGTTGAAGTAAGGCCATGCCCTGCTTCCGGCAAACACGGCCAGCCCCTATCTCTTTTCCCTGTTTGAATTTAGTCAGCTTTGAGTCGCCTCGAGGGTAGGACCGTTTGTGCCCAGCATAGAGCAGCGCCTCAGTTGTACAGCGGGTTCCTGAATCTCCACCTAGACGGTGAATCGTCGAAGTAGGCTTAGCGAATAGCAGCATTTTGATGTTCATCACAGGCACCCAGACTACTCGTTCGGCTCCCCTCCATTGACCAGTATTTCTGTTCGTTTTTTCTAGGCTTAAGTGTGTTTAGCTTTTGAATGAGCAAGTGAGTGTATTCTTGTTATTTTGAATTCATTTTTGAGATTCATATAACGTAAATTTATTTCATTGTAATGAATAAATTTACAGTTCTTTTCTTTGAGCTTAATGTAGTTAAACTCGTGTTTTATTTCTTCACATTAAGCTTATTTTGGTTGCTGCTCCTAGTTTGCACAAACTCATTACAATATCCTTAACAGGTACTTAGGCCAGTTCTTTTGTATCAAATTTAAATCCATTGTGCCAGCCAGGAGTTAAGCATTGGCAAGAACCTGTTTATTAACATTAGCATTAGTTATTGATTGTCAGGGGTGGAGTCACTTTCTCAAGAAGCTAACAGTACCAAGTAAGCCGGCATAAAGTAAAACTTACTGCTAGATTTTCACAAGTTAATTCCTTGTCTCTGTTTTCAAGTAACATCTAACATTCTTAATTCATAAATTCACATCCCCCCGTGACATCTGGCGACCTCCTTCCAGGATATTAACTCCTAGCTCTAAAGTTATTAATGAGATAATACTCACTCACTCACATCTAGGTCTGTCTATCTATCTATCTATTGCCAGATGCCTCAATCCTGTTTGGGGTGGCCACAAACAAATCGCCTCCACGTCACCCTGTCCCCCGCCATTTCACTGCCCTGCTCCCAACTCCCCCCCCCCCTCTCATATACCTCTCCACCTCATCCCTTCATCTCATCCTCGGCCTCCCCCTTCCTCTTCCCCTTTCCACTTCACTCACATACACTCTCTTCGTCAGTCTCTCACCCTCCATCCTCTCCACATGGCCAAACCACCTCAATGTGTTCCTCATAATGCTTCCTATCACATCCATATGCACTCCACAACGCTCCTTTATATCCTCATTCGTCAGCCTGTCTCTCCATGTGACTCCACAGGCTCCTCTTAAATAACTCATTTCCACTGCTCTCACTCTTGACTTGTGTCCTTCCACCGACGTCCAAGCTTCACTTCCATACATTAGAGTTGGTATCACAATACTGTCATGTAGTAACTTTTTCACTTCCATGCTCACTTCCCTGTTTCTTATCACTGCTTTCAAAGAACCAGCAACCTTTCTTCCCTGCAGTACCCTTTCAAGCACTTCACCCTCCAAACCTCCATCCTTACTCATCACACTACCCAAGTACTCACATTTTCCAATTCCTCACCATCCAACCTCGCTGTACATTCACTGACTTCACCTCTCTCAAAGACCATCACTTTACTCTTCCCTACATTCACCTTTAGATTCCTTTTCTTACACACTCTCCCAAACTCATCCACCAAGCCTTGCAGTTCCCCTTCGTCTTCATTCAACAACACAGTATCATCTGCAAACAACAGTACAGGGAGTTTCCAAACACTATCCTCTCTCACCAGGGCCACTCCAACATCCACTATCCTACCTTGTACCTCTTTTATTACCCCATCCATGTACAGATTGAACAACCATGGAGACATGACACATCCCTGTTTCAACCCAACCTTCAAAGAGAAAAATTCACTTAGTTCTCCATCCACACGCACTGCAGGCTTAACACCATCATACATACTCTTCACAGCATTTAACAACTTCCCATCTACTCCATATATTCTTAATACTTTCCACAATCCTTGTCTATCCACCCTGTCATATGCTTTCTCCAAACGCATGAAAGCTGCATACAACTTCTTTCTCTTCTCTAGAAACTTTTCCACTAAAGATCTAAGAATGAATATCTGATCTACACAACCTCTTCCCTTCCTAAAGCCTCCCTGTTCTTCTCCAACTAATTCCTCTGTTCTTTCTCTAACTCTGTCAATAAGTATCCTACCATACACTTTTCCTATTATACTAAGAAGACAAATGCCCCTATGATTACCACACACTTCTTTTTCCCCTTTTCCTTTGTACAAGGGAATAATTATACCTGACTTCCAATCCTCCGGAACTCTACCTTCCTCCCAGTCCGGAACTCTACCTTCCTCCCAGGCCAATCTGCACATTTTCCACATCCATTCTACTACTATCTCTCCCCCATGCTTCAGCATTTCACTACACACTCCATCAATTCCCGGAGCTTTCCCCAGTTTAACTTTCTTCATAGCTTCCACAACTTCTATCCTACTGATTTCTTCCTGTCTTCTCACCTCCCTAGGTATTTATCATTAAAGTCAATGGGTACTATCTTACTGGTGGTTATTGATTCATTTCTATTAATTTTACGGAATAGTTTTCCCAGTCAGTTTTTTTTTCTTTCTTTACCAGTTTAACTAGATAAAACTGATCACCACCAATCTGTGCTATATTCTTTACTTTTGATTATTGCCATTTCCCTGCCAAATAGCAGTCAGTACTTAGTCTTTAACCCACTCAGCCTTAATTGAGTTAGCATCGTGACTACTAATATATATGTACGAGAAGCCAAAAATATTGGGCTTAGCGGCCCCGAACAAATAAAGGAGTGCGTGCTCTCACGGTTTAGTTACGAGCAGCAACATGAGAATGATGCCCATGAAGACCATAGAATTCAAGGTGAAAACGAGCGAGAATAACGCGAACATGAGCGAGAACAGCGCGAGGAACGCAAGAGAGAACTATAACACGGGTGAAAACAATGCGAACACGAGTGAGAACAACGCGAACATGAGTGAGAACAGCACGAGGAACGCGAGAGACAACGTGAACACTAGCGAGAACAACGCAAAAGAGAACGTTAATATGAGCCAGAACAACGAGAGAGAGAGAACGAGAACACGAATGTGCCGAGCACGAGGCAAGTGAGAAACATGAACTTGAGAAGCTGAAGCTCAAGCGAGACTCCTTGGCTTCAGACACATCTGGTGCAGCTAACCCAAGCTCCACGAGCGCTCTCCCTACACATGTTCTGGCGACCCCACACATCAAGCTTCCTCCATACAAGGAAGGCGAGCAGATCGAGCCATTCATAGCTCGTTTCGAAGACATGGCTCAGCTATACCAGGTGGATGAGGCAGCTTAGCGGCTTCAGTTTCTTAGCGTGTTTGAGGGCCCTGCCCTCGATATTCTCCACAGAATTCGTGGAGACAATCTCACGTATGAGATGATGAAGGCCGCACTCATCAAAGCGTACGGTCTCACAGTTGATGATGGCAGGAGTCAGTTTATGAGGGTGAGCCTACAAGAAAAGGAGACTGCTGTTCAGTTTCTTGATCGACTTACTGCTTACTTAGATGAGTGGATGGAGAAAGATGAAACTCCTCCCACGTGAGTTGGGATAATTGACCTTATGCTGCACAAGCAGCTAGAAAAGTCGTGGCCTGCTGAGCTTATGGCTCAGCTTAAGATCTCCCAGGTAAGCTATGCCAGCCAAATGGTGGAGAAGGCTGATGCATTCTTCACCGCGTACGGGTATCAAACTCGTAAGCAACACACCTGGAACAGGAAAGCTGACAAATCTGGGAAACCGTCTCAGACTGAACCCCAGCATCAAGACGATTCTCAGAATAATGGCCAAGGTCCAAACAAACCGCAGAAGAAGGACCAGGGGCAAAATATCCTGAAACCTGAGTGGAAGCGGTACGACAAGTACCCTAACCATCAGCAGTATCAGCCATGCAATCAAAGATCAGGACAATCCTTCTCAACACCAGCCCCAATGGATTGGAGGCAGGAGGCAAACACAGCCTTTATTCCTCAAGCGCAGCATGGTGGTGTCATCCTTAGCAGTACAGGTACTTCCCCACAGTTCACTAGTCCCCCAGCGACAGTGAACACTTTGCCACAGGTGGTCAATGCTCCATCTCCCCAGACAGTGAGTATGACCCCTCAGGTATCTAGTTCTCAGGGTACCATGTTTGCCGCATCATTCATTCAGCAGCCTCATCAGTGGCTGGCTGCTTACTCCACTAGCCCTCCCACAGGTAACAGTGCCTTCCTTGTTCAGCCAGGGTTTGTGGGAGGCTTTCCTGTAAAGGTCCTGAGAGACAATGGTTCCTCAGGTTGCTTTGTCAGGCAGAGTCTAGTTCGGCCTGAGGAGTACACAGGTCGAAAGATCCAAGCTCAGCTTATTGATGGATCAGTGAGATTGTTCCCTGAGGCACGTATCCAGGTGGCATCTCCATTTTACACTGGTACGATACTTGCAGTTGTCATGCCAGAACCTTTGTTTGACCTTATCATAGGCAACATACAAGGTGCCAAGTATAGTTGCACCGTAGATGACGCTACTCAGACTTCGGCTGCAGTAACACGAGCCATGGCTGTCACGGGGTTTTTTTATGTGTATGCAATATTAAAGAATATTATTCAATAATACTTAAGAACAGGACAATGAATTGTCTTGTGAAAATCAAGCAATGATTACTTCATGCCGGCTTACTTCGTCGATTCTCTAAGGACGAGAATTTATAAACTTTCTCAACAGTACACAGCAGAGACTAATTTTTCACTCGTGTTGTTTATTAGTACTGTTGGCCTCTGGAGAAAGTGACTCCACCCCTGACAATCAATAATGCTATTAATGATAAACAGGTTCTTGCTGGTGCAATTAACTCCTAGATGGCACAACGGATTTAAGTTAATAAAAAGGACTGGCCTAAGTACCAGTTGTGAATAATGCAAAGAGTTTATGCAAACTAGGAGCTATAAGTGAAATAAGCTTGTGGAGAAATAAAACTCGAGTTTACATTACATTAAGCTCAAGAAAAAGAACTATTAATTTATTGATTACAATGAGATAAATTTACGTTACATGTTTCAAAATGAATTCAAAATAAGGAGATCGCACTCACTCACTCACTCAAAAGCTAAACTCTTAAACTAGGAAAAACGAGAAGAAATACTGGTCAGAGAGTGGACTGAGCGGATGACTGGGCGTCATTGCTGAGGAAGGATGCTGCACAAGCTGAGCCTCTCGCCAAATCACGCTAGGTGGGAATTCAGGGACTGGACAACGGCGGCGGCGGGAACTGGGCGTTGGCTGAGGAAGGACGCTGCCACACACACTGCTAACCCGCTTCCACGGCGCTCAAATCCTGACTGAGTTCAAATTGTGAGAGAGGGAGGCGAGACCGGGCTGTACTTGCTAACGGCCAACAAGTGTGAGCGATACACACCCGCAATAAATCACTCAGCGGAGGTGCTAACGTCACGCACAAGGACGATCAGTTATGAAACAGTGAAAAATGTCCTGAAACCATTCCTGATTGAGTAAATACGAGGACGGTTAAACTGAGTGATAAATACTGGGATTCCACTAGAATTCACAGTTTCCCACCAAAGTTTAATGTCACAAGTTTATTTAAATAGAAAATCGCGCCGACTCATGACATTACGCCCCATCAAAATAATTTTTTTTTTCTCAGGAAATAAAAAATTCAATATACATACATATAAATCCTAACTCAGTCACACAAGATTCACACTGTGGTGTGTGTGTGCTATCCTGCTACAGGAGAAAGTCACAGTCACCAGTGAGTGAAAAAAAACTCATATTTACGTTAATAGAAGCAAGCTTGAGGAAAAAACTCCGTGACGACGGTGAAAAATCCTGTACTCAGGTCAAACTGAGCGAAAAGTTCACTACATTTACATTAACAACTAATTGTTATGTAGCGTGATGTATGTAATACACAGTGTAGGTGTGACAGTTGTGGTGTAACTGTACCTACGTATAAAATTACATAATGCTAATCAATAGTAAATGATGATGACGAGGCAGAAGAGAAGAGGCGGCAGCATGCGGCAGGGACGATCAGCTGTTTTGCACGGCAATGCTGCACCCGCCAGCTGCACCTGCGAAAGGAATTAAGATGGAGCATCAAAAGTGTCATTTCTCTCTCTCTGCCTAGTAGTCAGTACTTATGTTATAATTAACCAGGAAATGTAGTCTTTGGATTTACAAATCTCTTAGAACCCTTGTAGTTTACTGGTTAACGCTTATTAACTAGGAAACGTGCCAGTTCTTGAATTCACAAATTTCTTAGAACAAGCAGTTTACTAGTTAACCTAACATTATTAACCAGGAAATGTACCAGTTCTTGAATTCACAAATTTCTTAGAACAAGCAGTTTACTGGTTAACCTAACACTACACTTACGATTAATGACAGGAAGCTGAGAATCCCTACACAATCTCGGGCAGGTCACATTTTAACACCCACTGTGGGTGTGAACACTCATGTGGATATTGTGCATTCTCTGGGAATCCTGAGAGAGACCCACAGCTCGAGACGTTCCACAAGGTAATTCATACACAGCCTCGGACTGTCTCTGCAGGGTTCTCAGACTTCCCCCTTAACTTATGATATACATGTATATACAGGTCCTGGACGTAATGTGTCCTGTGGGACCAACGGGCAAGACGTCAGCAATTAGCAGTACACTTTTAACTGGGAACCAGGCTGGTCCTTGGATTACTCAAATCTCTGAGAACGCCTATCTTACGGAACCCAGCATACAACAGTTGCCTGTGTTAGTCAGCAGTTAGCAGGCGAGACATCAGGTCTGCACCTACGTTATCACTTCCCTTGATATATCTCACAACAAGGTTAAACTGCTGTAAATACAGTGTCCAGCGTCTCAATCTTGCATTAGCCGTCTTGGTCGTGCTGAGACTAGTAAGTGGCATATGATCAGTGTCCAGAGTGAATGGTGCTCCATATAAATAATAGTAATATTTCTTAACACCATCAACCACGGCCAAGAGTTCCTTCTCAACAGTATTGTAATTCCTCTCGGCGGGCTTTAGCTTACGGCTGTGGTATGCCATTGGGAAGATTCCACCTTCCGATTCCTGCATCAATACGGCACCTACTCCATCTTGTGAAGCATCGGTGTGCAGTATGAAAGGTTTGTTGGAATCAGGCAACTGCAAGATAGGCTGCTTGCACAACATGTTCTTAAGGGTGGCAAAAGATCTCTCTTGCGCTTCTTCCCATTCAGTGTTTGGAGCATATTTCCGTAGCACCTCGTACAATGGTTGGGCAATGAGAGCAAAGTTGGGGATAAAACTCCTATAATACCCCACTAGGCCAAGGAATGCCCTAACCTGTTTCTTGGTCACGGCTCTCGGGGCTTCTCTAACTTTCCTAATCTTGTCACCCTGACACCTGCAGTGATTGTTGCCAACAATATGTCCGAGGAACTCCACCTCACTGTGAGCAATTTTACATTTGCTAGGCTTCACAGTCGTGTTGAAACTCTGGAGTCTACTGAAGACAATTTCCAAGAGTCTGAGGTGCTCCTCCAACGTGGCAGAATGAACGAGGACATCGTCAACGAACATTTCTACTCCTACGATACCATGGAGCACTTGTCTCATGGCACAATTGAATACTGCTGGGGAACTGGTAAGTCCAAATGGGAGGACTTTATACTGATACAACCCCCTAGGAGTAGCAAAGGCAGTGAACTGGCGGCTCTTGGGGTGAAGGGGAATCTGGAGGAATCCCTTCGCCAAATCGAGCTTCGTGAAATATCGTGACCCTGCCAGCTTGGAGAAGATGGCAATGTGGTCACCCATTGGCTCAGCATCCACTTTGGTGATTGCTTTGATCCTCCTATAGTGGCCACAAATCCTGACTCCACCATCTTTCTTGCGAACTACTACCATTGGACTACAGTAAGATGAGAACTTTTCAATAATACGTGCAATATCTATGTCAGCAATTTCGTTCTCTACTGCGCCCAGTAGTCGCATGGAAATCGGATATGGCTTAACCTTCACGGGAGTATCGCTGGTCAACTCAGTTTTGTGACAATCAACCTTTGCAAGTCTAGGCTGGTCAGAGAAGACATCTGCATACCGACAGAGCAGTGACCTTATGGCATTCTGATCACCCAATGCTAAGTCAGTGTTAAGTAAAACATCTCCAACGGTCTCTTCCTGACGCGACTGAACGGTTAATGGCTCGTCATCATGGTCATCAGCTGGGATCATCACGGCTGCCCCAGTTTCTTCCAGTGGCTGGTCACTATCATCAGGTACCCGTAGGCCAGTCTCCTCGGGGTTTGACTCATGATAAGCCTTCAACATGTTAACATGGAACCTTTTACAAAGATTCCCCATCTGAATTATGTAGCTGAGGTCTGAAGTGCGCTCTACTACATCAAATGGACCCTTCCACTGCGCCAACAACTTGTTCTGTGCAGTGAGGAGTAACACCAAGCACTTATCGCCTGGACTAAACTTCCGAAGTTTTGCCTTCTTATCATAATAGGCTTTCTGAACTTCGCACACCTTGATGAATTCTTTCTTAGCTAACTCAAACGTCGACTGGAGGCGGTCAGCTAGATCAAGGATGTAGGTGTAGGTGGTCTTGACTTCAGGGTCGAGTTCTTCATTGTCCCATAACTCGCGAAGGACTTGAAGTGGTCCACGGACTGACCTTCCATACACCAGTTCAAAGGGTGAGAACTTCAAGGAGTGCTGTGGGGCTTCTCGATAAGAACAGAAGAGGAGCAATGAACCGAGGCCATTCCTTTGGCTGTTCGGCGGCCATGCGCTTTAACATCTTCTTGAGAGTCCCATTGAACCTCTCACACAGCCCATTACACATGGGATGATTAGGCGTAGTTCGCAGGCCTCGGATGGACAGCAACCTAAATGCTTCGTTCATCATTGCAGAGGTGAACTGCAAACCCCGGTCGCTTAAGACCTCCTTGGGGATACCTACACAACAGAACACTTCAATCAATGCCTCAGCCACAGTGACGGCCTCTATATTCTTAAGGGCCATGGCTTCAGGCCACTGTGTGCTGAAATCAACAATAGTGAGGATATACCTTGATCCATCACTTGCCCTAGGAGAGATTGGCCCAACAATGTCAACTGCTACTCTCTCGAATGGTTCAGAGATTACAGGCATTGGTTTCAATGGCGCAGGACGGACACGTCCCCGGTCAGTGGTACGCTGACACGCATCACAGGAACGCACAAACCTTTTTATTTCCTGTCCCATTCCTGGCCAGAAAAAGTCAGCATGGATGCGGTCAGAGGTTTTCTTTTGGCCCATGTGACCTCTCATGACTGAACAATGACCTAATTCGAACACTGCCTGGCGATACTTCGCGGGAACGACGACTGCAGTCGAACCTCACCCTGGGGTGTTTGTGACTCACGGTATAGCCGTCCTCGCTTGCGAAGGAACCTGGCTTGACCTCCCCGTGAATACTTAATCACTTTACCCTCCAGCTTCTTACGCACTGAGGCAAGTGTCGAGTCAGACTGTTGTTCTTGGACAACATCTTGACTATGAATCAAATCTTGCGGCATTGCAACGGTCAACGTGATGACACGATTCGGAGCCTTAGCCATGGCTCGTGTTACTGCAACAGCCGAAGTCTGAGTAGCAACATCTATGGCACAACTGTTTTTGACGCCCGGTATGTTGCCGATAATGAGGTCAAACAAGGGTTCTGGCATGACAACAGCAGCTGTCAAGCCAGTGCAGAAAGGAGATGCCACCTGGATCCGTGCCTCAGGGAACAATCTCACTGACCCATCAATAAGTCTAAGTTGGATCTGCTTACCCGTGTATTCGTCGGACCGAACTAAACTTTGCTTGACAAAGCAACCTGAGGAACCATTATCTCTCAGCACATTTACAGAAACACCTCCCACAAACCCTGGCTGAACAAGAAAGGCAGTGTTACTGGTGGAAGGATCTGAGGAGGTAGCAGCCAGTCATTTGTGAGACTGCGGAACAAACGATGCAGCAAATGCGGAGCCCTGAGAACTTGATACCTGAGGGGTCGTGCTCACCATCTGAGGAGCTGGAGCATTGACACCTGTGGAGGAGGGTTCACTGTCGCTGGGGAACTAATGAACTGCAGGGAAGTACCTGTATTGGTGGGGTTGGCACCACTGTACGCTTGTTGTGGCATGAGAGCCACATTTGCATCCTGCCTCCGATACACTAAAGTCGATTGTCCTGACTGAGGGTTACGTGGTTTGTCCTTGCCCTGCTGGTGCTTGAAATACCGGTACTGCTGCTGGTTAGGGTTCTGCTTGTCGTACTGCTTCCACTCAGTTTTCTGAGTGTTTTGCCCCTGGTCCTTCTGTGGTTTTGGACCTTGGCCATTATTCTGAGAACGGCCTTGTTGCTGGGGTTCAGGCTGAAATGGTTTCCCAGACTTAAAAGGTTTCCTGTTCCAGGTATGCTGCTTAAGAGTTTGATACCCGTATGCAGTGATGAATACGTCAGCCTTCTCCACCATTTGGCTCGCATCTCTTACCTGGCAGATCTTAAGCTGAGCCATAAGTTCAGTAGGCCACGACTTTTCTAGCTGCATGCGCTGCATAAGGTCAATTATCCCCTCACGCGTGGAAGGAGTTTCATCTTTCTCCATCCACTCATCTAAGCAGTAAGCCGGTCAAGAAACTGAATGACAGTCTCTTTTTCCTGTAAACGCGCCCTCATGAACTGACTCTTGGCGTCGTCAACTGTGAGACCATACGCTTTGACGAGTGCAGACTTCATCATCTCATACATGAGATTGTCTCCATGAATTCTGTAGAGAATATCGAGGGCAAGGCCCTTAAACAGGCTAAGAAACTGAAGTTGCTTAGCTGCATCATCCAGCTGGTAAAGTTGAGCCATGTCTTCAAAACGAGCTATGTATGGCTCGATTCGTTCACCTTCCTTGTATGGAGGAACTTTGATGTGTGGGGTCGCCATAATATGTGCAGGGATAGCACTCGTGGAGCTTGGGCCAGCTGCACCAGATGTGTCTGAAGCCAAGGAATCTCGCTTGAGCTTCAACATTCTAAATTCATGTTTTTCGCATGCTTCTTGCTCGGCACGTTCGTGTTCTCGTTCTCTCTCTCGTTGTTCTAACTCGTGTTGACGTTCTCTCTCGCGTTGTTCTAACTCGAGTTCACGTTGTTTTTGCTCGTGTTGAATTCTCTCTCGCGTTCCTCGCGCTGTTCTCACTCGTATTCATGCTCTTTTTCGCGTTCCTCACACTGAATTCGACGCTTCTCATGAGCATCACTCTCACGTTGCTGCTCGTGACTAAGCCGAGAGAGGACATAATCCTTTACTTCTGTGGGGTCTGTAAGCTCCATATCTTTGGCTCCCTGTACACAGACGTTGGTAGCCATGATGCTACCTCAGTCTAAATGATCTAGAGACTCAGTACTGACTGCAACTTTGCAGCGAAAAATGCCAATAATCGAGAATAAAGAATATAGGCACAGGTTAGTGGTGACCAGTTTTATCTAATTAAACTGGTAAAGAAAGAAAATTAAACAAACAACTGACTGTGAAAACTATTACGTAAATTAATAGAAATGAATCAATAATCACCAATAAGATAGTGCCTATAGACTTTAATGATAAATACTTAAGTATGAGTGAGTAAGTATAAACTCGTGAATAGCTTTAGAGCTAGGAGTTAATATCCTGGAATGAGGTCGCCAGATGTCACGGGGTTTTTATGTATATGCAATATCAAAGAATATTATTCAATAATACTTAAGAACAAGACAATCAATTGTCTTGTGAAAATCAAGCAATGATTACTTTATGCCGGCTTACTTCGCCAATTCTCTAAGGACGAGAATTTATAAACGTGCTGTTTATTACTACTGTTGGCCTGTGGAGAAAATGACTCCACCCCTGACAATCAATAATGCTATTAATGATAAACAGGTTCTTGCTGGTGCAATTAACTCCTAGATGGCACAACGGATTTTAGTTAATAAAAAGGACTGGCCTAAGTACCAGTTGTGAATAATGCAAAGCGTTTATACAAACTAGGAGCTATAAGTGAAATAAGCTTGTGGAGAAATAAAACACGAGTTTACATTACATTAAGCTCAAGAAAAAGAACTGTTAATTTATTGATTACAATGAGATAAATTTATGTTACATGTTTCAAATTGAATTCAAAATAAGGAGATCGCACTCACTCGCTCACTCAAAAGCTAAACTCTTAAACCTAGGAAAAACGAAAAGAAATACTGGTCAGAGAGTGGACTAAGTGGATGACTGGGTGTCGCTGCTGAGGAAGGACGCTGCACACGCTGAGCCTCTCACCAAATCACGCTAGGTGGGAATTCAGGAACTGGACAATGGTGGCAGCGGGAACTGGGCATCGGCTGAGGAAGGACGCTGCCACACACACTGCTAACCTGCTTCCATGGCACTCAAATCCTGACTGAGTTTATATTGTGAGAGAGGGAGGCGAAACCGGGCTGTACTTGCTAACGGCCAACGAGTGTGAGCGATAAATACCCGCAATGAATCACTCAGCGGAGGTGCTAACGTCGTGCACAAGGACGATCACTTATGAAACAGTGAAAAATGTCCTGAAAACATTCCTGATTGAGTAAATACGGGGACGGTTAAACTGAGTGATAAATACTGGGATTCCACTAGCATTCGCCGTTTCCCACCAAAGTATAATGTCATGAGTTTATTTAAATAGAAAATCGCGCCGACTCGTGACAATGGCTGAGGCTCCAAATTGCATCACCCCTGTGATCATTGCATTGCCGCAAGATCTGATTTGTAGCCAAGATGTTATCCAAGAACAACATTCTGACCTGACACTTGCTGCCGTGCGGAAGAAACAAAAGGGTAGAGTGATAAAGTATTCACGGGGAGGTCAAGCCAGGTTCCTTCGTAAACAAGGACGGCTCTACCGTGAGTCACGAACACCCCAAGGTGAGGTTTGACTGCAGTTTGTCATTCCTGCACAGTTTCACCAAGCAATGTTAGAATGGGCTCATTGTTCAGCCTCAGCAGGTCACATGGGCAAAAAGAAAACCCAGGGCCGTATCTGTGCTGACTTTTTCTGGCCAGGAATGGGACAAGAAAAAGATAGCTTTGTGCATTCCTGCAATGTGTGTCAACATACCACTAATCAGGGACATGTCCTTCCTGTGCCATTTGAATGCACACCCATAATCTCAGAGTCAGTTGAAAGAGAGGGCAGTGGTAATGTGGGTGCACATCTGATGTCTCACCCATTGGCCCCACAGGACACATTATGTCCAGGGCCTGTATATACATGTATATGGTAGGATAAGGGGGAAGTTTGAGAACCCCGTAGGGACAATCCGAGGCTGTGTTTGAATTACCTTGTGGTGTCTCGAGCTGTGGGCCTCTCTGAGGATTCCCGGAGAATGCACGTTATCCACATGAATGTTCATACCCACGGTGGGTGTTAAAATGTGACCTGCCCGAGAATGTATAGGGATTCTCATCTTGCCAATGTTAATCGTAAGTGTAGAGTAGGGTTTAACCCATCACGTCCCGAGCTATTTCTCACCTCCGACACCCCCCAATCCCGAGGTATTTTCGAAAAAAAAAATTTTGGCTGAAACCTCCGCTTTTGGTGAGAAACATCCAAATTTCATGGAGAAATCGCTCATGTGAGGTTTAAAATACTCGATCCAGGTAGCAGTACCTCCTTACCTTACTGGGTTTTCTAACAGGCTGGCACCAAAGAAAACGAGTTCTATGGGAGGGTAACTATTTCACACCACTCATAAACTGTATTTATTTATTTACTTGGTACGAATTTATATGTAGTACGAGAGTATATTGGTTTTCAAACAGTAATATAGGCATTATAAGCATTGTTTCACTCACTAACTCATCACCATACCTGACCTTCATTCGCCGCATTACCTGATCATCATTTCTGACTGTTTCTTCCTCTAATGCTATGTAAACTTTGTCCTCCACATTGTCATCGATTGGGGAATCACTCTGGCCCTGAATGTCTTTATTGGCCAGGTCACTGGTAACAGGTGAATTGCCGAGACAATGGCATGCGGGGGGAGGGGGGAGGTTATGCGGTGTAAGGCATTGTCCCTGCTTGGCATCTTGTTGAGGAAGAGAGGAAGGTGTCCTGTGTATAAGTACGAAAAATCACTCACGAAAATTGAAAATTGTGCAAATTAGGAACCTTGCAATTGCACGACGTATCAATACGTCATCGGGACTGGCAAACGCAAAATGTTGCAACGTACCCATACATCGTCGGGAGGTCTCGGGTTAACCAGTAAACTATAAGGGTCCTTTGAGATTCTGTCCTGGGACCACGTTTCCTGGTTAATAATAATGTAGGCTTAGGGTTTAACCAGTAAACTATAAGGGTCCTTTGAGATTCTGTCCTGGGACCACATTTCCTGGTTAATAATGTATCCATTAAGAAGATAATAGTGTATTTTTTGTAACATAAGTACTGACTATTAGGCTGGGAGAAGGAGGGAGGTGAGAAGACAGGAAGAAATCAGTAGGATAGAAGTTGTGGAAGCAATGAAGAAAGTTAAATCAGGGAAAGCCCCAGGAATTGATGGAGTGTGTGGTGAAATGCTGAAGCATGGGGGAGAGATAGTAGTAGAATGGATGTGGAAGATGTGCAGATTGGCCTGGGAGGAAGGTAGAGTCCCGGAGGATTGGAAGTCAGATATAATTATTCCCTTGTACAAAGGAAAAGGGGAAAAAGAAGTGTGTGGTAATCATAGGGGCATTTGTCTTCTTAGTATAATAGGAAAAGTGTATGGTAGGATACTTATTGACAGAGTTAGAGAAAGAACAGAGAAATTAGTTGGAGAAGAACAGGGAGGCTTTAGGAAGGGAAGAGGTTGTGTAGATCAGATATTCATTCTCAGATCTTTAGTGGAAAAGTTTCTAGAGAAGGGAAAGAAGTTGTATGCTGCTTTCATGGTTGGAGAAAGCATATGACAGGGTGGATAGACAAGGATTGTGGAAAGTGTTAAGAATATATGGAATAGATGGGAAGTTGTTGAATGCTGTGAAGAGTATGTACGATGGTGCGAAGACTGCAGTGCGTGTGGATGGTGAACTAAGTGAATTTTTCTCTTTGAAAGTTGGGTTGAAACAGGGATGTGTCATGTCTCCATGGTTGTTCAATCTGTACATGGATGGGGTAATAAAAGAGGTACAAGGTAGGGTAGTGGATGTTGGAGTGGCCCTGGTGATAGAGGATAGTGTTTGGAAACTCCCTGTACTGTTGTTTGCAGATGATACCGTGTTGTTGAGTGAAGACGAAGGGGAGCTGCAAGGCTTGGTGGATGAGTTTGAGACAGTGTGTAAGAAACGGAACCTAAAGGTGAATGTAGGGAAAAGTAAAGTGATGGTCTTTGAGAGACGTGAAGTCAGTGAATGTACAGCGAGGTTGGATGGTGTGGAATTGGAAAATGTGAGTACGTTTCAGTACTTGGGTAGTGTGATGAGTAAGGATGGAGGTTTGGAGGGTGAAGTGCTTGAAAGGGTACAGCAGGGAAGAAAGGTTGCTGGTTCTTTGAAAGCAGTGATAAGAAACAGGGAAATGAGCATGGAAGTGAAAAAGTTACTACATGACAGTATTGTGATACCAACTCTAACGTACAGAAGTGAAGCTTGGACATTGTTGGAAGGACACAAGTCAAGAGTGAGAGCTGTGGAAATGAGTTATTTAAGAGGAGCCTGTGGAGTCACATGGAGAGACAGGCTGACGAATGAGGATATAAAGGAGCGTTGTGGTGTTGATGTGGATGTGATAGGAAGCGTTATGAGGAACACACTGAGGTGGTTTGGCCATGTGGAGAGGATGGAGGGTGAAAGACTGACGAAGAGAGTGTATGTGAGTGAGGTGGAGGGGGAAAGAGGGAGGGGGAGGCCGAGGATGAGATGGAGAGATGGGGTGGAGAGGTATATGAGAGAGGGGGGTGTGAGTTGGGAGCAGGGGAGTGAAATGGCGGGGGACAGGGCGACTTGGAGGCGATTTGTTTGTGGCCACCCCAAACGGGATTGAGGCGTCTGGCAATAGATTGATAGATAGATTATATAATTTCACATGTAAGCACAGTTACACCACAAGTGTCACACTTACACCATGTATTACATACATCGCGCTACATAACAATTAGTTGTTAATGTAAATGTAGTAAACTTTTCGCTCAGTTTGACCTGAGTACTGGATTTTTCACCGTTGTCATGGAGTTTTTTCCTCAAGCTTGCTTCTATTAACATAAATATGAGGTTTTTATGCTCATGGGTGACTGTGATTTTCTCCTGTGGCAGGATAGCACACACACCACTGTGTGAATCTTGTGTGACTGAGTTAGGATTTATATGTATGTATATTGAAAATTTTTCTGAAGAAAAATTTGATTTTGATGGGGCGTAATGTCACAAATTCGCGCGAGCGTATTTATAAATCTGTGACATTGTACTTTAGTGAGAAAACCATGAATTCTAGTGGAATTCCCACTGGGCATCACTCAGTTCAACCGTCCTCGTATTCACTTTGATCGGGATGGTTTTCAGAACATTTGTCACTGTTTCACAAGTGACTATTCTTATCCACGACATAGTGCTTTCACTGAGTGATTTATTGTGAGCCTATATCGTTCACTTTCTATCAGTTGACCATTGAAGTTAGGCCACGCCCTACTTCCGGCAAACACGGCCAGCCCCTACTTCTTTTCCCCATTTGAATTTAGTCAGCTTTGAGTCGCCTCGAGGGTAGAACCATTTGTGCCCAGTGTAGAACAGCGCCTCCATTGTACAGCGAGTTCTTGAATCTCCACCTAGATGGTGAATTGGCGAAGCGGGCTTAGCGAATAGCAGCGTTTTGATGTTCATCACAGGTGCCCGGACTACTAGTTCAGCTCCCCTCCACTGACCAGTATTTCTGTTCGTTTTTTCTAGGCTTAAGTGTGTTTAGCTTATGAATGAGCGAGTGAGTATATTCTCCTTGTTATTTTGAATTCATTTTTGAGATTCACATAACGTAAATTTATTTCATTGTAATGAATAAATTTAGTCTTTTCTTTGAGCTTAATGTAATTAAACTCGTGCTTTATTTCTTCACATTAAACTTAATTTCGTTGCCGCTCCTAGTTTGCACAAACTCTTTACATTATCCTTAACTGGTACTTAGACCAGTTCTTTTGTATCAAATTTAAATCCATTGTGCCAGCCAGGAGTTAAGCATCAGCAAGAACCTGTTTACTATTATTTGCATTGGTTATTGATTGTCAGGGGTGGAGTCACTTTCTCAAGAGGCTAACAGTATTAACAAACAGCACGCATGAGTAATTAGTCTCTGCTGTGTACTGTTGAGAAAGTTTATACATTTTCGTCCTTAGAGAATTGGCGAAGTAAGCCAGAATAAAGTAACACTTATTGCTAGATTTTCACAAGTTAATTCCTTGTCTCTGTTTTCTAGTAACATCTAGCATTCTTAATTCATAAATTCACATCCCCCCATGACAGCAAGTAACGAAAATAAAGGGCTATTCTTTTCGCATACATCTACTGGGCATCGTGGCACTATGAAACAGGCAGAAAATCCTATGGGGAGCCACATAGAAAGGGTGGTGACTCTCCTTACGATGGTGAATAAAGTCAAAAAAATATTTTAAAATATTTCGAGAGGCCGGGCAGTGTTACAACCGCCACTCTGGTTGGTGCTGTCAATGCCAATCAGCGAGTCCAAGGCCACTGGCAGTGGCGCGCAATGGGATTAGCCTGCCAAAACACGGAAAATCAGTCATCTTTAACTTATCCTTACTCATCGACGGGTCCACCTGGAGACCTATGGATACTTTCATTTGAATGAGGAAGAGTTGGTGAGTCTTATGTATACTTAACTTTTCCTCTAGCTGTAATAGTTTGGAAGATATTACAGTCTGAAGCAAGGGCATTTTTCAAAAAACCTTGGAAACTCCCAGAAGTGAGGAGTGGGCGATGGCGGAAAACCCCACGCAGATAAGGGTTAACAGCATAAGCAGATGGATTAGTTGTAAGGAAGAGGTCAGGTATGTTGGAACTCTCTCCAAGGTGGTCAGGGATACGGGTAGGGTGCTGTACAAGCTGCACTAGGTCATTATTAAGGATAGAAAAGATGTAGGCTTGTTTACCAGGTGGATTAGTGAAAGGAGAGGAGAGACAAAGTTCGTGGTGAACATTGAAGTCTCCTATGAATGGAGGTTTCAGAGATGGGAGAAATGGAAAGGATGTGTTCCATCATAGAGGTAAAAATTGAAGATTTTTTCATAGTCAGTAGAATTAGGAGATAAGTAAACAGCACAGATATATTTAGTCAGAGAGTGATAGGAAGGCCGAAGCCAGACAGTAGAGAATTCAGAAGACTCAAGTTCAGGAACACGAGAGAAAGAAAAGTCATTGCGTACATATACACAACCATCACCTTTGGCTTTGAAATGAGTACAGAGAAAGTAGGAGGATACAGAAAAGAGTTTGATATCAATTGCCTCAGACAGCTGAGTCTCAGTTAAGAAGAGAAGGTGAGGTTTAGTGGAGAGGTGGTGCTCAACAGAGAGAAAGTTAGAGAAAAGGCCGTGAATGTTGCATAAATGAAGAAAGGAGCCAGGCAGTGGTTCCAGGCAACTCACTGAGTCGTCACCTGGAGAGGGGTGGACGATGGGGGCATTTAGGCAGTGGTTCCAGGCAACTCACTGAGTCGTCACCTGGAGAGGGGTGGACGATGGGGGCATTTATGATCCCACACCCCCTTAGGGGACTCCGAGGTTTGGTTATTAGATGCCATTTTTTGAAAACGAAGTGTAGTGTGTAATGTGCATGTAGTTTGGTGTTGACAGTTTCAGAAACTTGTAATGGAGAACACTCTGGCCTACTATCTGTGTGACTGAAACAATGAAAAAGTTCGACAAAGGGGAATGGTCAGAAACTACTCCCGAGGGCTAATGAAACGGGAACTCCAGCTCTCCCAGTCATCAGCTTTCCATCCTCTTTGGAAGTACTGCCCTGCTCAACTTGTGCTACAGTTTACTCCCTGAAAGGTAGTCAAGGATATGACGAAGACTGTACCGGTAATAAAAAAGGATCCAGCAAAAATGTAGACTAGGTTCTGGTGTTGTCAGTGCTACTGACTACCGTTTGGCTCGTATTAAAAACACAAATACACCTGTATCAGGCAAATAACTAAGGGTCCATGAATGGGTATACATAATGCGGGTACTGTATTGCATTTCAGAATGATAAAAAAGTAGTATCAGGTAATTAATAGACTACTGCGGTCTTTAATATCACCTTAAAAACAACTAGTGTTGTCAAGCAAAAATTATAACAGTATCATGTGGTGACTTCTAAGTATTCAATAGCAAAAATTATTGCAATACATAACAGAAAAGTAGTAAAGGAAGGACACTGAAATCACTTACACTGTATGTTGACAGAATAGTAACTGCATTTTTCATAGTTTTATTGTTCAAATTTTACCTATACAAGGTACGTGTCTAGATTCTGTATTATAATTTTGTCACCTGTTTCTAGCACACCTATATTATTCTTTAATTTGTTGACTTAATTTAAAAAGTGTTACTTATGATTGGTAATATATATGCCAACCAGTCATTGAGCAAGTCATTCTTTCAGTGGACATTTAATCACTTGTTAACAAATTATGCAGTAACTGGCTTAAGTACTGGTTACGATTACCCACGACTTTGAGCAGTGCAGCGTGGCATCACCCATCAACATACTCGCTGTACAGTTCTGATAGTATCTTTTGAACCCCATCATCTTTATGATGTACTTATCGTTATATCCCTGCTCATACTGTACTAGTCGATTTTATTCAGCTTAGGGGAAATCCCAGGTAGAGCAGTTAATAAAAGCTTTCCCAAACCCCTCCTGTTACAAAAATTTATCCTAAATTGAATAAACCTGTGAAGATACAAGAAGACAAATATACTGTAAGTGTTATCATAATTAAATGTCTCGCTAATACATACTGTGACAGCATCTTTTCTTATTGAAAAATCCCTTACTAATGCTTACTCAGTCAGTGTGTAATCTGGTAAAGAACTTTTAAGTTCAGCAAAGATCTTCCTGGGGTCTTCTAAATAATCACATTTACTTCTAAGACAAAAAAGCTTTAGAAATTTTCTCTGATAAGAACCTAGACATTCCATGGCCAACATGATTACCAGAGGAATCTGTTACCCACTGTACTGAACACTAGGACGATGATCCTTCTACTTCTTTTCCTCATTTTACACCCTACAAATTATATATATATATATATATATATATATATATATATATATATATATATATATATATATATATTTGGGAGAAATCTGAGTGTGAAATGGAGGGAGAGTAAGAAATTGTTTTGGAAGGAGGTAAAGAAAGTAAGGCAGTGTGAAAGGGGAAATAGTAGGGGAGTGAATGACAGGAATAACAGATTGTTGGTGGAGAAGAGAGAGAAATTGAGGAGATGGAAGGAGCACTTTGAGGATTTGTTGAATGCAGAGAGTGAGAGCAGTGCGAGTATAAGTGGCTGGGGAATGGCTGGGAGAAGGAGAGATGAGAGGAGGGAGGAAGAGATCAGTAGGGCAGAAATAGTGGAAGCAATGAAGAAGATCAAGATGGGAAAGGCCCCAGGAATTGATGAAGTGTGTGGTGAAATGTTGAGGTATGGGGGTAAGATTGTAGTAGAGTGGATATGGAAGTTATATAGTTTGGCTTGGGAAGAGGGAAGGGTTCCCAGAGGACTGGAAATCAGGTATAATTGTTCCTTCATACAAAGGAAAAGGGGAGAGTGAAGTATGTGGTAACCAAAGGGGTATTTGCCTTCTTAGTGTTACTGGAAAAATATATGGTAGAATACTCATTGATAGGGTTAGGCATATAACAGAGAAGCTAGTTGGAGAAGAACAAGGGGGATTTAGGAAGGGAAAAGGGTGTGTAGATCAGATATTTGTTCTAAGAGACTTAGTGGAGAAGTAACTAGAGAAGGGAAAGAAAGTGTATGCTGCCTTCATGGACTTGGAGGAAGCTTATGACAGAATAGATAGGCAAGGTATATGGAAGGTATTGAGAATATATGGAGTGGAGGGGAAATTGTTGAGTGCTGTGAAGTGTATGTACGACGGGGCTAGGGCAACGGTGCGAGTGGATGGTGGGCTAAGTGAGTTTTTTTTATCTCAGTGTGGGACTGAAACAGGGTTGTGTGTTGTCTCCATGGCTGTTTAATATATACATAGATGGCGTTGTACAGGAGGTGCAAGGTAGGGCAGTGGATGTGGGGCTGGCTCTAATGAATGAGGGTGAGATTTGTTTGCTGATGATACAGTATTGTTGAGTGAAGATGAATGGGAGTTGCAAGGTTTGGTGAATGAATTTGGGAGAGGAATCTGAAAGTTAATGGAAACAAGAGTAAAGTTATGGTGTTTGAGAAGAATGAAGTCACAGAATGCACGGTGAGGTTGGATGGCGAGGATATGGAGAATGTGAGTGCATTCAAGTACATGGGTAGGGTGATGAGTAAGGATGGAACCTTGGGGGATGAAGTGCGTGAAAGGGTACAGCAGAGAAGGAAAGTTGTCTGTTTACTGAAAGCAGTGATAAGAAATAGGGAGGTGAGTATGGAAGTTAAGAAGTCACTGCATGATAGTATTGTGATCCCTACCCTGACGTATGGAAGCGAGGCATGGACCTTGCGAGAGGGGAACAAGTCAAGAGTGAGAGCAGTGGAAATGAGTTACTTGAAAGGAGCATGTGGAGTGACGTGGAGGGACAGGTTGACGAATGAAGAAGTGAAGGAGCGTTATGGGGTGGATGTGGATGTGGTTGAGAAGATTAGGAGAAATACACTGAGGTGATTTGGACATGTGGAGAGAATGGAGAATGAAAGACTGGCTAAGAGGGTGTATGTAGGTGAGGTGGAGGGATGGAGTTGAGAGGCTTATGAGGGAGGTGGGAGGGTAGTCAAATGGTGGGTGACAGAGCGACTTGGAGGAGTTTTATCTGAGGCCACCCTTTGCGGGATTAGGGCGTCGGGCTATAGATAGATAGATAGATACAGAGAGAGAGAGAAGGGGGAGGGGAATAACAGCTGCAGGAGTTCAAAGCGACATGCAGAACAAAATACATGGAATGCAAAAAATTTATTACATATATATATATATATATATATATATATATATATATATATATATATATATATATCAATGAGATCAAAAGAAGGAAAGAGAAAATGGAGAATCCAAGAGGGAAAAATAAAGAAGAGAGAGAGAGAGAGAGAGAGAGAGTAAATTAGAGTACTTAGGAAGTACAGATAATAAGAGGCCTGTTGGCCCATGACGAAGTTATCTGTTGGAAGAAAAAGTCAGTTCCGCTAAGATGTAACTAATGTGTAAGAGAAAAAGGTACACAAGCGCAAGGCTTTCCTCCACCCACTACTTCATCTGGTTAAACCGGCAGGAAACGGTAGAAAAAGCGCCATGCTTGTTAGAAATAACAAACGTGGAGACTTTATAGAAGAGGCAGAACATGAACGACTTTTCAATATGTAATCTCTGTTCTGCAGATCTATCATGGAAATCTATTAAGTATACGTCTCACGGTCGTCAGCATATACTCGGAAAAAAACAATGCTAAGTTAGTTATAACCTATTGTCTCAAAATATTTGTCTAGCCGAATTTTAAACGTATATATAGTTTTGCACTAACTTCTGCTGATGGTAGCCTATTACGAGAATATAAATTTTCTCTGTATGAGTACTACATCTCTCCTTTTGAGTTTCATACTTTATCCCTAGGCATTGTACATTTCTGTATTTCAAATAAATGATTATACAGTATATGACATCGTAGAATTTGTTAGGAATTTTGGAGACAACATTCTTACCTTCTTTAGTTGTTCTGCGCAATGTAAATTTCGGAGCTATGGGATCATTTTTTGTGGCTCTGTGCATGGCTCTGTGCTGCATTCCCTCGAGCCTATCTTCGTCCGTAATGAGAACTGGGGACCAATGAGGCACACAGTATTGCAGGTGTGGTCAAACTAATGACGTATAAAGCCTAAAAATTACACCGGGCGTTTTATGATCAAAGATCCTTGCGATGAAGCCGAGCATTTTGTTTGCTGTGTTACTGCCTGCTATACACTGTTTGCAGTTTTTGAAATCGTTACTGATAATAACTCGTAAATACTTCTCAACCTTTACATCCGTCAATGTGTTATCAAACATGCTGCACTCATATCTAGTGTTTTTATCACCAAATGTTCATTATCCTATATTTCTATCTATCTATCTATCTATTGCCAGACGCCTCAATCCCGTTTGGGGTGGCCACAAACAAATCGCCTCCAAGTCGCCCTGTCCCCCGCCATTTCACTGCCCTGCTCCCAACTCACACTCCCCTCTCTCATATACCTCTCCACCCCATCCCTCCATCTCATCCTCGGCCTCCCCCTTCCTCTTACCCCCTCCACCTCACTCACATACACTCTCTTCGTCAGTCTTTCACCCTCCATTCTCTCTACATGGCCAAACCACCTCAGTGTGTTCCTCATAACGCTTCCTATCACATCCACATCAACACCACAACGCTCCTTTATATATCCTATATATACATGCATTAAATTTCATCTGCTGTTGTTCACTCCTCTTCATTACCTTATCGAAGTCGTTTTGTGAAGATTCAAAGTGCTCTTTCATAATTATTTTGTCTCCAATTTTAGCGTCATCTATAAATTTCGCTGCCTTAGAAGCAAGTCCATTTTCTAGATTATTGATATAAATACTGATGGGAACTAGTCCTAAACACTTGTGGAACTCCGCTTGTTACTCCTAACCAATCGTATTCTTCATTTATTACTGCATGCTGCTTGAAATTTGTTAGCCAATCACCAGTCCATGAACATAACTTATTGGAGAGACCGATTGGTGTTTAATTATTCTAGTAGTCTTAGAAGGAGGACCTTAGAAAAAGCTTTCTGGAAATCAAGGTAGCCTAACGGACATTCGACGGCATTCTCGCGTCCCAGTTAACATATATGTCTGTAGAAAACTCAATTCAAATTATAGGGCATGATATATTATTACAAAAACCGTGCTGATTTGCTGCTATAAGATTTTGCAGATTATAGAACAGGGTAATTTTATCTCTAAATTTTTTTTCCACAGCCTTACGTAATACTGATGGTAGGCTTATTGGGTAGTAATTTGTGTGCGTTTTTCACATACTCCTTTTTAAAGATCATGATACATTATCGACCTTCCACTGATTAAGCATTCGACGTTCAGTTAATGATATGTTGAATATTTCAGTTATAAGAAATGCTGTCTAACATCCACGCTGTATGCGAGAAAGTATCTGCTCTGGGCCAAGTTGATTTGACTTAGTCGATTTTCTGAAGATAATTTAAAACTTCGTGTCCTGTGACTTCCTTGATTAATTTATCATCATCTGGTCCTGAAAAAAAAGATTGTGGGATGGGAATGTTCATGCGATCTGTGTGTGTGTGTGTGTGTGTGTGTGTGTGTGTGTGTGTGTGTGTGTGTGTGTGTGTGTGTGTGTGTGTAAAAACACTGTGAAAGGATTCGTTAAGTATTGTTACTATCTTTCATTTATCATGGACGAGATCTCATTCCAGATTAGCAGAAGGCTTGTGCTTTCTTTTACATTTTCTTTTTTATATATAAGAAAATTAGGAACCAAAGAGTCGGAGCCTGCCAGATTTTTCCATACAAGAAAAAATAAAAAGATAACAGAGAGACAAATTCATAATCCGTTCATTTCGAGATGCACTGCATTTTTTAAAAAAAGCTGGAGGTCATAGGTAATATGAAATGCAGACAGAATAGAGCAGTTCCAGAGTTGGCCGGCTGCATACATGTAGGGCTGGGAGTAACGGTTAGCTGTTGTCTAAATTAGATGGACAGAAAATGGATGAGAGTTTGCTGCTAGACAGGTGCTACGCACCCGCCATTGTGGTGGAGGGATGCAAGTAAACAGCTCAGAGCAGTGATCATTGAAGTAACGATAGAAAAGAGATAATGATGTAACAGTGCAACGGAGAATTTGAAGGGAGCCTATAAGCAGATAATAGTTAATGAGACGAGAAGTTGACTCCACATTGTTGAGAAAAGCTGTATGTGGGAAGTCTCCCTTACAATAGAGTTGCATTCTACACAGAGGTGAATAAGACCCTTATATAAAGTCAACAACTGTGCAGGGATAAAGAAGGCACGAAGTCGGCTTAGCATACCTAATCTCATGGAGGCAGATATTATAAGAGATGTAATTCGATCTTTCCAAGATATCCCGAGAGAGTGGAACCCCTCGTATGTTCAAAGATGATGTAGGATTGAGTCAGATTCTGTTAAAAATTAGAGGATATGCCTGTGGAAGAATTGATGGAATGATAGTTACATGAACTGACAAGGGCGTCCACAGGATTTTTTGTAAGGGAGGCAAAATAAATTATACATATATGTGAGGTTATAATATATCAAAATACACACACTCCAAACAGGCATAGGCATATACTTATATGAGTTACATGACTTACTTCAAATGCATAGTGACAGAATGCATAAATCGACTCAAATCAATCATCCTCGAACAAGAACTGAAGCCGTCGAATTCCAAGAGGGGGCAACTGCTCCCCCTTGCTCCCCCCTCCGGACGCCCATGTGAACTGAGTTTTTGTTGCATAAAAAAAAAAAAAAATACTTTTCATCAATCAGAGATATGAGACTTTACCACCATTAGATGTGCCATAGTCTCATCCCTTGTTTGTAGAAGTAACATCTGAGATATTAAGTGGGAGAAGCGAATGGAAAGGTGAGGGGTGGGGCCATCAGCGTATGGGTGGATAGGGTTAGATGTACAGCTTGGGATATCATATATGAAATGAAGTAAGAGAGGTGGTGATATGACAGAGCCCTCTAGGAGAAGAACAATGGCCGTCTACATCAGCTGTAGTACGACCACAAAGGAAGCTAGACGTACAGACGTTGTCATGTGTGTTCATCAACAAAACGTCGGCCTATTGCACACAAGGAAACGGCCTATCAGTGTCATGAGTAAAAGATTGCACTTTGCCCAGAGTGCTTCATCGTGTACCATTGTTAACGTGAATTCTAAGAACAGGTGTCTGGAAGCATGTATGTAATTAGCAGACAAAGACAAGAAAATGCATGAGTGTGTGTGTGTGTGTGTGTGTGTGTGTGTGTGTGTGTGTGTGTGTGTGTGTGTGTGTGTGTGTGTGTGTGTGTGTTGTGATAATTACATAAGTCAAAGCTGATGTGAAGTGGTTGTTAATATGTCTAGTTACCCCACCATTGACGAAAGAAAACCTTAATCACATCTGAAGAAAATTGCTTTTTCTAGTAGCAATTAGGTTTATTTAATGTTTTTTTTTTCATTATTGTGCAAAATAAGTGATACGTTCCGTCCAGTGATATGAAGTGCCAGTAGAATAAGTAATATATAACATAATTAGTGAGAAAAGCATCAGCCCCAGCCATAAAAATGTGCCAAAAACCCTAACAAATAGTACAAACATCTACCTTATGGTTTAGAATAAGGTATTCGATACACTGGTGCGTGCCAGCTGAGGAAAAAGTGAAATGGAAAGAAGGAAATTTCCTCTCAAAGTGTTTCCAAAGTGCAAAGTTGTAAGACAGTGAGGAAAAAATGGGTAGGTATACTGTCTTTCACCTTCTCCCAGAGACAAACTGAGCAAAGTGCAATTCTGTTCCGGCCAGACAACCATATATGCCACATGTACAGTCGCGGCACATAGTCCTTGACCAGGGTGTAAGGGAAAGTCAATGCCACCACAGGGCTGCAGTGCGTCGGAACACGTTCCCTTACACCCCCTGCCTCCTTCCCCATCACCCCTTGCAGGGGATGTAAGGGAAAGTGTTCCAACGCACTGCAGCCCTGTGGTGGCATTGACTTTCCCTTACACCCTGGTCAAGGACTATGTGCCGCGACTGTACATACCCATAGCTGTGAGTAGGGAAAGTGGGGGAGATTGGTTACTAATTGGAAAATTCCATGGCGAGAGGTCAGGTAGCATTACAAATGCACCACTCTCCACGGGAAATCAGTGTTACAAACATTAGCCAGAGTGCGGCCGCTGAACCCGAAGTCAGGGCCACACGCAACAGGTCGGACACATCCCGACTCATGCACCGCAAGGAACTAGCTACTGTAAACATTGGGAGTCAGTGAGAAGCTTCTTGACCAGCTAACTGGCACATCCCGCTTCTTAACACTACCCCCTTCCTAGTCCTTTGTTGTCCCGACAAAACTACACAACATATACAGACAGAAACATTAATCCTAATGAAACATCTTACTATGCACAAAATAATCCTTCAGCTAATCAGGTCCTCTTCTATGCCACTTCCGATGATGTCCTTGCTCCTCCACACAGTCCACTCCTCCAAGAGTCTTGGTCCTCTCCCTGATTCACTTCTTCCCTCGGGAAATTGTCACCATCCTCTTGCACTTCAGCTCCGTGGTCCTTCTCAACATCCTCAGCTGCGGGAGAGCACGATTCCTCAGAGACATCCCAACTGTACTGTCCTGGCCCATTGTACTGCCACAGACGGTTCAAGGGTACCACCTTTGGGTGAGACTTCCTGCCTCCCCTAACCAATACGTTACAGCTGATAGGCAGTCCAACACAGTGTAAGGCCCGTACCATGGGCTTTGCAGCTTCAGTGACTTTCCTTTCTTTCTCTGAGGATTGTATAACCAAACTTGGTAACCATCCTTGAAGCTCACCTCAATTGCCATGGCATCATACTCGCACTTCATCACTTCTGAAAACTTAAGGGCTCCTCGCATTTGATGACGTACCTCAGCCAGCCCTTCCTGAAGGTGCTTCGCATAGCTGGTAGTGTCTGTAGGCAGCTCTTCACCAGGTGGTCTTCCCATCAACAAGTCAACGGGTAAGCATAACTCATGGCCCAAAATCAGTTTTGCAGGAGTGTAGCCGATAGACTCATGGGATGCAGACCGATCTGCCATCAGCAACGCAGGTAATTCCTAGTCCCATTCTGTTTGTCCCTCTATGCAGTACTTGGCCAGTTCTTGTCACAGGGTCCACTTGAGTTTCTCCACCATCCATCTGACTGTGGCCTTAGTGGGGTCGTCTTGGTCTTCTTGATCCCCAATAACTTGCAGCATTCACAGAACACAGCAGACTCGAAGTTTCTACTCTGGTCAGAATGTATGGTAGCTCTTGTGGCATCCCAAAGTGACAGAGAAGCTGGTCAACCAACACCTGAGCAACAGTCACAGCCCCTTGATTGGGGATGGCACAGGCTTCGGGCCACTTTGTAAAGTAGTTGGCGACACATATATACTGGTTTCCTCTTTCAGTGAGTGGCAGAGGTCCAGCAATGTCCATTGCGACTCCTTCCATCAGTGCACCCATTAGGTACAGCTGAAGAGGGGTCCCTTCTTTGTACAACACACATCACAGGCCTAACACAACTCTTCAACATCCTGATGCATGCCAGACCAGTAGAACCTCTGCCACAGCTGGCTTAGAGTTTTCTTCACTCCCAGGTGCCCACTAGTGATCTGGTTATAGAACTCATCCAAGATCTCAAACCTCATCTTCTTCGGAATCACCCTTTGCCAATACTTACCAAGGCTCTCGGGTGTCTCCCACTGATGCTCTAGCAGCCCGTTGTTCAAATGAAGAAGGTCCCACTGACTCTAGTAACTCTTGGTCGCAGGGCTTAACCTGGAAACTTCTTCCCAATATGGTCGCACTGTACTGCACTGCAGCCATTCTACCACTGGTTGTAAATCTACATCCTCTTTAGGTCTTCTTCATCTGACGCTGGCTCTGTCGCTGGAGTACGGCTGCATTTCTTACTAAGATATTCTTTTCTACTACATTGCCGGCACTCTGGATCACAAGGCTGACAACTCAGGCTGTCAGCATTGCCATGTACCCACCAGGGACAGTGCTGCACATCATAATTGTGCTGGTCTAGCTTCCTGAGCCAGTGTGCCAGTTGTCCTTCCAGATTCTTTAGTGTTTTCAGCCACTTGAGTGCTGCATGGTCCGTCCTCATGATGAAGTAGGACACATGCAAGTAGGGGTGGAAGAAATCAAGGCTCTTCATTATTGCCAAGAGCTCCTTATGGGTCACACAGTAGTTCCACTCTGGTGGGCTGAGTTTCTTGCTGTAATACCCCACCACATACTCTTTTTCGTTCTTCTTCTGTGACAGGACTCCACCAACACCATGGTCATTAGCATCACAGTCCAAGATAAATGGCTGACTCTGATCAGGGTACGGCAATACTGGAGAGCTTGCCAATGTGTGCTTGAGTTCGTCGAAAGCTTTCCGAGTCTCTGCTGTCCATGCAAACTTCTGCCTCTTCCCCAACAACGTGTGCAGAGGTGCAGCTATCATTGCAAAGTCCTTGACAAAAAGCCGATAGTAGGTGCACAAGCCCAGGAAACTCCGTAGCTCTTTCACACATGCTGGAACTGGCCAGTTTTCCACAGCTGCCACCTTCTCTGGGTCAGTACAGATGCCACTCTTGTGTACAATGTGTCCTAGGTACTTCCTTCTGGAACAAGTAGCACTTCTTGGTGTTCAGCTTGAGGTGCGCTGCGTGGAACCTGTTCAACACCTCTGACAGCCTCTCCAGTTCCTGGTCGAAAGTCCGTCCAAACACAATTACATTATCCAGATAGATGAGAGCTGTCTGATGGTGCAGGCCTTCAAGTACACGGTCCATAAGACACTCAAAAGTAGCTTGGGCATTGCATAGGCCAAATGGCATCACTCTAAAACTGCCATAAACCTCGCCCGTATGAAAAGGCTGTCTTCTTCTTTTTCCTTCTCTGCAACCTTGACCTGAAGATATCCTGCCTTCATGTCTAGGGTAGAGAACAACTTAGCACCTGATACAGCATCCAGGGTGTCATCAGTTCTTGGCAATGCGTATGCATCCTTCACTGTCACATCATTCAGGGCTCGATAATCTACACAGCACCTTATTGAGCTATCTTTCTTCCATAACCAGAACCACTGCTGATGCCCAAGGACTGCTGGACTTTTCTATCGCTCCTTGACTTTGGAAATTCTTCATCATCTTCTCCTTTTCTTGCCATTGGGCTGGTATCATCCTCCGTGCTGGCTGTTTAATCGGGCGGTGATCCCTAGTGCCTATACAATGCTCCACCAGATCAGTGCATCCCAGGTCTAGGTCTCCGGTGGAGAAGACATCAGCAAACTTCGTCTGCAACTGCCTCAACTTCAGCACTTGTGAGCCATCCAGGCATTGGCAACTCCTTAAAAATAGGTCTTGTAAACTGTCTGGCAGTTACCCATCTTCTTAGACTACACTTCTTTTACAGGCCTTCCTCTGGTGCCACTCAGGGGCCACCACCTGGCAAAGTCCCAGTTTCTTCCTCGCTGATCTGTGGCTAACGAGAGAAATTGGCCACCACAACCGGCACTTCGTCTGAACCTGTTTCCACCAGAGTTCTCCCCACAATCACTCCGGCCTTTGTCTTGCACTGTACATCAGGCTCCACCACCCCAAAACAGCTGTCAAAACAGCCGCTTACCTTACACTGGAGCAACGGTTCTGGTTTGGGGAGTATCATTGTAGTGTGGAGTGCCCTCACCTCGCCACCAGAACTGGTACATTTCACTGCCGTGATGGAAACTGACCTTCCTCGAACCTTCAGCTTCTTGGAGCAAAAGTCCAGCTCATATCCCATGGACATCAGATAGTCCAGACCCAGAAGGCAAGGATCCTCCTTGTCGGCCACACAGACTGGAAGAGTACTTGCCCTGCCACTTAAATGCAGACATCCAGGGGTCCCCTCAGTTCTGCGCTGTCCCCAGTTACACCACACAGTCGTTCTGATGACTCAGACAGGTACCAATGATGTAACATATCAGGCCTCACAAAAGTCTGCTCTGAGGCTGAATCAATCACCTGGGAACACTTCTTTCCGTCTATCTTTTCGTCAACCCCCACACTGTCGATCGCAGTTCTCTTGCTTTTGTTACAATTGAAGATTTCCTTGCACTGCTCTGTTCTTGCTTCTTCTTCCATTTGTGACAATCCTCCTGCTTGTGTCCTGGCTTCATGCAGGACCAGCAACCTCCTCTGCTCTTCTCATGTTCCGTCTTCTACTTGTACCAGTCCTCTTTTCTGTGTCCTTGCTTTTCACAATACCAGCAACTTCCTACAAAATTTTTCACTTCACGTACCTGCCCATTTCATGCCTTGAATCCTGCACTACGACCTGCCTGACAAGTGGACATACTGGACCTGATGTAAGACTCAAATTCTAGAGCCCTGGCTGGTGCTTCTTGCATGCTTCTCAACTTCCTACAATATTTCCGCTTCACGTTCCTGCCCCTTTCTTGCCATGAATTCTGCACTAAGACCTACCTGGAAAGTGGACATACTAGACCTGATGTAGGACTCAAATTCTAGAGCCCTGGGTAGTGCTTCTTGCATGCTTCTTAGTAGTGCCTGCTTCACTTTCACTTTCATCTCTGCACTATCAAGAGCATCAATGAACTGGTCCCTCATTAGAATAGCCAACAGGTTAGGTGCTGCTCCAGTGTACACCTTGTATGCAATACTCTCCAGGTCATGAGCAAGCTGCTGTAAAGATTCTTCTCAAGCTGGTGCGCAACTCCGGAATCTTGCTCTGTAAACCTCAGTGTGGTACATGGTTCCATATCTGCATTCCAACACTTCTACTAGGGACTGATAATTGTTCCTCTCCATGACTGACATCTGGCCCAGAATCTCCACTGTGGCAACCTTATGGCTAGTAGCAAGTTGCACTGCTCTCTGCCTATCATCCCAGCGATTCTGACCTGCAAGTAACTCAAACTGTGCACGGTAAACTTCCCAAGATACTCTACCATCAAATTCCTGGGATTTCTTTTTTAATTGGACCCCCATTATAGCCATGCACTTCACTGGTTTTAGGCCTATAAACGGGGGCATCATAATTAAGATCCAGACTTAATACTTCTGCATTCTGATTATTCAGCCCTGTGATGCTACCTTGAGATGCCTGGGATCCGTCAAGATTCACCATAAACTGTCTATTCCTTTCCTATGCTCCTTGTACACTAACCCAAGGCTCAGAAGTGCAATATTTCTCTACAGCCTCAATTTTCTCACAAATTATCTTCACATGGTCTACTACATGATTCGACTGGTTATCTACATTCTGTCTGCAGTCTGTCACTATTTCCCCACTAATAATTAGCTGGTTGTCTATATGCTGTATACACTCCATCACATTATTGCTTACCTCATACATTTGCTGCTCCAGTTTGGCATCTACTGTACTTCCTCCTTAAACCATTCCTGTTCTTCCTTCATTTCCCCCATGAAAGCATGTATATGTCCTTGCATTCTCAGTTGTAATTCCCTCTGTTGCTCCTGTAATGCCTGTTGAAGCTGTTCCCTCTGTGCTTGCAATTGTTCTTTGATATCGTTCCTGAGGTCTGTCTGTTTTTCACTTTGGGCCTGTAATTGTTCTTTGAGTTCTTTCTGTCCTTTGCTCCGTGCCTGTAGCTGTGCTTGTAATAGCTTCATAATTGCCGCCAGGGACACTTCCTCTTCCTGGCCAGCGTGGGACCTAGTTTGCACACCTCCTGCCTCCATGTCGAAGGTCAGACTCACTGCAGCCCTTAATAATTCACACTCCTGATGCCAGTGTTACATCCCTGTCCCACACTGCCACAAGCTCCAACACAGTAGTTCAGTACAGGAAGACGTTGCCCAGTGAGTTGTTCTTCCTATGGTCAGCCTTTAGAAGTTTAGATGTACAGTCCACGCGATCAGCTCAGGCATCATAAATAAACACTGGCTTTTATAGTTCACTGTCTTTATTTTCCAAATAATTTCATTGAATGCTTTCCAACTTCACTATTCTCACAAGCACTGGAGCTATACAAACTTTAATAACTGCAGTTACACTTTATGCTTGACAACACTTAACCTTTTTCACATGTACCGATGATGTACAAACTATAATAACACTTCACTCTTTGCCAACAACACTTCACTGTTTTCACAAGTACCAAAAATATACAAACTTCACTGACACTGCATGGACATTGCACTACAGAAAAACTGAACTGAAAACCGGCTGAAGCTACTCTAGTGTCTTCCCCATCCTTATACACGCTTGCATTACTCTAGAAACTTCTACATTTTTCCACAGTTCTGGTGTATTCCAGAGAGGGAGCACAGTTACCAACTCGGAGGCAATCAAAACAAGCCAGAACTCTCCCACACTGCATAACACTCTTAATTATTTAGCATACGAACTTAAGTTACAAAACTTAATAAGCAATCACATAACTAAAACATTATATGGAAAAAGAACACAAAAATTAATGCATAACTTACAAAACAGCTACACTCACAAACAGCAGGCAAACTGGCAACTCTGACTCATACCGGAACTAGCTACCGTTAACATCGTGAATCAGTGAGAAACTTCTCGACTACCTAACTGGCAAATCCCGCGTCTTAACAATATACTCACCTTCCACTTTCACCATGAAGTGTCTTACTGTATATACTCCTTACAACACATGCAACAGGAGAATCTTTGGTTAGGCGCCGTTTTAACAAGGGATTGAGAGAGCTCTGAGCACATCCTCACCTATGCACTTCAGATAGAGATAGAGAGAGAGAGAGAGAGAGAGAGAGAGAGAGAGAGAGAGAGAGAGAGAGAGAATTACACAGATACAGAGACCTTACGGTCTCTACGAGGCGGTCTGACCTTAACTCCTATAACAACACTCAAGATACAGAAACAGGAGGAGCGAATAGCACAGCAGATGGCTCTCCCTCCACCCCCTTCTGGACACTCCGGTTTTTGCCGTATGGGGAAAATAATGAGAAGCAGCACCTTGCCTGGTTTAAAAAGCCTGAAAGACTTTCAGAGGATCTGCAAAAAGTGGAATATAATGAAAATAGAAAGGCTGAACATCTAACCTTCACCTATAAAATGCATATTTATTATTTATTTATAATGATATGAGGAATGTGCATTATTTCTCAACCTGAGTCTGTATGATTGGTACCCCTATGTTCTCGGTCTGTACTGTAGGCATGAATGATTTTATCTGACATCGAGGAATGTGAGTCCAACTGGGCTTTAAATAGTATATTAGGCGATACGGAGATAATATCATTATAGAAAATGGACGGGTAGCATCCATGTCCCGAAGACTGAATTTTGTTATTTGGGCAGGAGGAGCTTACGCACAGTACTAAACAAGGTTGGAATGAAAATGCACATGTGCTTATCTCTCTTAATTTTCCTTATTCTTAAGCACTTCAATGCATTTGGAACTCATGGTTGGTGGAATGAAATATGTAATGTTTTTAGATGTTTATGTATCGAAATGTGATGATAGTGATGATGATGATGATAATAATAATAACAATAATTATTATTATTATGTTGTTGTTGTTGCTGTTGTTGTTGCTGCTGCTGCTGCTGCTACCAGTTATTATTATTATTATTATTATTACCTATAGCCAGACGCCTTAATCTCGTAAGGGGTGGCCACAAACAAATCGCCTCCATGTCGCCCTGTCCCCCATCATTTCACTGCCCTGCTCCCAGCTAACCTCTCTCTCTCTCTCTCTCTCTCTCTCTCTCTCTCTCTCTCTCTCTCTCTCTCTCTCTCTCATCCTTGGCCTCCCCCTTCCTCTCCACCCCACCACCTTACCCCCATACACTCTCTTCGTCAGTCTCTCGTTCTCCATCCTATTATATATATATATATATATATATATATATATATATATATATATATATATATATACACACACACACACACACATGGTGAAGCTTATTGTTTTGGTATTATTATTAGTACTTTGAACTGTTTTTTTTCTTAGATCTTGATGGTATACAGGAATGTACGCTACAGTAACCCAAGCACTTCTGCCAAAGATAAATGACCTTGACCTATGTTTGAAGGTCATATACTAATTTTTGTTTCAAAAATTGCATATTTGAAACTGAAATATCTCAGAAACATTGAGATACAACCATTTGGTTGAAAATCCTATGATAAAAAGTTTGCTGAGAATTCTGGTTGAATATTTTGCCATTTAGCCTAGCGGAACGCACAAACTTCAAATCTGCTTAGTGTTTTTCTTTTTTTTGGTAACACTTTTCAGAGAGAACCACGAAAGCTGTAAAACTGTAATTTTACAGAAATACAGCTCTGGTCCTTCTCATTATCTGAAAGGCATATGGTTACAGTAAAGCATACAGTTAGCCAGTTATTGAGACAAATACCCATCCTTACAATGACAATCAGTACCATAAATAAGTTATGTTGAAGCTTCCTTATTGTGGTTACACAATAAGGAAACAGGTAACCAGTTACTGTTATTACACTGCTTGACAAAATTCAGTTCTTATTCCACTAGTCAGAAATCATTCTCCAATTGCCTGGTTATACCAGGAATATTTTTTTCAGTCGCGAGATATTAGTTGGGATGTAAAAGTATTATACAGAAGTAAAATAATGTGCATTGTTCCACCGCTGTATGTAATATTCGCTTTGAATGCAGGTACCCATAGTACGATTTTTTATTATTTCTTTTTGTGTTCTACATCGGCGTCCCGTGTCAGCATCCAGCAATAGTCTCCCGTCATACCAGAGCCAACTCTACTTTATCTCTGTTCCATTACCGCAATATCCAAGTGAAAACGTTCACCTTGGTCGTCATTAACATTACCCAAAGTTGTTGAAAAAAAAAAAAAATGTGTATGCAGAAAATGAATTTTAAGGGACATACAGCATCAAAGTAATTGGTACGCAACCAGAAGCTCTCCAACGATTTCCACGTATTCTTCACTGCGATGGCTGCTCGAAAAACCAGCACAAATTTTCTTAAGCGACCTCCAGCCCCTAAGTTCGTCTGCCTCGAGGGTTGCATGAAATTGACTCTTTCATCAGGCTACAAATTTGTGGGCCAAAGAAAATCCCTTCCTGCAGTTTGGCATCACAAGTTTCAGGAAAGACTTTCTTCCGATGTGTAAAGCCTGCTCCTGTCTTATCCAAGGCTTTGATAAAGTTTTTCATCAAGCCTAACTTGATGTGAAGAGGCAGAAGTATGATATCTTCCACTTGGACGACTGGTTCGTTCCATATGTTGTGTTCAGCGGTTTCTCAGGAACTTTGGGGAGGCCACTCATGCTGAATGTACTGCTGCTGCACATCACATCTGTCCCACATACCCAGAAAGCAATAGTATTACGTGAAACCTCCCTGTAGTCAAGCAGGATGACTACCAGTTTCAAATCGCTGCAGTTTTTCCAGTGGAATTCATCGTACTCAGTCAAAAAGAGAGTTTTTCCATCGATTCGTACGTTTACTTCATTTCAGGAGCTAAAACATGTGGTATACTGTGTAACATATTCCCACTGTGAAGAACAGCCTTCAGATCTGATTTGCTGGAATCAATAAAAAGTCGCCATTCATCAGGATCATGACTTCATCCTAAGGATTTGAACAGACCTGCAATATTACTACAGTAGCATACTCCTCCGTCTGACTTGAAAAAAACGTTCCAAAATTTGCTGCCGCTTCCAGAAACTAGTCACCATTGTGTCTGGATGCAACAAGTTCCATTCCTGCAGTCTTCAAGCTAGTAGTTCTGTCTCTTCTCTTGATAAATTTGGGTCACATACAAGATTGTTGAGGTCGCCTTGGGTGACTAAATAGGGTACCTTGTGAGACGGCTGACACTCGAAGTCAGTATTAGGGGCAGCTGCTACAGATGCCGCTCCATCTCCATCCTCATTTGAAGTCTGAAATACACATTTATTTGTTGGTGGTCTTGGAATAGAAAAGCCCTCCGTGTAATCGAATGGTCTTATTGCCGACGGTAAATTTGGATAAACAATGCTGTTTTGCTTTTTTATGAAAATCGCACGATTTCTGTCCTGCAAAAGGAGCAATCCGTTATCTGAGCATTAGGTTCTCTCACACCATGGGAACTGTGAAAGGCATCCTTTTTTTTTTTTTTTTTCTGCAAGCCATTCGTAAAGATATTTTAAGCAAGTGACGCATCAGATATCGGGCGCCCATCGTTTGTCTCGGTCGCCAATCTTATCGCCAAAATAACGTAGATAAGCCATCTTTTCAAGGGACGTGATCTTCTGTTTCTGCCTCTTTGGAGTGAAATTTCCACACATAAAGCAGAAAGCATTAAGATCATTCACACATCAGCGAGGCACTGTCAGCCCATAAATCTGAAATAAGACTTATAGTAAGCATAATGAAATTACATACACATACTTTAGATAGTGGATGTAGACAACTGGCAAAGTATATGTTGGATATTATACATTACATTTATATGAAGACTTATATAGAGCCCGAATAAAGCAGAGAAAAAGAAGGACCACTGGACTATAGGGATGCTTTTGAGGGTAGTGAGTTCAGAAAAACTGTACGTGCTAGAGCAAAATGAATATCATATTTGAAATCAGAGCCACGTGATTACCTTGACATACCCATTGTTGTCTTTGAACTGAAGTTCTTGTCAAGTAGTGTTATTATTATTATTATTATTATTAGTAGTAGTAGTAGTAGTAGGAGTAGGAGTAGCAGCAATGTAGTAGTATTAGTATTGGTGGTAGCAGTAGTAGTAGTTGTAGTAGTACAGTAGTAGTAGTAGTATGTTAATACTGGTTATGTAATATCATTTGTTTATTTTAGCAAAATTATTATGATCTCTGTCCAACTGATGTCGGTGTTAACATGTCTCATTTCGGATGTTTCAAAAAATTTCTATTTAATGTAAAAAGTATTGTTGTATTCACCACCCTGCGCCTTCGACACTCCCTAACTCCAAGCATCTCTTAGTAACAGACACCCACAGCCTTCAAGAATTCTTGCTATGCTGAGAGGGATTTAATATACTTTACGTGGGTAATCTTCTGATCACTAACATCGCACTGCGTTCCATGGAACACAGGCGTACCAGTTGTCAACGAGTCTCTGGGAATAATATCAGTTACTTTGTCTAGTGTTCCAAATGGACCTGTCACGGAGGGATGTGAATTTATGAATTAAGAATGCTGGATGTTACTTGAAAATAGAAACAAGAATTAACTTGCGAAAATCTAGCAGTAAGTTTTACTTTATGCCAGCTTACTTCGCCGATTCACTAAAGACGAGAATTTATAAACTTTCTCAACACTACACAGCAGAGACTAATTACTCAAGAGTGCTGTTTGTAGTATTGTTAGCCTCTCGAGAAAGTGACTTCACCACAGACAATCAATAACTAATGTTAATAATAATAAACAGGTTCTTGCCAGTGCTTAACTCCTGGCTGGCACAATGGATTTAAGCTGATACAAAGGAACTGGCCTAAGTACCTATTAAGGATAATTGTAAAGAGTTTGTGCAAACTAGGAGTGGCAACTAAAATAAGCTTAATGTGAAAAAATAAAACACGAGTCTAATTACATTAAGCTCAAAGAAAAGAACTGTAAATGTATTGATTACAATAAAATAAATTTAAGTTATACGAATCTCAAATTAAATTCAAAAGGGGAATTTCATGGTCGCTAGGGGACTCATGAATTCAAATAACAAGAGAATACACTCAATCGCTCATTCAAAAGCTAATGAATAAACTTAAGCCTAGAAAAACAAACAGAAATACTGGTCAGTAAAGGGGAACCAAAATGAAAGTCTGGGCGCCTGTGAAGAACACCAACGCTGCTATTCGCTTAAAGCCCACTTCGCCAATCACTGTCTAGGTGGAGATTCAGGAATTCGCTGTACAACAGAGATGCTGCTCTATGCTGGGCACAAAACGATCCTATCCTCGCGATGATCCCGGGCTGACTGACTTCAAACTCAGAAGGGAGGTACGAGCTGGCCACATTCGCAGGAAGTAGGCGTGGCTTAACTTCAACGGTCAGCGTAAAGAAGGTGAACGATATAGGCTCACAATAAATCACTCAGTGAAAGCACTAATGTCGTGGATAAGAATGGTCACTTGTGAAACAGTGACAAATGTTTTGAAAACCATCCCGATCGAAGTGAATACAAGGACAGCTGAACTGAGTGATGCCCAGTGGGAATTCCACTAGAGTTCGTGGTTTTCTCATTAAAGTACCATGTCACTAATTTATATAAATGTGCTCACACAAATTCGTGACATTACGCCCCATCAAAATCAAATCTTCTTCAGAAAAAATTTTCGATATACATATAAATCCTAACTCAGTCACACAAGATTCACACTGTGGTGTGTGTACTATCCTGCTACAGGAGAAGATCACAGTCGCCCATGAGCATAAAAACCTCATATTTACGTTAATAGAAGCAAGCTTGAGGAAAAAACTCCGTGACAATGGTGAAAAATCCTGTACTTAGGTCGAGCAGTGAAAAGTTCGCTACATTTACATTAACAACTGATCGTTATGTAGCGTGATGTATGTAAAACACGGTGTAGATGTGACAGTTGTGGTGTAACTGTGCCTACGTGTAAAATGATATAATACAGATCAATAGTAAATAGAGACGACGAAGCAGAAGAGAAGAGGCGGCAACATGCGGTAGAGATGATCAGCTGATCAGCACGACAAAACTGCTACACCCACCAGCTGCACCTACGAAATCAATTAAGGTGGAGCATCAAAAGTGTCCAGGCGACAATTTTTATGAAATTACAATTTCTCTCTCTGCCTAGTAGTCAGTATTTATGTTACAAAAAGTACACTATTATTTTGTTAATGGATACATTATTAACCAGGAAATGTAGTCCTTGGATTGCTCAAATCTCTGAGAACGGGCAGTTTACTGGTTAAACCAACATTATTAACCAGGAAACGTGCCAGTCCTTGGATTGCTTAAATCTCTGAGAACGGGCAGTTTACTGGTTTAACCTAACACTACACTTACGATTAATATTGGCAAGCTGAGAATCCCTACGCAATCTCAGGCAGGTCACATTTTAACGCCCAACATGGGTGTGAACACTCATGTTGATAATATGCATTCTCCGGGAATCCTCAGAGAGGTCCACAGCTCGAGACACCACAAGATAATTCAAACAGCTTCGGATTGTCCTTACGGGGGTCTCGAACTTCCCCTTAACCTAAAGTATACATGTATATACAGGTCCTGGACGTAATGTGTCCTGTGGGACCAACGGTCGAGACTTCAAATCTTACTGGTACACTAATAACTGGGAACCAAACTAGTCCATGGATTGCATAAATCTCTGAGGACGCCTGTTTTATGGAACCCAGTGTACAACAGTTGCATGTGTTAGTCATCAGTTAGGAGGCGAGACATCAGGTCTGTGCCTACATTACCACTGCCTTCTCTCTCAACTGACTCAGAGATTATTGGTGTGGATTCAAACGGCACAAGAAGACATGCCCCTGATTGGTGGTATGTTGACAAACATTGCAGGAACGCACAAAGCTATCTATTTCTTGTCACATTCCTGGCCAGAAAAAGTCAGCACAGATACGGCCCTGGGTTTTCCTTTTGCCAATGTGACCTCCTGAGGCTGAACAAAGACCCCATTCTAACACTGCTTGACGATACTTTGCGGGAACGACAAACTGCAGTTGAACCTCGCCCTGGGGTGTTTGTGATTCACAGTAGGGCCGTCCTTGTTTACGAAGGAACCTGGCTTGACCTCCCCATGAATACTTAATCACTCTACCCTTTTGCTTCTTCTGCACAGCAGCACGTGTCGGGTCAGAATGTTGTTCTTGGACAACATCTTTGCTACAAATTAGATCTTGCGGCAATGCAATGGTCACCGGGGTGACACAGTTTGGAGCCTTGGCCATGGCTCGTGTTACTGCAGCCGAAGTCTGAGTTGCGTCGTCTATGGTGCAACTATACTTGGCACCTGGAATGTTGCCTATTATTAGGTCAAATAAAGGTTCTGGCATGACAACAGCAAGTGTCATACCAGTATAAAATGGAGATGCCACCTGGATACGTGCCTCAGGGAAAAATCCCACTGATCCATCAATAAGCTGAGCTTGGATCTGTCGACCTGTGTACTCCTCAGGCCGAACTAGACTCTGCCTGACAGAGGAACCTGAGGAACCATTGTCTCTCAGGACCTTTACAGGAATGCCTCCCACAAACCCTGGCTGGACAAGGAAGGCACTGTTGCCTGTGGGAGGGCCTGTGGAGGAAGCAGCCAGCCACTGATGAAGCTGCTGAATGAATGATGCAGCAAACATGGTGACCTGAGAATTAGAAGTACCTGTGCTGTTAGGAACGACACCACCGTACTGCTGTTGAGGAATGAAGGCTGCGTTCGCTTCCTGCCTCCAATACACTGGGGCTGGCGCTGAAAAGGATAGTCCTGACGGTCAATTGTGTGGCTGATACTGCTCCTGATTAGGGTACTTGTCGTACCGCTTCCACTCAGGTTTCAGGGTATTTTGCCCCTGGTCCTTTTCTGCAGTTTGTTTGGACCTTGGCCATTATTCTGGGAACGGCCTTGGTGCTGGGGTTCAGTCTGAGACGGTTTCCCAGATATGTCAGCTTTCCTGTTCCAGGTGTGTTGCTTACGAGTTTGATACCCATACGGAGTGAAGAATGCATCAGCCTTCTCCACCATTTGGCTGGCATCCCTTACCTGGCAGATCTTAAGCTGAGCCATAAGTTCAGAAGGCCACAACTTTCCTAGCTGTGTGTGCAGCATTAGGTCTTTCATCTTTCTCCATCCACTCATCTAAGTAAGCAGTAAGCCGATCAAGAAACTGAACAGCAGTCTCCTTTTCTTGTAGACGCGCCCTCATAAACTGACTCCTGGCATCATCAACAGTGAGACTGTACGCTTTGATGAGTGTGGCCTTCATCATCTCATACGTGAGATTGTCTCCACGAATTCTGTGGAGAATATCGAGCAGGGCCCTCAAACAAGCTAAGAAACTGGAGCCGCTTAGATGCCTCATCCAGCTGATACAATTGAGCCATGTCTTCAAAACGAGCTATGAATAGCTCGATTCACTTGCTTTCCTTGTATGAAGGAAGCTTGATGCGTGGGGTCACCAGAACATGTTCAGGAAGAGTGCTCATGGAGCTTGGGTTAGCTGCACCAGATGTGTCTGAAGCCAAAGAGTCTCACTTGAGCTTCACCATCTCAAGTTCATGATTCTCACGTGCCTCATGCTCGGCACGTTCATGTTCTCGTTGTTCTCGCTCGTATTCACGTTCTCTCTCTCTCTCTCTCGTTGTTCTTGCTTACGTTCACGTTCTCTCTCTCATTGTTCTCACTCGTATTCGCGTTGTTCTCGCTCATGATCACGTTCTCTCTCGCGTTGTTCGCATTGTTTTTGCTCGTGTTCACGTTGTTCTCGCTCGTATTCACATTGAATTCGACGCTCTTCAGAGGCATGATTCTCACGTTGCTGCTCATAACTAAAATGAGAGAGCACATATTCCTTTATTTGTTGGGGATCGGTAAGCCCAATATCTTTGGCTTCCTGTATTAGTAGCCATGATGCTAACTCAACTAAGGCTGAGTAGACTAAAGACTGAGTACTGACTGCTATTTTGCAGAGAAATGCCAATAATCAAAAGTAAAGAATATAGGCACAGGTTGGTGGTGACCAGTTTTATCTAGTTAAACTGGTAAAGAAAGAAAATTTTAAAAAATGCAACTGGCTGGGAAAACTATCACATAAAATTAATAGAAATGAATCAATAACCACCAGTAAGAGTGCCTATAGACTTTAATGATAAATACCTAGGTGTTAGTGAGTGATTATTATCTCGTTAATAACTTTAGAGCTAGGAGTTAATATCCTGGAATGAGGTCACCAGATGTCATAGGGGGATGTGAATTTATCATTTAAAAATGGTGGATGTTACTTGAAAATAGAGACAAGGAATTGTGAAAATCTAGCAGTAAGTTTTACTTTATGCCAGGTTACTTCGCCGATTCTCTAAAGACGAGAATTTATAAACTTTCTCAACAGTACACATCAGAGACTAATTTCTCACGAGTGCTGTTTGTAGTACTGTTAGCCTCTCGAGAAAGTGACTCCACCCCTGACAATCAATAACTAATGCTAATAATAATAAATAGGTTCTTGCTGGTGCTGAACTCCTGCCTGGCACAACGGATATAAGATGATACAAAAGAACTGGCCTAAGTATCTGTTAAGGATAATGTAAAGAGTTTGTGCGAACTAGGAGCGGCAACTAAAATAAGCTTAATGTGGAGAAATAAAACACGAGCCTAATTACATTAAGCTGAAAGAAAAGAACTGTAAATGTATTGATTACAATAAAATAAATTTACGTTATATCTCAAATTAAATTCAAAAGGGGAATTTCATGGTCGCTAGGGGACTCATGAATTCAAATATCAAGAGAATACACTCATTCACTCATTCAAAAGCTAATTAAACTGAAGCCTTGAGAAACAAACAGAAATACTGGTCAGTGGAAGGGAGCCGAAGCGAAAGTCTGGGCGCCTGTGACGAACACCAACGCTGCTATTCGCTCGAAGCCCGCTTTGCCAATCACCGTCTAGGTGGAGATTCAGGAATTCGCTGTACAACAGAGACGCTGCTCTACGCTGGACACAAAACGATCCTATCCCCACGACGATTCCGAGCTGAATGACTTCAAACACGGAAGGGAGGTACGAGCTGGCCGTATTCGCAGGAAGCAGGCAAGGCCTAACTTCAACGGTCAACGGAAAGAAGGTGAACGATATAGGCTCACAATAAATCACTCAGTGAAAGCACTAATGTCGTGGATAAGAATGGTCACTTGTGAAACAGTGACAAATGTTCTGAAAACCATCCTGATCGAAGTGAATAAGAGGACGGTTGAACCGAGTGATGCCCAATGGGAATTCCACTGGAGTTCGTTATTTTCTCATTAAAGTACAATGTCACGAATTTATTTAAATACGCTAGCGCGAATTCGTGACAGGACCTTCGGAAAACCATAATGCATAAAGTCATACATGTTTATGTCAATATTTGCATGAAACCTATATACTTATCCTCGTTTCGTGTCCCGAGAGAAAAAGCAAGGATAAGGATGTATCGAGCATGGCGATGGCCACCCTGGTACAGCATTTTTTATCACGTTAGGTCGACTAAGATCATGGATATATATATATATATATATATATATATATATATATATATATATATATATATATATATATATATGATTGTGTGTGTGTGTGTGTGTAGTCAAATGTTAGTGCATATTCATGGCTACCACAACTAGCTGACATTACGGTGTGAATCAGTACGTACACAGAACAGGTATATGTAGGTATGTATGGTAAGGGATCATTTTCCTTTTAGGAGTATATATTATATAGGCACATGAGTAACCACGTATAATGAAGTGTACTGTATATGCATATTCACAGCCGCTTCTCTCCACACTAGAGCGTGTCCTGTCTGTGTTGATTCAGTGTAATGCTCTCTCTCTCTCTCTCTCTCTCTCTCTCTCTCTCTCTCTGTTTCTTTAATATTCCTCCTATTGTTCTTCCTACTCTCCCGTTTTTCCTTATCCTCACCCGCCATCTGTGTCTATCCGTCTTCTTTGTTCTCTCTTTTGTGCTACCTTGTAACCCAAGTCTCTCTCTCTCTCTCTCTCTCTTTCTCTCTCTCTCTCTCTCTCTCTCTCTCTCTCTCTCTCCTTCCTTTTATGTACATTTTCACTTCCTTCTGCTTCCCTATTTCTCTCCCACCATTCCTCCCTTTCCCTCCTTTCCCTATCACTCTCTCTGTCTGTTTTTTCTTACTCCTTCCCTTGATCTCTAAAATGCATTTCTCTCATATTTTTTGTCATTCCTTCTCTATGTCGCCTTCAGCAGTCACAGCTGTCAAATTTTTCTGCGTATGTATATATATGAATGTGTGTGTGTGTGTGTGTGTGTGTGTGTGTGTGTGTGTGTGTGTGTGTGTTCTTACCTAAATATTCTTACCATGTGTAATTGTATCTTTACAGAAATTAGTCACACTCATACTGACCCGTGTATTAAACCATTCATATCACACATATCTTTATATCAATGAATAGTTTTGGCATATACTGTTTCATTAGGCAGTGCATTCCACTGATCAATTGCCCTATCTGGGGAACTGAAATTCCTTGCAACTTTATCGCCTCTCTTTTTTATGTATTTTTTTTGCAGTTTCCTCTTGATGATGTGTCCCCATAGGTTACTGTATATGTTCATTTATGTTTACTTTCTCTTTCCCTGAGATGCAGGTATGTAGCATGATCGTGTCTTCTCTTTTCTTTCTCTCCTGTAGTGTTGGTAGATTCATTTCTAGTCTTTCTTCGTAGCTTAGATCCCTTAATCTTGGTACCCATCTCGTAGCTACCTTTTGTACTTTTTCAACCTTATCTATGAGTTTTTGAGATGAAGATTCCGGACTAGTGATGCATACTCCAAGGTTGGTCTGATGAATGATGTTATTATCTTTCTCAGCATGTCTTCATTTATATATGTTAATGCTATTCTCATATTAGCAAGAAGTGTATACATGTTACGTACCTTCACTGATGTGGTCAGCCGGAGATAGTCTGTTATTGATAATCACACCTAGGTCCCTCTCCCTGTCTGATATGTGTAGGGTTGAACTTCCTAACTTATTATCCCAACCTGGCCTTCCTTCACTTTTACCAGACTTAATTACATGACACGTCCACATTAAATTCCATTTGTCATCTATTGCCCCATTCATTATTTTTAATTCTTCTTGTAGCTCTGCAAGAATCTGTGTTAGTAATTTTCCTTTGTATCTTTCCTTCATTCTTTCCTCTTCCTTCTGCCTATGGGTAACTCTACACTGAGTGACAAGCCAAATGGTTTCCCGTACACCAGGAAACCATTTACTACGCTGGGTGGTAACCATATAACCAAATTATGGCGCCCGGTGGTCAGTGGGTAATTAAGGTGTTCCAATCGGATTGAGCCTATGTAGGTTTATATCCTAGGGGTAGTTGGGGTTTATTGTTCACATAATGACACTCAGGGATGAGTGAGGCTGGTCACTCTCGTCTTAAATGTCAGGACCAACTTGCCTAGCCCCGGATTCCTACGTTCCTCATGGGCCGACATAGAACTGGATGGTGGATGGATGGATTTTTGCATCATCAGCAAACATATTTAGATAGTTTCCATCCCCAATATTACTGTCCATGTCATTTCTATATACTAAAATCATAACTGGTGCCAGCACTGAGCCCTGTGGAACTGCACTAGTCACTTTCCTCCATGATGAGTAATTTCCCCTTAGTACTGTTCTCATTTCCATTTTTCCGAGAGAATCCTGCATCCAATAGTAAGGTTGGCTTGGATACCTCCTTGATGGTACAGTTTCCATAAAAGTCTTCGGTGTGGTACTCTGACAAATGTGTTCTTGAGATCTAAATAGATACTGTCCACCCATCCTTCTCTTTTCTGTAATGATTCTGTCACTTTATCATAGTAGCTTAATAGATTAGTAACACATGATTTTCCCTTTCTAAAACCGAACTGCCTTTCTGTTATCATACTGTGTTCTTCCAGATGGTCTACCCAAACTTTTATCAACTTTTCTAGTATCTTACACACAACATTGGTTTGTGATACTGGTCGGTAGTTCAATGGAGTCTGTCTATTCCTTTTCTTGAATACAACAAAGTTTGCTTTCTACCAAGTATCAGGTAGTTTACCTTGACCTAAGGATTCCTTGAATATTAAATATAATTGTGTGCTTAACTCTTCTCCACATTCATGTAGCATCCAGCCTGAAATTTTGTCAGGATCATATGCTTTTCCTTTTCTAATTTGCTTAACTCTTCCTGTATTTGTTTTTCTGTTATTTGTATATCTGGTAATATGTGTGGGGATGCATGTTCCATATCATCTCTTTCAAAATTATTTTCTACCGTAAAAATTGACCGGAAGTTTTTAATTAGTGTTTCACAAATATCTTTCTCTTGTGTACAGATGATCCCCTTGCCCGTAATGGACTTTGGTTTTGCTTCGGATGTAGCTGTATAATAGCTTAGGTTGATCGCTACTTTTATTTATAATGTCTTCCTGAAACTGTCTTTGAGACTCCCTCCTTATCCTTGTATAATAATTTCTTGCCTGTTTACAGTTGTTTTATGACCTCTCACTCTCGTGTCTTCTTTATCCATTTCACAACAAGTCTCTGTTTTCGTGTATTTTTTTTACATTCTGCATTAAACCATTCCTTTCTTTTCATTTATATTTCTTTGTGCTGAGGTATGTAATTTTGGCTCCTGTTACAAAAAAATAAAAATAAAATAAAATCACAAAATCTTGTCGTCTAAGCTCCTTTTCCCAATCTATTTCTAAGAAGTACTTCTTCAGGTCATGGTAGTTGTCCTTTTTGTAGTTTAGTTTTCTTTGTAACTCTCATTATCGTTACCATGTCATATGCAATTCTGGAGTTGCAATTTAATACTGAATGGTTGCTTTTGCCGAATGGAGGGCGATACATTATACTGCCAGTATACAGTAATTTTCTTGCCTAGTAAATATAAGATATGGTACTGATACATCATCAAGTCCTCTTTTTCTAGTGTTTTCCTTTACATGTTGTGTTAAGAGAAACTCCTGCACAAGATCCGGGAGTTTTTTATCCCAACAGCTTTCATGGCTTCTTACATCTACAGTATTCCAATTTATATCTATTGAAATCTCCAGTTAATATAATTCTTTTAGATTTCCCTTTTATTGCATGTAGTAAGGCTCTTAAATTGTGTGTGTGTGTGTGTGTGTGTGTGTGTGTGTGTGTGTGTGTGTGTGTGTGTGTGTGTGTGTGTGTGTGTGTGTGTGTTAATTTTTTTATTTATATATTTATTCAAAGTTAAGGAACCAAGGGCTACAAACCGGCAGGATTGTTCCATCAAGAAAAAACTAAAACAATATGACAAAGACAATTCAAGATCCATTCATTTCGAGATGCCTTGACACACTGCGTTTGAAAGACTGGAGGTCCTAGGCAGTTGGAAATACAGACAGAGGAAGACAGTTCTAGAGATGACATGTTGCATACATGGAGGATTGGGAGTAATGGCCAACTATTACATTTGAGAGCTGGACTGAAAATGGATGAGAATTTGCTGTTAGATAGGTGGAATGCACCTGGCACACTGGTGGAGGAATGCTAGCAGATACAAATCAGAGAAGCAATGGCCATTAAAGTAGCAACAGAAAAGAGATAACGATGCAAAAGTAAGACAAAGAGATGGAGTTCGAATGGTCGCAGTAAGAAGAGGAGAGTTAATGAAGCGAAAAACCTTTGACTCCACCTTGTTGAGGTGAGCTGTATGCGGGGAGCCTCCCCACATGTGAGGGTTGTACTCTACACAAGGGCTAACAAAACCCCTGCATAAAGTCAACAGCTGTGCAGGGGAAAAAAAGAATTGGAGTCAGCTTAGCATACATCATCTCTTGGAAGCAGATTTTAAAAGATGTGTGATATGATCTTTCCAAGATAAATCCCGAGATGTCAAAACCATGAGTATGTTCAAATATGATGCAGGACTAAGCTGGATTTTATTAAATATTAGAGGAGACTCCTGTGGAAGATTTTGAGTAGTTGAAATAGGTAAGATGCGTTAAAAACAAGAAAAAATTATTATACTCCTCAGAGATATGAGCCATGTCATATAATAGGTAAGCTAATGCCTCATCTTTTGTTTGTTGGAGTAACTGTTGAGATGGACGCTGCGAGAATCCAATAGAAAGTTGGAGGGTAGAGTCACCAGCGAGTGAATGGGCTGAGTTAGATGTACAACTTAAGTCACTGATGAAAAGAAGCAAGAGAGTTAGTGAGAGGAAAGAACCCTGAGGAACGCCAGTACTGATGGTTCTGGAAGTAGAACAATGGCCGTATACGACAGCAGCTATAGAATGGCAGGAACTGAAACCTGAGATGAAAGCACAGACAGATGGATAGAAACCGTAAGGAGGCAGTTTGGATTAAAGATTTATGCCAGACTCAATCGAAAGCCTTTGAGATATCAAGTTCAAGGGCGAAGCTTTTGCCAGAGTCATGATAGTAGGTTGACCAGAGGAATAAAAGGAAAATGAGATGATTGCCAGCGGAGCTGTCCTGGCCGAACCAATATTGACGATTGGAAAGAAGTTGGTGATAGGAAAGGTGCTTTAAAAATTTTTTGTTAAGAATAGAGTAAAAAAAAAAGTAGAAATACAGGATGTTAAAGCAATAGAGAGATAGAGGGCGGGAAATGGTCACCCTTATTTGGGACAGGCTGAAAGGGAGCAAACTTCCAGCAAGAAGGAAGGGTACAAGTTGACAGACATAGGTGAAAGACTTTACCTAGGCATGGTGTAAGAACAGAAGAACAGTTCTTGAGGACAACGGGAGGGTCCCTATCAGGTCAACATGCCTTATTACTGTGGCCAGTAATGGCTAAAAACACATCAGTTGAAGATATTTTAACGTAGACCATGAAAGAGTTAGACGGGAGAAGTGATGGAGGAACAGTACTGGAATCATCTAAGGTGGAACTGGAGGAGAAACTCTGAGTGAAGAGCTCTGCTATATCAGTAGAGGAAACAGCTTCAGAGCCATCAGAGTGAAGATAGAAGGATGATGAACTAAAGTTATTAGGAAGGTTTTTGGGAAGGTGCCAGAAAGAGCAGAAATAATTCGAGTTCAGATCATTTTGTATGAATGAAATGATTTTTGGCAGTCCAAAGAACAGATTTAGCATGATTCAGGTCAGAAACATGAGAATTAGGGGTGGTATGGCTCTGATACCTCTTGTCAGCCTTCTGCTTGTTGTGGACAGCATTAGAACATGCACGACTTAAAAATTTATGTTGCGTTCATCACGAGAGAAGAGAAAGGAATGTATGTTTGCATACCCAAGAGAATAACCTCCACAATGTGTGACGTACACTCAGATGGCTCTTGGCCATGGGAGCAGTATTCATTCCAGGGAAGAATCACAGAAGTACTGCTTAAGAGACTTCTAATCAGCAGCTCCAGAGTGCCACAGTTGCCACTTGCTGGAGTGAGAGGATAGGTTAAGGTGTTAAGATTGTAATCAGAGTAGCCCAATGGAGAGAAAAAATTTACAGGGTAAGCAGAGGTATTAGTAGTAAGGAAGAGGTCAAGTATCCTTGAAGTCTCTCCAAGCAGCCAGGGATGTGGGTAGGGTGCTGTACAAGATGCTTTGGGTCATTACAGAGAGAAAATATGTAGGCTTGTTCAACAGGTGGATCAGTTAAAGGAGAGGGGAGACAAAAGTGGTGGTGAACATTGAAATTACAGAGAGTGGAAATTTAAAAAAAAGGGAGAAAATTATAGGATATGCTCTGTCTTAGAAGTAAGATAGGGAAAGAGTTTTTCATGGTCAATAGAATTAGAGGATAAGTACACAACACAGATATGTTTAGTCAGAGAAACATCGGACAGCTAAAGCCAGAGAGTAGAGAATTCAGATCATTCGAGTTCAGGAACATAAGAGCAAGATATGTTGTATACATATACACAACAGCCACCTTTGGCTTTGAAGCGAGTGTAGAGAAAAAAGTATACAGAGAAGGGTCTGCTATCAGTCACCTTAGCCAGCTGAGTCTCAGTGAAGAAAAGGTGAGGTCTAGAAGAGACCATGTGTTCAAAACAGAAAGTTAGAGGAATGGCAACGAATGTTGCAGAAATGTATACAGCATGACTCAGTGATTCCAGGCATATCGCTTGGCCATCACCGGGAGAGTAGCGAACGGTGGCATTTCTGCCCATCCCCCTCTTTCCTTGGGGACTCCGAGACTGGGTCTTGAGTTGCCAATTTTCTTACATTTTGAATAGAAAGTGTGGTGTGTAATGTGCATTTGGTGTTGACAATTAGAGGAATTTGTAGAAGTATGATGGCCTACTCTCTCCATTAATGAAACCCTGAAATAGTTCAGCGAAGGGGGATGGTTAGAATCTACTCCCGAGGGCTGATGAAACGGAAGTGCCAGCTTTCCATCATAAACTTTCAGTCCACCTTGGCAGCACCGCGCTGATCGATTGGTGATACAGTCATTCTCTCTCTCTCTCTCTCTCTCTCTCTGCTTACAGTTCACTCCCTCCCTTTGTGTGTGTGTGTGTGTGTGTGTGTGTGTGTGTGTGTGGGTGGGTGTGGGTGTGGGTAGTCTAACATTTGATCTTTCATACTGCACTGTCTTTTGCACTGCCATTTTCACACCGTAAGCTGTCCCTGATATTTTTGCTTAACCTTTGTCTGTTTTTCAGTTTAACCACTTCCTTCATCGAGAAACCTTAACAGGAACCATATATACTGTACACGTGTATCCTTTTCCTTCATGGTAACTTGATGCCATACCCCATGCTGACCTACATCTCTCTCATATTAACTGTCGTTTATGTGTGCAGACAACATGTACAGGGTATAAATGAAGGCAATATAAACCCCGGGCTCCTATGCTCTTAATGGGGCAATGTAGGATTGGATGATGAATGAATGAATGAATATATATATATATATATATATATATATATATATATATATATATATATATGCATGTATATATATCCGGTTTGCCACATGGACGTGGGAAGTAATTCCATCTTTTGCAGTGTTTGTGATAAGTGGTTGCATAAGACGAAGTGATATTAGAGGTATATTGAGAGATAATGTTAATTTCATATTATCAGTGTGTCAGGGGGAGCTTGTGGAGCTTGTCAGGTGTGAAAGGACTGATCATGCTGGTGAGTCTCTCAAGGGTCTTGATGAGTTTCGTTACTTGGAAGACATTATGTGCTGGAGGTGGGGCTGGAGAGGGGAGTGGCTAGAGTGAGGAGTGGTTGGAAAAAGTTCAGGAAGCTGTTGCCTCTCCTGATACAAAGAATTCTCTCCCTCCTTGCTAAGAGATTATTGTATGCAGCATGTGTTAGGAATGTAATACTGTATGATAGTGAGACCTGGGCAGTAAAAGAAGAGGATATTCGCAGGGTCAGACGTACAGAACCTACAATGATTAGCTGAATGTATAGTGGGTTCTTGAATGGGGAGGCTAGGATTGCAGTGGAAGAGTTAAAAGGAAGGATGGGACTGGAGTGTATTGGTCTTTTGATGAGAAGTAAATTGAGATCGTTTAGGCATGTGGAGAGGATGGGGGATAACAGCTGGGTGCAGAAGGTGAGAAGTGTTAAAGTTAGGGGCATGGCTGGGAGATGCAGACTGAAATATACCTGGAATGATGTCATTAACCCGCCCCGTCCCGTCGACGTATGGGTACATTGCAACATTTTGCATTTGCCACTCCCGGCGACGTACTGGTACGTCGTGCAATTGCAAGGTCCCTAATTTGCACAATTTTCAATTTTCGCGTGTGATTTTTCGTACGTATACACGGGACACCTTCCTCTATTCGTCTTCAAGATGCCAAGCAGGGACAATGCCTTACACCGCATAACCTCCCCCCTCCCCCCCTCACGCCATTGTCTTGGCAATTCACCTGTTTCCAGTGACCTGGCCAGTAAAGACATTCAGGACCAGAGTGATTCCCCAATCGATGACAATGTGTAGGACAAAGTTTACATAGCATTAGAGGAAGAAACAGTCAGAAATAATGATCAGGTAATGTGGCAAAAGAAGGTCAGGTATGGTGATGAGTTAGTGAGTGAAACAATGCTTATAATGCCTATTTTACTGTTTGAAAACCAATTTACTCTTGTACTACATTTAAATTCGTACCAAGTAAATAAATAAATACTGTTTATGAGTGGTGTGAAATGGTTACCCTCCCATAGAACTCGTTTTCTTTGGAGCCAGCCTGTTAGAAAACCCAGTCAGGTAAGGAGGTACTCGTACCTGGATCGAGTATTTTAAACCTCAGGTGAGCGATTTCTCTATGAATTTTCGATGTTTCTCACCAAAAGTGGGGGTTTTAGCCAAAAAAAACTTTTTTCGAAAATACCTCGGGATTGGGGGGTGTCAGAGGTGCGAAATAGCTCGGGACATGACGGGTTAAATGTTGCCTTAAGTATGAGAGACTCGATAGGAAGGCTCCCAGAGATCAAGCAGCACGGAAAACCGCCATTAGGTGACCAAGCCCGGCACATGCATGCATGTTGGAGCCCTTATAAGCCAAAAGAAAGAAACAAGAGAGAGAGAGAGAGATACTGTGGTATGGTGGAAGAGTGTGAATTTTCATACCTGGAAGAAAGAGGGTTTGTACGCCACCAGGGTAATAAACTTTGGGAGTGTTCACCCTGCCACGTACTGCTTTGGTGGACATAAGGGGTGCTGTGGTTGAACCAGTGTTGCATACAAGAAAGTATGGTTACACCCAATTGGCTTGTGTGGGCCGATTGCACTTGGTTCAAAGACTATACACACATCTAAAGCCACTCCACCACTACAGTCACACCTACTGTACAAGCACTTCTCACCTTACATACAATCTCTACCAGACAGCCTAAGCCACTTCGTAGAGATACATTGGCTGTATCGCCCCCACCTCGGTCAGGATAAGCCGGTCCTGCAGTGGACATTCAGATGGCTGCTGCTGCTGCTGCTAATGATATCTATCTATCTATATATGTATACAATATATATATATATATATATATATATATATATATATATATATATATATATATATATATATAAATATATATATATATATATATATATATATAAATATATATATATATATATATATATATATATATATATATATATATATAAATATATATATATATATATATATATATATATATATATATATATATATATATATATCGTAGCCGTCGCCGACATTTCCCCCAGAAGTGTTAGATTGTAGGGATTTTAAGAGGAATGTTCAAGTTGTTCTTGTCGTGGATGACAGGTGAAAGATAAAGATGAGTCTGGAATTTGACTGCAGTTTTGTTATTCAGTGGAAGTATCTCACAAGAGCAGTACTGAGGCGATATATATATATATATATATATATATATATTATATATATATATATATATATATATATATATATATATAGTGGTAGGTGGGGGCGCTCACCATCCACTCACTCGATATAGTGCTGCTTTGGGTGTCTGCCCTTTCCTCTCTTCCATCCTTCCTCTTCTATCTTTCCGTCATTCTTTCCTCTTTCTTCTGCCTTCGTGTGACTTTACACACCCTCTTCTGTTTTTCTTTCCTTCATTCTTCGCTCTTCCTTCTGCTTATGGGTGACTCTACACTGAGTGACAAGCCAAATGGTTTCCTGTACACTAGAAAACCATTTACTACACTGGGTGGTACATATATAACCAAATTATGGCGCCTGGTGGTTTAGTGGGTAATTAAGGTGCTCCAGTCTGATGAAGCCTGTGTAGGTTTACATCCAAGGGATGGTTGGGGTTTATTGCTCACGTAATGCCACTCAGGGTGCGTGAGGCTGGTCACTCTCATCTTAAATGTCAGGACCAACTTGCTTAGCCCCAGGTTCTATGCTTCTCGTGGGGCGACCAGTGATTCAAACTAAACCTTTGTACGTACATGGCAGAATATATGAAACGCAAACGCTGACATCATTTTTCATCAATAGTTAATCAGAACTTCCGAATTCATTTATTGATTTGTTGGTCATAGTGCACAAAAAAACATGTCACTGAATGACGTGAAGATCTCTGGCATGAAAGACAACTTGACCTTCACAGAACATGTCCAAAACTGACCCAGAGGCTCATCAA
>NC_136970.1:31976754-32141754 GCF_032717465.1 Coenobita brevimanus
TCTCCTGTCCATCCTACTTTCGTACATGTCACCTTTACCCATTGGTTTCCTCGCCTTGAATCCATCCCATTTCATCTTCCATCGCTCTTGTTTTCCTTTTTTTAACACACCCTCTTTCGTAACCACCTTCAGTCTCGATCTTCCTCTCCTTTCACTCATATCTTCTGTATGAATGTCATAATCACCTTCAGGCATTTCTCTCCTCGTGGACGTTACGAGATCGGCGTCCTAAATGCACTCCCAACACTTCAGTTTACGGTATTTCCTTATCTATCCCTCACTACAACTCGCGCAATTCTAACCTTCTTCTCTGCAAGGTATATATATATATATATATATATATATATATATATATATATATATATATATATATATATATAGTGTTACGGAACAGAGAAAGATAATGTACACTTTAAGTGAGAATACGAAGAGTCACTACTGTCCCGTAAAGTTCCAGGTTCAAAACAAAAGAGTTAGGTAAAATTACAAGTTAAAGTTTAATGCTCAAACTAACAACAAAACATTCAGGACTCATAAGGATAATGTAATGGCAAAAACAGGTTAAATATATGGTTAACTGCAATAGCCTCTATTAACATGAAATTAGCATGAGTAAATTTATCTAAGTCAGCCCTGATGAAATGAAAACACTGGGTAATGCTCACTTAATGCAAGATAAATAATTACAGATACAAACTATTATTACCAGTGGCTGACAGAATGAATTCTACACAATTTACAAAAACTTTCCAGGCCTAAGAATTAACCTTATGCTATACAGTACAAGAACAAAATACAAAATGCAATAACACTTATACTCAAATCACACAGCTGCTAGATGGTTGGAGACTTCATGAGAAATTCACAATAATAATAACTGTACAGGGGAGGACAGAGATGTGAACAAAATGAGGAGCAGATCTAAGTGGCAATGATGCAGAGACTGAGCTCATTATATAGGGGCCAGCAGAGCTTGATACAACTTGTAAGAAGGACGCGCAAATGAAGCCATGGGGACAAAGAGATGAAAATCCCGCACTGAACAACAGAAAGGACGACTTACTCTACTATAACGGTAGAAGGGGGGGACTGAGGCAGAACACACTCGTGATCAAACATGCAGCATACTGTGCGTTAGAATTACACAAAGGATGATGAAATCATAGGCTATGTAACACCTCCCCACAAAGAAAAAGAAATTTACAAAGGAAATTTCTTATTACTCTAAAACAATCCGTATATGGCATTACAGAACATGCAAAAGTCTTTCCTAATGTTACAAAACACGAGATCTCCCTAGCACGTTCAGTCATAGGTACTTGCCAGTATCCCTTTAACATATCAAACTTACTTATGTACCTAGCCTTTCCGATCTTGTCTATCCAATCTTCCACGCGAGGGAGAGGGTAAGTGTCTGTTTTGGTTATCTGATTAACGCGTCTGTAGTCGATGCAAAGCCGCTGTGACCCACCTGGCTTAGGGACTAGAGTGACAGGAGAACTCCACTCGCTCTGACAGGGCTCAATCATCTTGTGGTCCAACAGGTAGCCAAGCTCCTTCTGGATGAGAGGAACTTTCACTGGGTTCACACGGTAACGAGGCAATTTAATTGGCTTTGCGTCTCCAACATCGACATCATGCATCAACACAGTGGTTCTTCCTGGAGTAGCACGGAACACTTGCGGGTACTCCTGCAGTAATGCCGAAAACTCCTGCCTTTCCTTGGGTGGTAGATGAGAAAGCTTAGTCTGGAGATCATTCATGATATCAGGATTCTTCCCCAAACTATCACTCAGGCTCATACTGCATGGGAGAGCTTCACTTGCAGACTCGGGTGGAACAGCTACAGTGCAGACTGGATTATTTTCGTCCCGCCTGTGATATAACTTTAGCATGTTGATGTGACATAGTTGCTTGTTCTTTCTACGATCTGGTGTGGCGATGACATAGTTGACATCACTGAGTTTCTTCTCCACGAAATAAGGACCACTAAACTTGGCTTGAAGAGGTTTCCCATGAACTGGTAGTAGAATCAAAACCTGATCTCCTGGCTGAAAGTGGCGCAACCTGGACTTCTTATCATACCAAGTCTTCATCTTCTCCTGAGCAGCTCCTAAATTCTCTCTCGCCAGCTGTAAAGCAGTGGACAGCCGTTCTTTGAACTTCATCACATACTCCAGCAGGTTGACGTCATCTTCCTCCGACAGCCAGCATTCCTTGAGTAACTTAAGGGGTCCTCTTACTTCATGGCCAAACAGTAGTTCAAAAGGTGAGAAGCCCAGTGATTCATTTGGAGATTCTCTTGCGGCAAACACAACGAATGGAAGACCTTTATCCCAGTCTTTCTGATGTTCCAAACAGTATTTCTTGAGCATCGATTTGAGTGTTTGATGATATCTCTCCAACGCTCCTTGGGTCTGGGGATGGTAAGCTGAAGACGTGATCTGGGTGATGCCCAACTCTTTCAGAGACTGCTTGAAAACGTTTGACATGAAATTACTTCCCCGGTCGGACTGTACCTCCTTGGGCAGACCAAACTTTGTGAAGAACCCTAGCATTTCCTTAACCACGTTCTTTGCTGAGATGTTTCTAAGTGGAATGGCTTCAGGATAACGAGTAGCCATATCAATCATGGTCAACACATAAGAAAATCCTGAAGAAGTCTTAGGAAGAGGGCCCACAATATCCACCAACACACAGGTGAAAGGCGCCTCAAAAGGAGGAATGGGAACTAGAGGTGCAACCTTTTCGGTCTGATTACACTTCCCCACAACTTGACAGGTGTGACAAGACTTACAATACCAGGAAACATCCCTGAAGATACCTGGCCAGTAGAAGTGTTTCAAAATGCGTGCCACAGTCTTCCTCACTCCAAGGTGTCCTGCCAAACTGGAATCATGAGCCACTCTAATGATATCCTGCCTACAAACACGAGGGATGACAACTTGATGTACAACCTCCCATTCACAGTCGGCTGATGCTGTTGGGGGTCTCCACTTCCTCATAAGTACTCCTGACTTTACATAATAACAAGTAGAAGCACCGGCTGACTCTTCTTCACTGTAAGCAGAGTTAGCTAGACCTTTCAACTCAGGGTCAGCAACCTGCACCTCAACCAACTCTTGACGAGACAAATTATCAACACTACGGGGTACTGCCTCATCTGGTGAGTGGTCCAAATTAGCAAGAAAAGTGTCAGCTAGGATAACATCATCATCATCATTATCCTCTAAATCACCAGTAACTTTAGACTTAGCCCTAGTGACAGCACATGCAGGGAACACATCAGGGACATCAAAATCCTGGGCCGCAGCCACTGGCTCACTAGACAACTGAGGAGCTGGACACACTTGACTTCCACCAATATCATTTCCAAGTAAGAAAGTTACACCTGACAGTGGGAGTGTCTCAACCAATCCAACCATAACAGAACCATTAACAAAACCAGACTCTAAATTCACTCTGCACAGAGGGACAGAGAAGTAATTATTCCCTACACCTTGTAAGATTACAGTTTCATCAGAGGAATTAACATTAGAGCCTAGAACACTGGTCAGCATAAGGGATTGGCAAGCACCTGTATCACGATATATTTGAACTGATTTCCTGTCATTACTGTCCAGAGGACTGACAAAACCATCAGACAGGAAATTAGCACATGAACTCTTGAGAGTGTCACCCACTTTACTGCTCAAAAGAGGAGCTCCATCATGATAGTTTAAGTTACCCCTCAAAGCAGGTTCAGTTAACTCAGTTAAAGAATTCTGGGAACTCTCAAGAGTGGACACTAGACCAATTGACTGAATATTTAAAGACTCCTTTTTGTTCACATCACGCTGTCTCCTGAAACATTTCTCCGTAGTATGACCAAGCTTACTACAATAAGTACATTTACTTTTCTGAAATCTAGAGGTGAAGCTGGTATTTACTTCCTGAGAAACATCATCTTTATTCTCTTTCCTGTTACCTGTACTCTGAGTAGAGGCAACGTACTTACTGTCAGCTTTCCCTTTTTCTCTAGAATATCTCTTGTGAGTGAGAACATATTCATCAGCTAAAACTGCAGCATCAGACAAATTATCTATTCTTTTCTCATCAAGATATAGGCTTACATCTTTATAAATACACCTCTTGAAGTCCTCCAGCAAAATCATCTGCTTAAATTTACCAAAATCAGAATCCACATTCTTAGAATTTAACCACTGCTCTAACAGATCTTCTTTGATTTTTGCATACTCAACATGGGATTGCTTATCTTGCTTGTAAGTTGTCCTAAATTTTACTCTTTAGGCTTCAGGAACAAGCTCATAGGCCTTAAGAATCAAGCTCTTAACTACATCATAATTATCAGATTGATCCTGAGGCAAAGATGCATAAGTTACTTGAGCTTTACCGGTGAGAACAGTTTGAAGGAGTACTGGCCAATACTTTTTTGGCCAATTAAAACCTGTAGCTACCCTCTCAAACAACTGAAAATACTTTGTTAAATCAGATTCATTAAAAGGAGGGACAAGTTTAACATTTTTAGCCACATCAAAATCATCAGAGCTAGATGATCCAGTTCCACCTTGTTTCATGCGATACTCATGGTCTGCCTGAATCCTAGCAAGTTCAATTTGTGCCTGAGCCTGTATTTGTGCCTCCTGAATCCGAGCCTGAGATTCAGCCTCCTTAGCATTTGCTTGAAATTCAGCCTCCTGAATACGAGCCTGAGACTCCGCCTCCTTAGCCTGAGACTCCACCTCCTTAGCACGTGCTTGAAATTCAGCCTCCTTAACACGAGCCTCCTGCAGGGCTAGCTGTAACTTAGCTAATTCAATCTGCGTTTGCTCATTTGGAGGAGTTACATTAAACAAGCTTTTATTAATCATGCAAACAATTTGATCTTTAGAATGATGAGAGTGAACTGCAATTCCCAATTGTTGAGCAACAAGCATAAGTTCATTCTTTGTTCTGTTTTCTACATCACACACTGTTTGCACATTTGACAAAAAATCTTTGGCTTCATCAAGTGTAGTAATAGTAGCCATCATGAATAAATTACAGTCACAAAATATCAAACAATATCCTTATGATAATATCCTGAATATCCTGATATGAGGTCGCCAAATTTATGTTACGGAACAGAGAAAGATAATGTACACTTTAAGTGAGAATACTAAGAGTCACTACTGTCCCGTAAAGTTCCAGGTTCAAAACAAAAGAGTTAGGTAAAATTACAAGTTAAAGTTTAATGCTCAAACTAACAACAAAACATTCAGGACTCATAAGGATAATGTAATGGCAAAAACAGGTTAAATATATGGTTAACTGCAATAGCCTCTATTAACACGAAATTAGCATGAGTAAATTTATCTAAGTCAGCCCTGATGAAATGAAAACACTGGGTAATGCTCACTTAATGCAAGATAAATAATTACAGATACAAACTATTATTACCAGTGGCTGACAGAATGAATTCTACACAATTTACAAAAACTTTCCAGGCCTAAGAATTAACCTTATGCTATACAGTACAAGAACAAAATGCAATAACACTTATACTCAAATCACACGGCTGCTAGATGGTTGGAGACTTCCTGAGATATTCACAATAATAATAACTGTACAGGGGAGGACAGAGATGTGAACAAAATGAGGAGTAGATCTAAGTGGCAATGATGCAGAGACTGAGCTCATTATATAGGGGCCAGCAGAGCTTGATACAACTTGTAAGAAGGACGCGCAAATGAAGCCATGGGGACAAAGAGATGAAAATCCCGCACTGAACAACAGAAAGGACGACTTACTCTACTATAACGGTAGAAGGGGGGGACTGAGGCAGAACACGCTCGTGATCAAACATGCAGCATACTGTGCGTTAGAATTACACAAAGGATGATGAAATCATAGGCTATGTAACAATAGATAGATAGATAGATCTATCCATCTATCTATCTATCTATGTATATCTATATCTATCTATCTATCATTCTATCCATCCATCTCTCTCTCTCTCTCTCTCTCTCTCTCTCTCTCTCTCTCTCTCTCTCTCTCTCTCTATATATATATATATATATATATATATATAGATATATATATATAGATAGAGATATCTATATATATCCCAGTGGATCCCAAGGTTGCTGGGCGAGGCACTGTTCCGAGAGGGTTCTAAGCGTACCGCCCTCCGCCTATCGGCTCATAGCCGCGAAGCTCATAGGTCCCTATCCGGGGGTTCCCTACTTTATTACGGTTTGATAATTCCCAGTTCTGTCCAGTACTGTGGACACTGGGCTCCAATGGAATATATAAATGCTCCATGAATTCCTTGACATGCAATCTGTGCCATGCTTTGCCTGCAGCCTTCTCTATCGCATCTCTCCATCTCCTCTCTGGCCTCTTTCTGCTATGCGTACAATCTCTTGGAGTCCAGTCAGTCAGTTATACCTTATTCTTGCTACGTTACTTGCCCACCTCCTTTTCTGTACTTTTATAGTTTCCATGATGTCTTTGACTTCAGTCTACTCTCTCACCCTAGTTGACCATTTCCTGTCTCTTAAAGATATTCCCGACACTCGCCTATTCGTTCTCTTTGAGAATGGATTAGTTGATTTTCCATCGATTTTGTCAGTTTCCAAGTCTCACAACCGTATGTCATAGTTGGAATCAGGTATCCGTTATATACTGTTCGTTTCACACGCAATAGCAAGTTCTTTTTCATGATGTCTCTATGTTTACCGAAAGCTTTTCATCCAATTGTAATGCGTCTTTTTATTTCGCTATCGTGGTCTTTCTTTAGTTTTGTATTTGTTCCTAGTAATTTTACACCTCGACTTTGTCAAGAATGTTTTTCTTGGTGTACTTGGATTAAACATTAGTTTTACTCCGGTTCATCTTTAGCCTTACTTTGAGACCTTTTCTATTTAGTTCATTTAACATTTCTGCAATGTCTCCACTGTTTCTGAGATAAGGACAGTGTCATCTGCAAATCTTAAATGTTTTAGGTTTTCTCCATCCATGTTTACTCGTTTGTTCATCCAGTCTAGCTTTCTGAAAATGCCTTCTAGGGCATGTTGTCAATAATTTTGGTGAAATTGTACCGGTATCTTCCTGAAGCACACCCTTCTCAATCTTAATTTGGTCAGAGACTATGTAATTTAACAGTAGCAGTTCCCTCTTTATATTTAATTTCGAGCAGTTTTCAGTGGTACAAATATTCCTCGTTCCCACAATGAATTTATCATTTCTATGTGTTCCACTGAGTCGAAAACTTTTTCATAATCAATAGAACCTAAGCGCAGTGGTTTATTATATTCAGTAGTTTTCTCAAGTAACTGTTTCATTGTGTGTAGATTATCAATGGTCGAATACCAGCTTCGGAATCCTGCCTGCTCACGAGGTTGTTTTTCTTCCAGTTTTGTTGTTATTCTGTTCGTAAGGACTTTAGTGAAGAGTTTGCAAATAATAAGTGGTAGTAAGCTAATGGGCCAATAGTTACTAAGATCTTTTGAGTCGCAAAATAACTATTGCATTATACCATGTTTTAGGAATTTCCTTCTTCATTATACACTGAGCAAATAAGTTTGGGTGCCTGTTTTGTGCGTTTACTCCTGCATCCGACAGTAAATCTGCTACCATTCGATCCTCTCCTTAAGCGATCCCTCTTCTCATACTTTTAAGAGAAATACGTCGTCTGGTGTTGCCTTAGGTATTTCACTTGTGTCAACTGCAAAGATAGCTATTGGTACAATTGTCTTTGATACTTACAGTTCTTTGTAATATTCTTCAACTGTCTTCACCATCGTATCTCACGATTTAATGACTTCACCGTTTTTGGCTCTCAGTGATACAATTTTAGCTTTCCTAGTGCCATTTTACTTCTACCCTGTCTCAGACATTTCCTTTTTTGATGGTTACTTTGATCTGATCCATGCTTCTCTCTCTCTCTCTCTCTCTCTCTCTCTCTCTCTCTCTCTCTCTCTCTCTCTCTCTCTCTCTCTCTCTCTCGTTGATAAGCTAATTTAATTCAACTCTTTCTGTTTCATCTGTCTGTGTTTTTACCTTTATCTCCTTCTTTTGATGAACTCGAGGGTCATATTTGAATCCTTGTTTGCTTTGGTTGTATTAACTTTCCCAGATACTCTGCTGATTCTCTTAGCACTTTTCTTAGTCTATCATTCAACTTACCAGTGTCACACTCAACATAACTTAGACCCTGAAAATTGTTCCTCATTTCTAACTGAAAGACTGCTTTGTTTTTACGTACTTTTACTGTGCATATATATTTTTTCATTTATTATCAACTTTTCTTTCACTTCTGAGATTGAATCTGGTTGTGCAAACAACCATTCTGTGGTCACTTCTTATACTTTGTTGATAACCGACATTAATGATCGTGTTATTCTTATCTGCTATCATTAAGTCGATTTCATTCTTTGATTTGTACCTCTCCAGGTCCATTTTATTCCCTTTCTTTTGTGACGGAATGGGTTCATTATTATTATCTTATACATTTCAGCAAAATCTGCCACTATCTCACCTATGTCTTTCCTCCACTCCAAATTTTCTGGTACATGCTTCTACGTTTTTCGATTTTCCAACTTTTGCATTGAAGTCTCCGATGAGTATAGTATATCTGGTCTTTTCTTCTTCCATAAACTGGGAGATGCTGTCATAAAATGTTTCTATTCCTTCATCTGGGCTGTGAGAAGTCGGTACATGAACTTGTATTACTTTTGGGGTGTATCTCTTGCCATGTCTAATTACAGTCCCAGCTACTCTGTCAGATACACTGCTGAATTTTAAAGTGTTCTCTGAAGATATCCTGTTACCTACGGATTCTACACCACTCGTTCATTTTGCCTTCTTTTGTAATAAAACCAGGTGATTACTATCTTGGAGATGAATTTATATTTCTTCTCTGCTGTGGGTCTCACTCAGACCTACAATATCCCAACTAATGTTTTCTGTTTTAGTCATTAAGGTATCAGTTTTGTAATCTGTGAGGCTTCTTACACTGTAGCCTATGTGTAGATTTTCCTGGATTTCAGTTTGTTTAATGTCCTGCACTCTAATTTGCCGAGGCAGTGCCTATGGTACTCACTTTCAGTGGCACACTGCCTGGAAACATAGGAGGCTCTGCAGTTGGAGTTTTAGTAGATGATGATCCAACAGGATCGCCTGTTAAATCATTAACAACTGAATTCATGTTTAGTTGGGGGGATTCGAATAACTGAGCTTAACCCGCCCCATCCCGACGTTTTCTGGGCAGTGGTACGCCCCAGTTCCGACATTTTTGGACTTTTTTTTTTTTTGGCTCAAACATCCGCTTTTGGTGAGAAACATCGAAAATTCATAGAGAAATCGCTCACCTAAGGTTTAAAATACTCGATCCAGGTACGAGTACCTCCTTATCTTACAGGGTTTTCCATCAGGCTGGCTGCAAAGAAAACGAGTTCTATGGGAGGATAACTATTCTACACCACTCATAAACGGTATTTATTTATTTATTTGGTACGAATTTATATGTAGTACGAGAGTATATTGGTTTTCAAACGGTAATATAGGCATTATAAGCATTGTTTCACTCACTAATTCATCACCATTCCTGACCATTTTTTGCCACATTACCTGATCATCATTTCTGACTGTTTCTTCCTCTAATGTTTGTCCTCCACATTGTCATCGATTGGGGAATCACTCTGGCCCTGAATTTCGTACCGTGGCATGACATGGCTTTACTGGCCAGGTCACTGATAACAGGAGAATTGCTGAGTAAAGGTCATGCGGGGGGGGGGGGGAGAAAGTCATGCTGGGTAAGGCAATGTCCCTGCCTGGCACCTTGTAGAGGAAGGTGTCCCGTGTATACGTGCCAAAAATCACTCACGAAAATTGAAAATTGTGCAAATAGGGACCTTGCAATGTTGCCGCATTAATTTACGTCTCCGGGATGTGAGTGCACATCATGTGAGGATGTGAATTCACGTCTCCGGGACGGGGCGGGTTAAGATTGCCGCGGTGGAGCCTTAGTCAACAGAGCCACGAGATGCCCGTATATTTTATAATAAATATATTTTTATAATATTATATATTTTGTAATTTAAAAAAATTACATTTAAAATAGCTTTCATCCATTCTTAAGAAAAATCATGGACTTATCTAATGATTTTCCAAAACACTGAATGGCAACATTGGAGTGACTGTCTGACAATTCCAGCCCAGTTGCCAAGTAATTACAGAGAGAGGTGCTTGTGTTTTCGTCCTCCCCATCATTGAAAACTTTGAAAAATGGATAGGTGGCCTGCATCAGGTATCTTGAAAAGAAAAGAGACTGATGATGGTGCATCCACAAGTAAGGCCCTCAGAATTAAAGGAAAGACATTGACAAAAAACGAAAGTATCAGAGAAAGTACAGCAGTAATTAACTAGCAATGGGATTTACTTGCACTGGCACTGAAGATGAACCCTTGACATTATATCTGGTGTGTTTTTGAGATTCTGTCAAATGAAGCCTAAAAAACAAATTTTGTCGGCACCTTGAGACCAAACGTTGGGTGCACGTGTCTAAACCACTTGAATTCTTTAAACAGTAAGTTCCAGAAACATAAGGGCAAGAAGAAAGTTACAGAGTGCATCTGATAATGCAAAAGCAGTGGAGGCTTTCCATCAGGCAGCACAAGCCATAACAAAGGCTGGGAGGCCACACACAGTTGAAGAAGAATTGTTTCCACCCTTGGGAACAGAAATGGCAGGAACGATGGTAGAAGAAGCTTGTATGCAGATATGCCTGATTTCATTGTCAGATAACACAATTAAATGGAGAATTGATGAGATGACCAGGGATGTGTCTGAACAGCTGATAACCAAAATATGAGAGAACAGATTTTCCGCCATGCAGCTGGATGAATCGCTGGACATAGTCAACCCTTCAAACTTGCTCGCCTACATACGGTATGAATACCAGAGAGAAATGAAAGAAGACTTTTCTTTTGTAAATCTTTGCCCACACATTATACTGCTGAGGCTATTTTTAACATTTTGAACACATTTATTGTTTCAAACGAAATAAACTGGACAAAATGTGTGGGAGTGGGCACCGTTGGACCTCATGCAATTCTGGGCCAACTCAGTGGAGTGTCACATGTGTGAAAGCAGTAGTTCTGCAAGTAACATCCATTCATTGCAGCTCACACAGGGAAGCATTAGCTACTAAGAAAATGCTAACAGCCCTGAAAACTTTTATAGATGAAGCTTGAGGGTAGTCAACTTGATTATAGCCACTCACTGCAGTTAGTTATTTGCAGTTTTGTGTGACGAGATGGGCAGTACCTACAGTCAACTGCTACCACACACCGAGGTGAGGTGGCTTTCACGGTGCAAGGTACTCGTGTGTCTATATGAACTGCTTGACGAGGTTAGGATATTTTTGTTTGACTCGGGGTCTGAACTGGCATCCCTCTTTAGTGACTTTGAATGGCTTTCTAAGCTGGTATACATGACGGTTATTTTCAGCCACTCAGATTGACTGAGTCTCCCGCATCAGGGTAAAACAGTAACAGGTTTTCAAGTCCAAAGTAAAACAGAATGAGCCATAGAGAAGCTCGAGTTATAGCCTAAGCTAGTTGACAAGGGAAACTTTGAATTGCTTGAAAATGTCAAGTTTTCTGACTCAGTGAGAAAGGCAGCTTTCTCACACTGCGATCAGTGATATAAAAAAAACGCCTTCGCACTCTGAGGACCAAACTGGTGAATATTTCCCTGTCCCTAATGAACAGAGTTGATGAATTGTAAACTCTTTTGTCAGCCACAGCAACGACGCCCTCGCAGGCGTGAGCGCAGGAAAGGAAGACAGCCTTATGGATCTATGATATGACAGTGCTTTAAACCTAATATTCTCACAGAAAAGTTTAACAGGCTTCTGGCTTCACGTTTCATTTGTGTATCCCTACCAGTCAGGCAGAGCACTGAGGCATTTAATTCCCTTCCCCACAACATATCTCTGTGAAACTTGAACTCCTGAGCAGGTGGGATTGAAAACCAAATACAGAAATAAACTGAGTGTTGTACGTGATCTCCGATTGAAACTGTCAGCCCTGCAGCCAGACATTCAACGTTTGACGTCTGCCATGCAACATCAGTCCTCCCATTAGGTTAGAAGTCTGGTTTGTGTATATACAATACTGATTATAGATGTCATGTCACTTTGTCCCTCTGTTTGTTCAGTAATATATTGTGGAAGTCACTGTTAGGCGTGTACATTTTCCTTGTACCATATTGTTAAACATTAACTGAGATTACCATCACTTTCAAGTGGTGGCGTCTCTGGTGGGCTGTAAAAAATTTAAAGTTGTTCATGTGGGCCGCACGCTGGAAAAGTTTGGGAACCACTGCTACAGGGGGTCCCATGGTTCGCGACGATATCTCGTAGATCAGCAAGGCCTTCCCCTGTCCGCCACCCGAAGATGCGCCAGATAGCAATGGGATCCTGCCCCTGTATATATATATATATATATATATATATACATATATATATATAGATATATATATATATATATATATATATATATATATATCCATCCATCCATCCATCATCCAATCCTACGTCGCCCCATGAGGAGCGTAGGAGCCCTGGGCCAGGCAGTTGGTCCTGACATCTGAGATGAGATTGACCAGCCTCACTCATCCCTGAGTGGCATTACGTGAGCAATAAAACCCAACCATCCCTTGGATATAAACCTTCGCCGGCTCAATCCGATTGGAGCACAATAATTACCCACTAAACCACCAGGCGCCAAAATTTGGTTATATGGTTACCACCCAGTGTAGTAAATGGTTTGCTGGTGTACAGGAAACCATTTGGCTTGTCACTCAGTGTAGATTCACCCACAGCAGAAGGAAAAGGAAAGAATGAAGGAATGAAAGACAGAAGAAGATGGAAGGAAAGAAGAATGGAGGAGAGGACAAATGAAGGAATGAAAGACAGAAGAAGATGGAAGGAAAGAAGAATGGAGGAGAGGACAGGGCAGACACCCGAGAGCAGAACTACACTGAGTGAGTGGATAGTGAGCGCCCCCACCTACCACATATATATATATATATATATATATATATATATATATATATATATATATATATATATATATATATATATATGGCATGATGGCTAATGCCACAAGAAATATTAAGCTGCATAACTTGGCATTCCCTGTAATTACCACTAGCTAAATTAAAGCAGAAATTCTGTTTTAGAGAAAGAGTAAACACAGCTGGCATACAAGTGTAAGCCGTTCCTCACATCCTGTTAGCCACTCGGCAGTACGTTTTTATATTATTGTGATGTCGAGAACTGCCTTGTACTGTACATTCACTTTTTTTTTCTTTATACCGTGCACACAAAATTCTAGCGTGCTGATTCTGTCATACTGTCCTTCACAAATTTCAGGATATCCTGGTAAACTTTGGCTGGAAACTGCGTTTTCAATATGTATCCGACATTCTTTCCTACTGTGCGAATCTGAAATTAGCAAAATATGCCTTAAGCTATGTGACACACTCTTCTAAAAGACAGACGTTATTTTATTTTCGTCTACCCTCAGCTATACTATACGTATTTCCTAGACCCGACTTAATACCTATTTCAACGTAAAAATGTGTAGCACGTGATGTATGAACAAATTAATTATCCTATGTACGTTTAGAACAATAAATATCTGTGTAACAAATACTGTGTTGATTATTTAAACAGAATAAATACAACCATATGTCTTCAACCGCGAGCATGGAGACAGGTAATGTTTACATATGAAAGAAAAAAGTCTTTTTTTTTACCTTTCCTCCCACTCTGTCTCCCTCCACATAAAAATATACCCCTAGGTTGTTTATCTTATGTAAATCCTTCCTCCCGCATTACTGGGTTGAAAGTCACAAACTTATGATTTTCTCCCTCTCGTAACCTATACCGTACTCTGTTTGCTTTATCTTGACGCAAACCTGTCATCCCTCCATCTTGATTTCATAGTTGTGGTAAGAGAGTGTTAATACAGGATGGTGTTTGTTGAGTACAAGTGTAAGTGTTGTGAAAAGGATGTAGAGCCGAAGTATTGTCTTGTCACAAAGTTAGGAATGTCTATATACTGATTTTTTTTTTTTTTTTTTATTCAGAATGATTGACGCAAAATTGTGACCTGTTGAATGCAGACATACAAACAGACAGACAGACAAACATACGGAGCTGACCAACATGCTTGTCGAAACTTTCGATTCCGGCAAGCAACAAACGGAACCAAATCCCCCAGAGCTTTCGTGCGCCGGTGATAGCGTTTTACATAAAAGTGAATGGGAAAAGCAAGGAAAATTACAAGTCATTGAATCCGGTGACATATTGTATTTAGTATAGCTCTCCTGGTGTGCTCCTGTCAATTTAATGACCTCAGGAGAAACTTTTCGAGCTGAAAGATTTAGGTACAGCCTTCATTAACTCTTCATCCGATGACTTGCTTTTAAATGTTGTTATTGCAGTCCTTAGACGATTATACTCATATTAGGGGACACATTTCGAACTGGAGGAGTTATATATACTGTACTGACACTGACCCCTCCAGTCCAAGAAATATCTCCGAAACTATATATAATTGACGGAAAATAGCAAGAATAGTATTGAAAACTACGTCATCGGAGGGAAAACATTATTTCAATACGAAATGTCTCCCTAAGGTTAAATAAAAGCGTTTGGTAGCAACAAGAATATCTTATAAATTATGCATTTTCTATGAAGTGGCTTGGGGTTTTAGTCTGTTTGTGTGCCTAGGGCCTATCAGCTCATATTCGCGAAGCTCATAGGTCCCTATCCCGGGTTACCCCTTTTTATTATCCTGTGAAAATCCCTAGTTCAGTCCTATAATTTGCACGCAAGGCACAAATAGATTAAGAAAGGTTTATGGAAGAATACAGATTAACTGAGTAGAATGGGGTACCGCATTTTCGTCGGCTAGTATATTTGTATAGGCCTACTTGTCCGTACCCTACGGTTTTATTCAGCGTAGGAGATTAAGAATAAAGTAAATACATCACCGTGTTGAAATTGTTAATTGCTTATACGCGATTACGTTCATGTAGTCTATTCCTGCGGATGCAGGAAGGGGATGCCTTCATGCAATACATCGATACAACAGACGGCTGCACTACCGTTTATACAAAACGTCCTTCAGACCCCTCCCCATCCCCCAAAAGGAAAATGGTTGATTGCAAGAGGGCAACTTCAACCTGCCGCCACAATAACAAAAGCAACAGCTTATTCTTACAGCTCTCAGACTATTTTATTCAGCTTGCCAAAGCCCTTCTAAAGAGAAATAGTTACTGAAGACTGCATTTAACACATCCACGTTGAAAAGACTCTCTCTAGCTGAATAAAACTGGCTGAAAATATCAAGAAATAAGTAAAAAGGTTGTAATCGTGCACACAGGGTTATTGAGGCTTCCTAATTACTTCTGAGTAGAGATTCATTATGCATGTAACACTTTAATATTCTGTTTTTTTTTTTTTTTTTTTACTATTTTTAACGACATAGATTACATTTGCAGTGAAAAATAGAATATTAAGCAAATCGCTTCAAAAGTCTCTCTTGAGGTGATTATAATCGTTTGCCGGTAGCAAGAATAAGGAATGTTGCATACGTGTGTGTGTGTGTGTGTGTGTGTGTGTGTGTGTGTGTGTGTGTGTGTGTGTGTGTGTGTGTGTGTGTGTGTGTGTGTGTGTGTCTTGCTTTGTGTATCTACCAGTATAACCTTTAGCAGTGCCTAGTTTCTGGTTGACGATAAATAAATTTACTTTCAGGTGTGACCAGTGAGGATCCAAGATGGCAGTGAACGTACTGGTACCTTTGCTTATACCGCTGGGAGAACAACTCACTAATGGTAAGTACAGAAACTGATTTTCCAGCCAGCTGTCGGTGGTGTCAATGCTTTGCACCATGTCTGCACCGATTCTTTGACTGAATGTGATTTACGGTTTAGGAATGATCCGCATAATACAATCATCCACCACCTCAAATTAGTATATGTGAGACAGGTGATAGTGGGGCAGCAGTCAGACACGCGACCAATTGATAACTGTGTGTGTGTGTGTGTGTGTGTGTGTGTGTGTGTGTGTGTGTGTGCTGAGAGAGAGAGAGAGAGAGAGAATGTGTGTGTGTGTGTGTGTGTGTGTGTGTGTGTGTGTGTGTGTGTGTGTGTGTGTAATTCACCGGGTCGGTCAGTATCACTTGATGGTCGTGATCGTCAGCTTTTACCCTCCCGGAAGGGAGCTGAGAGCTCATATAGTCCGATCTAAGGGCAAGGCTGTGACCTCCACACACTCACACATCCATCCCCTTGCTCAAGGGGGACAGTAACCACCCACTTCGTCAGTGAAACTTTTCGCAACGTGAGCGAGGCGCTAACCCCCGTGTACCTGATGGCAAGCGAGAACGTTACCACTGAGCCAGCGAGCGGTGTGTGTGTATGTGTGTGTGTGTGTGTGTGTGTGTGTGTGTGTGTGTGTGTGTGTGTGTGTGTGTGTGTGTGTGTGTGTGTATTACAAGGAGCTACAAGGACAGATAGTAGGCTTACCTCAAAAAGTCCTATGACCCATACAGAGGCGGTACCATGAATAGAGTACTTTTCTACTCTAATAGTAAAGAAAAGAATAATGAAGATGATGGAACTCTTCATTCATCTCTTGCATCTACAGAAATGGGACGGAAAAGGAAGATTAGCTAACTTCGAGGAAAAAGACCGGGCTAGGAAATTTTATAGGAAAGGAGAAAACATTCAGTCAGTCACTGAGTTAGCTTTGACAAAACTGTCTTACCTTGCCTTGATTTATTCTAATGAGTAACTGTCAACCACCTGTGCAGGTAACCGATTCCACGTACCAGAGGTCTTATTTGTGAAGAAATTGCCTAATGTATCGTGGTGGTAGTGTGTCAAGTCAAACTTCCATCCATAGTCCTTCGTTGGGTTAATATTTAAATATGTAGTAGGGGTAGGCAGCCCCGCCCAGGGAAGTACTACCGCCAAGGTAACGGGAGATTCAAGGAATAGCCTGGATTCCACTTTCTCTCCTAGGCCTTGCTTGGTAGCTGGTTACACATCTTTCTGCCTCAGACAACAGAAGGCATCAGGCTGCCCTCTTTACACAACACACACGTCCACATTATATCACATTGCCTTAAGCCAACTATCCTCTCTCCATAAAACACTGATCTTGTCATTACATATCATAAACATTCCACAACACATCCCTGCTCTCCCCCCCCTCATAAAAAGAACCATGGCTGCTGCTATACTGAGTAGTGCAATGGTTTCTGGGATGACCACCACTGGCAGGGCTGGGTCGTCTGCACACGGGCCTCCTGGTCGTCATCAAGCAACTGTGCCACCTCTGGTGTTGCGTCGCTCAAAATCTGCTCGTCAATGCAGTGAAATTTTCTTTTGCAATATTAGGGGACTTCACTCCAACATCAACTCTGTTCAAAATTTCCTCCAGTTTGAATCCACTGGTCTGCTATTTTTGACAGAGACACAAGTAAGCTCCACCTCTGATTTAGCTAGATTCAGTTTTCCTGGTTATATCTTGATTCAAAATTTCAGACCCCAAGGAGGCGTATGTTGCCTTGCTAAATCAGAAATTGCGCTGGAGGAGATAATTAAATTTAATTGTCCTTATTTCGATTATTCCATATACAAATTAAATTCTTTTGGTAAAATTAAGTATTTCTGTTGTGTTTATCGTTCCCCTAATGCCCCTCCAGAGCCGAATTTATTTGACTCTCTGTCTTCACAACTAAGTGTCCTCAACATTGATACCGCATCAGAAATTACTACTCTTGGTGATTTTAATGTCCATAATGCTGAATGGCTCACTTATTCAGCCAGAACTGATGACTCTGGTCTTGAATGTGAGCTATTTGCAGACTCATTTAATTTCACCCAGTTAGTCAGTCAATCCACCCGTGTACCAGACAACCCCGATCATAATCACAACCTAATGGACTTGTTTTTAATAACCAATTCAGATAATTATAATGTTGAAGAGAAGTCCCCCCTCGGATCCTCGGATCATTGCCTGATTCAAGCCACCAGTTTCACACCTACCACACCCTCCTGCTCTGAACCTGTTGTGGTGACTAAATGGCACTATGACAGGGCAGGCTGGGAGGGACTCCAGAATTTTTTCGTGGATGTCCCTTGGGCCTCCTTTTTCTCCCATGATGCAAATTCCACATTGGGCCACATACAGGATTTCATTAAAGTCGGCATGGAAACATTCATTCCCCATCATAGTTACAGAAAAAAATGTAATTCTTCTAAATGGTTTGACCACAATTATGCTAGAGTAACAGAACATAAAACAATGGCCTATAACACTTATACAAGGACCAAAACCAAAGAAGCCTTTAACTACTATAAAAATATCACAAACCATGCCAAAACTATTATCAATCTTTCTAAATCAAACTTTCTACATAGACAAGCTAACAAACTACTAAACAACCCAAATGATAACAAAATATTCTGGTCAACCCTTAATTTGTTCAACAAGAACTTCACTACCACCTCTTCCATTCCACCGTTACAGTCCCCCAGTGGATAGTAAGTGACCCTAGTGGAAAAGCCAACCTTCTTATTGACATTTTTCAACAAACTCAACCCTAAATACAGAAAAAACACAATATTCCTGTACTTGATTTTGATTCCCCTCAAGTACCTCCTTTCATGATTCACACCAGATACAAACTGTATTACAGAATCTCTCAGTAGACAAAGCTACTGGTCCAGATGAAATTCCTCCAATAGTACTTAAAAATTGCTCCTCAGTGTTGGCTCCTATATTGGCAAAATTTTTCCGCTTATACATCCGTACCTAAGTTTTGCAGCCTCTCGGAAAGAAGCAAATATCCATTCTGATCCATCAAACTATAGACCAATTGCAATAACTTCCGTTCTCGGTAAAGTTTTTGAGACACTAATTAACAAACACATAGTCAAGCATCTGGAAATCAATAAATTAATCAATGATCGGCAGTATGGATTTAAACAAGAACGTTCGCCTATAGACATTCTTTACCTTCTTACCCATCAGATTATCAAAACAATAGACCAACATGGTGATACACACACAATAGCACTTGATATTTCAAAAGCATTTGACAGAGTATGGCACCGAGCCTTATTGTCAAAGTTGTCACTCTATGGCCTTGCATCACTGGTTCCTCTAATTTCTTCTTACCTTCATAATAGAAAAATATGGGTCATGGCAGATGGAATTTATTCTCAGTTTCATTCCATAAATGCTGGCGTACCCCAGGGATCAGTTTTGGCCCCAAGCCTCTTTCTCATTCATATAAATGACCTATCTGTCACTCACAACCCAATACACTCTTATGTTGATGACTCGACCCTTCATAGTTCTTTCACATTTAGTACCTCCTTTACACAATTTGATATATTAAATTTCCAAATAAACACAGCAATTTCTCTGAGCCAGGACCTTTCTAAAATTAATGAATGGGGACAAACAAATCTGGTCTCATTTAATGCACAGAAAACTAAATACATTACTTTCTCCAACAGAAAGAATCCCTCAGACTCTCACATAATTTTAAATGATGTCAGTAATCCAATATCCACTACAATTGATATCCTAGGTGTTACTCTAAACCCCAACCTAAGCTGGACAGCTTATGTTAAATCCCTTGCTAAAAATGCTTCTAAAAAATTGGGACTTATGTACAGAGTTCGTGAGTTCTTCACTGACGAGCAGGTGGCCACAATATACAAAAGTCATATGCGTTCTCAGATCGAATACTGTTCACCACTGTGGGGTGGATGTGGAGCAAATGCACTGAGGTAGTTGGACAAAATTCAAAATAAAACCACTAGATTAATCAATAATCCTGCCATTACGCAGGACCTTCCTCCATTATCAGTACGTAGAGGATGTTGCTTCTTTATCATTATTTTATCGATATTTTTACCGTAAGTGCTCGACGAACTGGCTTTAATTGTGCCTCCTCTTCACATTTTCTCCCGAAATACTCAGGCAGCTGGGAGCTCCCATGAACTCACACTCACTCCCCCGCAGCGCAGAATCTCGGCTTATCAAAACTCATCCCCAGAACTACTACTCTCTGGAATTCACTTCCTGGGAGTTACTTCCCACAAACAGTTAATCCACTTCAATTTAAATCCAGTTGTTATAAATACTTTATGAATGGAGGATGCCTTTAGGCACATGGACTTATTTTTTTCCCTTTGTTTTTCCTTCCTCCATTCATTATCTATAAAAAAATAAAATGTGCTGGTAGTCAGTATTTTCAAATCGACAAATTCTTCTGAAAATCCCAATTAGTTGTCCACACAAATGCCTAGTCTCTAACAATAAGAAGCTCAGTGTTTGCAGCCTTCTCTTGTATCCCATGTGCCTGATGGATGGGCCCAGTTTAGTAGCCTATCCCTGAATACTCTCAGACCTTTCAATATCCTTTTTCAGGGTCTGCGTCCAAAACTACACTGATAATTCCAGATGCGGCAGTACAAGAGAACTGTACAGAGAGAGTACTGTTTCCTTGTTTCTGAACCTAAACTGCTTCTAAACCTAAAACCCTCTATGTTCTCTTCTCTATGTCAGTGATCTGTCTGGGGACCTTGGGGTCACTGCTGATTAGTACACCTAAGTCTTTCTCAAAGACAGTGTCACTGATCTCAGTTCCTAATGAAGAGTAATTGGTTTTTGGATTTGCAACATCTTGCACTGTTCAAAGAACTTCCGTGTTCTAACCAACTCCTTACGTATTTCTTCTGCTTTCTTGAATGATGAGGCATGGCCTTTTAGCTTTGTTACATCGCCAAGTACTGTAATCCGACTAATGATGCCTGCATCTATATCATTGTTGTAAATGATGAATAATATTGGTTTTAGAAATGAACCCTGGGAACTCCACTTTTAACTTATATCAAGTCAGAAGTTGCTCTTCTAATTACCACTCTTTGGCTGGTCATTGAACCAATTTTCAGTCCATATAGCTAGTTTTCCTCAAATTCTCAGTGTAACAGTTTTTGTCATCAGTCTTCTGTGAAGTACTTTATCAAATGCCTTCCTACCTATCTTCCTACAGCCAGACCCCACAATCCCGTAAGGGGTGACCAAGTTAACTTTTTTTCCTTTTTTTGGGGGGAGGGAGGGAGGGAGGGGAACTCAACCTTCGCCACCCCTCATCTTGACATAGGCCTATAGGGAACACATATGGGCTGGTCATATAGTTGCCAACCAGCGTTGTAAATGGTTTCCAGGTGTATACTGTAGGAAACCACTAGGCTTGACACTCAATGTAAAACCGCCTGAAAAGGAGAATAATAAACAATGACAGGGAAGATGGGAGAAATAGCATGAGAGGTGGGCAGACACTAAAAAAGAGTGATAAAGGTGACGTAAGACCTAGACAGCACTACACTAAGTGAGTGGATGATGGTCGCCACCACCTACAACGAAACGCATTCCAGAAGTCTTAATAAACAGTATAAAAAATGTTTATCTGGTCATATTCAGAAGGCAAGCAGTGGAAGAATGTAATCAAACAGGTGAAACATAAATAATGCCTCCTAAAACTATGTTGTGAGTCATACAGTTCATTATTTGATTCTAGGGCTAGGCGATCTGCAATCCTGTCTGCAACTGTGCCCTTCAATATCTTTCCTACTGCAAATGTGAGGGAAATTGGACAGTAATTTCCTGGACAATGGCGAGCTCCAATTTTAGAAATAGGAGTCACATTTGCCTCCTTCCGATGTGATGAAACATCTCAAGTAACCAAAGATTTTTCAGAGAAAGTTTCCAGTTGAGGGGCCACCTAGTCACTTCCTTCTTACAAGACTTACAGAAGAAACTCATTGGGACCAAGGGATTTGTTGGCTTTTAATTTGCCTAGCCTTTCAGACACTTATGCTTCGGTACACCAGACATTTTCTAAAGCCACACCATCAAGAATAATACCTTGCTTAGGCATGTCACTTACTGTCTCTTAAATGAACACTGATGAGAAGTTGGAATTAGGAATGCGTTATATCTCATGGTCAGAGCTTCGTAAAATTCTGCATTACAAAAGGCCAAAACTTTTTTCCAATTGTTTTTCTGCTGTTTCCATAACTGAAGAATTTCTTGGAAGCCCTCTTACATGAGGTTGCTATCCAGAGTTCCTGCTTGTGTTTATCCCTGTCTACAAGTTACTTTGCCCTCCTCTGCAGGTTTATATATATGTCGTTTTGGACTACTGGACTACCATTGTCTTTGAATTTGTGGTACAGCACCTTTCTCTTCCAAACTGTTGCTGGTATTGAGTCAAATAGACGAAGTCGATGGTCATTATTATTGGTCGAAATGTATATGTGTGTGTCTGTCGAGAACTCAGATATCCTCATTATACAATCTAGCATCATCATCAGTTACCTGCTGTGGTGGACGGTACACAACTATGAATCTGTATGTACAGTTGCGCACATATCAAACAGAAACACCCCGTCCACCTGCGAGGTGCTGTAATGCTCTCCGCATCTGGTAACACTAATGTAATGGGTCTGGAACTTCACCAGGTTTCGTTCGGTCACTAGGACGAACCGAACGCGGTGATCACTGCCATTGTGCGCAGTTATTGGTGGTATATAAACAATTTCCCTTCTGACAATATACTGAAAATAACTTTTTGTGTATATGGAAATAGAATAATTGCACACCATACATAATCGTATTTTATTCACGTGAAACACACAGGTTTCGCAAGTGTGACTTTCGACAAACATCACGAACCATACATTTACCGACACCCAGGATATTAGCCATTATAACATTATCTGTTTTCCCGCACCTGTCATAATAATCACTAAATTACCGTGGCCCCCCTCCTCCCTGACTGTGAACCGGACTCTGAAACCTCTTAAATCACGCAATATCATAAGAGGTGACACCACAGGAGGAGGCAGGGTGGGACGCCTGGGAGACAGGGGGAGGGAGGAGGGTGAGAAGGAGGCAATAGTGGTCTGGCTGGTGCGAGGGAGGGAGGCTCTACAGGAGACGAATGATGGGGTAGGGGAGAGTGGACTGTGGTAGGAAGCTAGGATGGGGTGGATAAATAATATGCTGATGACATGGTGGCAAATCAGCTATAGTTTAACGGTGATTATGGGATTTGACAGGAAGGCCATTAAACGTTATGGAAATTTCGGCAGGTTACGCTTCTTCTTTTTTTTTTTTTTAATGTGTCCAACTCTGGGCATAGGCTTCACAGCCTGCTCTCAAGGCCCAGTGGCATCTTCCAGCAGGTTGTGTTACATCATCTATAGGACGACCTATTCCCCGCGGGGTGGCAAATTACACAAACCCTGCATTTTTAGTGTATGGTGAAGACTGTCATCACATGGTGATATACGGAGTGCCTCTAGAATGTCACATAGTGTGTCATGGCGACTGGGAGCTATTTTGTTGCGTCATAGATGACAACTGTGATATTGATTGCAGAGGAGGGGAAGAGATGAAATTTCTCTTGCCACAATAAATAATAGTTAAGAGTACTGATTCGTGCCTATGGGTCTCGTTAATATTTCTATGGCACCGATGAAAACGAAAACGTGATTTATCAGGGGGAAAAGGACTATGTCCCAGAACATAGATGGCGATACTGGGGCGGGCTAATAGGTGGGTGGAGGAATGCCTTATCAGCTGTATTACATGACTTTTATGTTGGATTACCGTTAACCCTGGGCTGATAGAGTAAATCGTGGTATGAAAGACAATAACTTTTTGCAGTCTGATTCACAACCCCAGTATCCAGTTCACTGTCCATCCCTCCCTCTTCCCGACAACTGTGTGCACTCAGACGTGGGTACGGAGAGGGGAGATGGCCGTAATGACTGCTACACCATGAACAGCGGATCACATGTTTATACATCAACGACATTGGTTCACCTGTTGTCTTTAACCTGCCACGTCTTGGCAGGTTTTTCACCACTGACTCCCCCAATCCCGACAGATTTTCGAAAAAAAATTTCTGGTTAAAACCTTCGCTTTTTATGAGAAACATCGAAAATTCAGAGAGAAAAGTGCTCAGTTGAGTTTAGTAATGCGGTAGAAGTAAGAGTACCTTTACCTTGTTACCGTGTTCTCTCAGGCTAGGCTCGAGAGAAAACGTTTTCTATGGGAGGGGTAACTATTCCAAACCATTCATAACTGGTTAGATATTTATTTATTTGGTACGAATTTATATGTAGTACAAGAGTATACTGGTTTTCAGACAATAATATAGGTGATATATGCGTTGTTCACTCACCAAAAACATCAACACATGGCACCTTCTTTTACGACATTACTGCCTCATCATTTCTGCTTGTTTCTTCCTCTGGCTTCTTTCTTCCTTTGTCCTCTACCCCGGGAATCACTTTTGCCTTGAATTTCGTCATTGGAGAGACCGTGGTGTGACATGTCTTTACTGGCCAGGTCACTGTTAACAGGTGAGTTGCCGAGAAAATGGAGTGCGAGGGGGGGAAGGGGAGATCAGGTGGGGCCAAGCATTATCCCCGCCTGGTATTGGGTAGAGGAAGGTCTCCCACATAAGCCTACCAAAAATCACCCGTGAACCTTGAAAAATGTGCAAATGATGGACCTCGCATTTGCCTAACACATGGATACGTCTTCGGATGTCACCATGACAAAACGTGGTGATGTATCCATACGTCGTCGGAACGCGGCAGATTAATGGATTGCAATATTCACCGTTACTCAACCAGGCCAAAGCTCCATGTTTGGATGCCGCTTAGATGTGTGGCTCAGTAGTTGCTCTACATGAACAGGGCAGTGGTCCACTTATTTATCTTTATCCTGTCAATTTCATACAATGTGAACGCTACTCTGTTATTTCGTATAACAAAACACACTGCAGATAAAGTGTGTTTGCATTAAATACAAGCGATTTCTGTAATTAATGGCATCGATGATTTAACATGCATGTGCTCAGACTGGATAACTGTAGACATTACAACCTTGTTCCACCATTACTGGCTCAAGGATTTGTGAAGGAATGCTTGGGGCATACGACAGTTGCTCAGTGTAAACCTAAATATTACTAATAACCACTGGCAACAACCAAACACGACACACAGAAAACGGTAACACTAACCTGGGTTAAGTAAATCCACCTTTATTTTACATCGGTGCCATACAAATATTAATGAGAACCATAGGGACCATCATTACTGTCAGACTGTTTATATTTATTGGTGATAAAGGAAAAATCTACATAGGCCTATCTCTACTATGTTTGCGATATCAGTCGTCATCCATGATAAATACTACGTAATAGGCCACAAGAGTAATTCCATATCACTGAGACAAGAGCTGGAACATCTGTCAGACTGTAGAGAGGTGTCATATATTCCCACATCAAAAAATAGTCACTGTACTCATAATACAGGGGTACTGAGCCACCCAGTGGAAAGTGTGTCATGAATTGTTACAAACCATGATGGTCAATTACAACACGTGGCCAAGTCAACGTAACGTTTCATGGTCTGACTGTAAAACTCCATATTCTCCAAGAAACAATGATCTGGCCTAGACGTCGCCTTGTAATCTATCCCTCCCATTGCAGCTCCTGTCCCCTACCAAGTCTACCGTCCTTTACCCCATTACCCCTCTCCTCCTGCCCCCAGTTCAACCACTATTGCCCCCTTCCTCACCCACCTCCCTTCTCCTGTCTTCCAAGTCCCCCACCCCCACCCTGCCACCTCCTGTGGAGCCACCTCCAGTATGTAGTGAACATGCTTCTATTTCAGAGGTAATTCTCTGTTCATTGACTGTTGTGGGGAAGCTGATGACTATGACTTATATGATGAATTATTGTTAACTCTTGCATGGTTCATGACTCGAAACTAAACCACTCATGAAATCTGTGTCTTGCATAATAGCTGCCATTATGTACTGTACAGTAGAGGGTGTAGCCTATTGTATGACATAATTTTAAAAGCTCACCATAATCATGACATGCCATTATCAGTATATTTCTGACGGAACATTGCTTATATATATTATATTACCACCGATAACTGTGCACAGCAGCAATGATAACCGCGTAGCCTACGGTTCGTCCTAGCGACCGAACGAAACCTGGTGAAGTTCCATACCTGTCAGTGTTACCAGATGTGGAGAGCATTACACCACCTAGCTCGTGAACGGGGTGTTTTTGTTTGATATGTCTGCAACTGTATCTGTTCCCATAGTGAGGTTCATGCCTAGTACCTTCTGCAGTGAACTAACTTTGCAGGCCACGGGATCCAGGTTGTCCTGCACTTACAGAGCTACTCCTCCCTCCCGATCGAATCGATCCCAATGAAATAATTTAAAAGTAGGGGTTTGGAAACCTGAAATAAAGTCCCTCCCACCATCATGAATCCATGACTTCGTAATTGTTGTTATATCCAACTTCTTATTCCTGTTAAAGTTTTATAACTGTTAAACTTATTTATATTTGATCTAGCATTAATAAATTCTATTTGTAGGAAGTCGGTCAATACTGACCGAACCCTTACCCTAACATGTTTCCCAAATGCTTGGGATCTACAGATATAGGACGACGACAACAGTTTATGTTGCCAGTGCTGCTGCTTGAAGTGTCTATAAGGCATCTGTGGTAGGTCCTCTCGCCACCTGATAGGATGATCCCCATGTTTTGTGTTTTTTCTTCTGTGATGCCACTTCCATGTCTTCAGATGGATGATCCTTACCTCTGACAGGGGTTGACCTTACGACACATGCTTTGCCGTGACCTCCAGTAATGCCTTTCCATTATTGTTTTTTTTTTTTTTTAATAACAGAACGGAGGAAGGAAAAACAAATGAATAAAAAAAAGATCCATACACCAGATTGCTGGCGTCCTCTATTCATAAATTATCAGTAACAGTTGGACTTGAACAGCTGTGAAGTTGAAGTTTGGGGGGAAACAACTCCTGGGAAGCGAGTTCCAGAGAGATGCAATTCGGAAAATAAAAGAATTCTGATAGGCAGAAGTTCTGCATTATGGCTGAGTGACATTCCAGTCATGAGCGCTACCAGATGCCCGTGTTGCACGAGGGAAGGCATGGAGAGGTGGCACAATGGACACAATTTCGTCTGAGCATTTGCCATAAAAATATCCGTAAAATAATGCAAGTGAGGCAACATTCCTTCTTACTTGTAGGGGAGGTAGTTTATTTATAATAGCAAGGTTATTAGTAATTCCAACAGCCCATAGAACACATCATTTGGGACCACAAACTGCACAATAGTAGGGATACACATGTCCTCAAGCCTTCTTTTGAATCCGTATGACATTAGACAGTGCATGATTTCTGGCACTAAATTTATACATAGAAACCTATTAATGCAGCCATATCAGTCGTAAATTTTTGGTTATCCACCATGTGCATTGCCTGAAGAATGATGACCTCAGTGATGCCTGAACTACCGTTCTTCTATCTATCTATTGCCAGACGCCATAATCCCGTAAGGGTTGGCCATTTGACTTTGAGTTAATTGTTATACAGGGAGGGGCACTAACTCTCCACCAACAAACTTGTTGACACGTAGGGAGCACGTATGGTTTGGTTATATGGTTACCACCCAGCGTTGTAAATGTTTTCTTGGCTTACAGGAAACCATTTGGCTTGTCACTCAATGTAAAACCACCTGTAAAGGAAAGAAAAACAATAAGAAGTGACAGGAAAGATGGAAGAAATAGGAAGAGAGGAGGGCAGGCACAGAAAATGAATGATAAAGGCTAAGGAAGAAGTAGGCAGCACTACATCAAGTGAGTGGATGATGGTCGCCACCACCTACCACACTCGTTCTTAATGAAAGGAATATTTCTTGTTACCTGAGCGACTATGGCAGTTCTGATTTTTTACTCTTATCTGTCATACCTCATTCTTTATCTTTTTAACCTTCCATTCTTGAAGATATGTGAAGAATTTTATTGTTCCTCGAACAGCATCAAGGTACCTCTGTTGACCCCTTACTTGGGAGTCAGCCGCCAGTACGGCCTCCTCCTCCTCCTCCTCCTCCTCCTCAGGACAAAGAACAGCAAACGTGTTGAATGGTGTGACAGGTTCAGACTGCACAGGTTTTGGGGCTACCCAGGCCAGCCTTCCACAGCGAAACCATGATAAGCCCATTAGGGCGTACTCTCTAATTTAAACCGACATGACTGGCTGGTAAGTTTTGAGAGAGAGAGGGGGGGGGGGACAGGAGATAGAGTATGGGTCATCAGTTCCTATAACCATCCTTCTCCATAACCCTACTCTGCTTGTTCCACTAAAAACTGGATTGATATCACTGTCCATGAACGTACTGTTCATGATGCTTGAAAACATACTAATCCATCTTCACTAGATTTTTAGGTCGTTCAGCATTACATTGGTAGGTGTGGGAACACATCATCCACTCAATGTTTTCCTTTTTGATGACTACACCAAGTGACAAAATTTGGGAGGCTTTATTTCATGATATCGTTAACGTAATATGGTCCAATATATTTAGTATCCTGGAACAACTAACAATCCTACGACGTTTTTGCCAAGGAAAAAAAAAACGCAGAAATATTCTCTCTCCTCTCCATGATCATCATGCATAAACACATCAGGATGATGACATGAAATAGATCTGTAAGATTGTTAATGAATTCGGTTCAGGATTATTCTCGAGTGTAAGGTATATAGTTCTTGTCTTGAGGCTGGAGCAGTACGCTATCCAAGGTTTCCTTTGCTGGTGTGACCATAAATTGCTGTATGGAAAATAAAATGAAATGCTCTGAGATGTGATGGTTCAGTCTCGCGGAGCGAATGAAGAGTGAAACTCTGAAGATGGTAGGGAGGAGGAGAAAACGAGGCAAAATGTGAGAGACTGGTTGTGAGGGCTATGACAGCGAGATGGTTGAGAAAAGACTGAGACCGAAAACAACGTGTACTGTGGCTGAAAAGGAGAGTTTATGATAGCTAGATAATTGGGACTTTGAGACGAGAAAGAGAATGTTACACTAGGATGTTTTGTTAGAAATATAAAGGAAACACTCTGATATGGTTTGGCCCTGTTAAGCGAATGAAGACTGGGAGAGACTAATCCACGGATATTTCCGTCTGTTGCAGCTTATCTCAAGTACAGTAGCTCAAAGACAAGATAAGACAATACAAAGGCTTTGCATCCTTTCCATGGTATTTCTTCCTGGCTAGCATCATTCCAGCGCTAATCCTTTGTTGCAATTCAGCATTTAAGATAGACAGGCGGCAATATTAGACCAAGCTAAAGTGGATAGATTATGGAAGAGTGCGCAAAAGTGAAGTGCTTGATATCAGGAGAGAGAGACCGAGAACTAGGCGAAGAGATGAAGTGAGAGAGTTGATGAGGGAAAGTGAAGATTAAGAGAGTGCATGAGCGCGAAGTGGTTGCGAGGAGAAAGAGAAGAAGGTAGAGTGGTAAGCTTCTGAAGTATATAAAGTAAGGTGGTGGAGTGTCATGAGCGGATAAAATGATCATTGCTGAGCAGGGACAAAAATGCCAGGAGGTCCTCTAGTTGAGGCCACCCCTCACAAGCAACGGAATCAGACAGTAGAAAGGAACTCGCATTTCAAGTGGCATAAGGAGGTTTTGTAGGATCTCTTCCTAGCGAGTTGTTATACATTATTCATGTACACCCGTACATTCTCGTAGTATGTCATTTGTACTGGTCTAGCATCGAAATCATTTGCATCAACAGCATACAATAGGATCCTGGGATGTGATGTGCAGAGAAATCGCTAAGCAAGAGACGTTAGGAAATTTCCAAAGCCATTTAGAACATACCAAAGAAACTGGCAGTGTAAACTTGGCTGGTTAACTACCATTCATATTCACAGCATACCTATTACTTTAGCCCTTTTGGAACAGTGACATCTTCCGTGTTTTACTGCGCTTTTGATATCGTCAGTCCGCGGACGTAAATTAAAAATCAGTTCTTGCATCCCCCAGCTGATTTTATAAAATTTTGAGAATGATGTATCGTACTGCGCACGTGAATGAAGTATGTATCTAAGACTTCCATTGTAAGATTTCTCTCCAAAGCTGAATAAAACCCATGTAGCCATAGCTGTAGTAGACCTATATATACTGCATCATACTGGTGATGTAGTTCACCTGGTAGAGACCCATGCGTAGTCACTGGGTCAGAGCCTCTTCCTGAACCCCACCACTACAACAGGTACTTCCAGTGATGAATAAAATCGTCTGGTGATAGCAGTAAAAACTATGTTGTTATCGTAATGAAGGACTTAAATGAAAAAAAAGAATGTGTTCACGGCCTGTCTAGGATTCCTACTTCAAACATAAGCAATTGTACGCCTTCCAACCCTCCACCTGACCAAGTACATTTTTTTTTTTTTTACGTGTCCGACTCTGGGTAAAGGCTTCTGGGCCTATTTCTTGGGGGCTGTGACCTATCCCAAGGCCCAGTAGTCCTCTTACACCTTGCCCACCTAACCAAGGGCATAACAGCCATCACTCTCCCCCATTACACTTCTTTTTAAGGTGGGCGACAGGAGAATGCCTTAAGGACGCATAACCCATGCCCTTAGATTCCTTGCACAAGTTACATGGATATCTCCGGAATTGTGATGTTTACTTTTTCATTATTTAAAATAAACTACTTAAGACACATCATTATATCTCTCAAAAGGCACCTCTTCGCTAAAAAACATATAACTATGTGAAATTTCATGAATCTGTGGTGAATACTTTCTGAGTTCTGACCCGGAAACGAAATATCTATGCCCGCTCAGCTACCCGGCCCCCCAACTCTATGGATAGACGCCTATTGACCCCAAGAATAACACCCTTCTTTGGCTTTGTCATGTGGAGGGTAAAAATTCCTTGGCATGGAAATCATTAATGCTATTCATATTCTACATTTCTTAAACACAAACATTTCTGCGTTCCATCACAAATCAGTCAGTCAATCAAGAAGGGGTAAACGCCCTGGGGCACGTAGCCTCACTCACCCTCCGACTCCACCCATGCTGGTCCCTTTGTGCAACCCTCCAGGCAGCGATTCTTCCCTCTCTAAGCATCTCCCGAAAGGAGTGATCGACCTGCTCCAGCCATGAGTTATGTGGCCTTCCCCTTGGCCTCCTCCATCCTGGGTTAACTCGTTCAGAGATCACCCTGTAAGTAAGATCAGGCTCAGGAAATTGGGCCGCATGCTTATATTGCTGGAGTTGGCGTTGATGTATTATGTGGGTCTATCTATCTATCTATCTATAGCCCGACGCCCTAATCCCGCGAAGGGTGGCCGCAGACAAAACGCCTCCAAGTCACTCTGTCACCCACCATTTGACTACCCTCCCCCCAACTCACCTCCCCCTCCCTCATATATCTCTCAACTCCATCCCTCCACCTCATCCTCGGTCTACCCCTCCCTCTCCCTCCCTCCACCTCACCTACATACACCCTCTTAGTCAGTCTTTCATTCTCCATTCTCTCCACATGTCCAAACCACCTCAGTGTATTTTTCCTAATCTTCTCAACCACATCCACATCTACCCCACAACGTTCCTTCACTTCTTCATTCGTCAACCTGTCCCTCCACGTCACTCCACATGCTCCTCTCAAGTAACTCATTTCCATTGCTCTCACTCTTGACTTGTTCCCCTCTTGCAAGGTCCACGCCTCGCTTCCATACGTCAGGGTAGGGATCACAATACCATCATGCAGTGACTTCTTAACTTCCATACTCACCTCTCTATTTCTCATCACTGCTTTCAGTGTACCAACAACCTTCCTTCCCTGCTGTACCCTTTCGCGTACTTCATCCCCCAAAGTTCCATCCTTACTCATGACACTACCCAAGTACTTGAATGCACTCACATTCTCCATATCCTCACCATCCAACCTCACTGCACACTCTGTGACTTCATTACTCTCAAACACCATAACTTTACTTTTGTTTACATTAACTTTCAGCTTCCTCCTCCTACACACTGTCCCAAATTCATTCACCAAACCTTGCAACTCCCATTCATCTTCACTCAACAATACTGTATCATCAGCAAACAGCAACACCGGAAGCTTCCAAATCTCACCCTCATTCATTAGGGCCAGCCCCACATCCACTGCCCTACCTTGCACCTCCTTTACAACCCCATCCATATATATATTAAACAGCCATGGAGACATCACACACCCCTGTTTCAGTCCCACACTGAGATCAAAGAACTCACTCAGCTCACCATCCACTCGCACCGTAGCCCTAGCTCCCTCGTACATATTCTTCTCAGCACTCAACAATTTCCCCTCCACTCCATATATTCTTAATACCTTCCACATACCTTGCCTATCTATTCTGTCATAAGCTTTCTCCACGTCCATGAAGGCAGCATACACTTTCCTTCCCTTCTCTAGATACTTCTCCACTAAACATCTTAGAACAAATATCTGATCTACACACCCTTTTCCCTTCCCAAATCCCCCTTGTTCTTCTCCAACTAGCTCCTCTGTCATATGCCTAACCCTATCAATGAGTATTCTACCATATATTTTACCGGTCACACTAAGAAGGCAAATACCCCTATGGTTACCACATATTTCTCTCTCCCCTTTTCCTTTGTACAGAGGAACAATTATACCTGATTTCCAGTCCTCTGGAACCCTTCCCTCTTCCCAAGCCAATCTACACAACTTCCATATCCACTCCACAACAATCTCACCCTCATACCTAAGCATTTCACCACACACTCCATCAATTCCTGGGGCCTTTCCCAGCTTAATCTTCTTCATCGCTTCCACTACTTCCGCCCTACTGATCTCTTCCTCCCTCCTCTCATCTCTTCTTCTCCCAGCCATTCCCCAACCACTTATACTCACACTGCTCTCACTCTCTACATTCAACAAATCCTCAAAGTGCTCCTTCCATCTCCTCAATTTCTCTCTCTTCTCCACCAACAATCTATTATTCCTATCTTTCACTCCCCTATTATTTCCCCTTTCACACTGCCTTACTTTCTTTACCTCCTTCCAAAACAATTTCTTACTCTCCCTTCATTTCACACTCAGATTCCTCCCAAACTCTTCATCCACTTTCTTCTTACTCTCCTTCACCAGTCTCTTAACCTCCCTTCTCCTGCTCACATATACCTCTCTCTTCTCTCTCTCATCTTCTCCCCTACCTCTACTCGCCAACCATTCACCATATGCCTTCTTCTTTTGTTCCACAACTTGTTTCGCCTCATCATTCCACCATGCTGTCCCTTGTACACCCTTGCATCTCCTCCTCACTCCACAAACCGCCTCACACACTGCGCCTATCTCTTCCGTGAATATCTTACATACGTCTTCCACCCCTTCCATCTGCTCTAGCTCATATCTTTCCAATCTTTGTTCCACTATGCTCTTATACTCTGTCATTTTCTCACTATCTTGCAATTTCTCCACTCTTCTCACAGGAGCTGCTTCCTCCTGTCTTCCCCTTCGCCTCCTCAACCACTTTCTTTGCATCTTTACCTTGGCCATCACTAAGTGATGGTCCGAGACTCCATTCCCCCACCCTCTCCACACTCTTGCATCCAACACTTGTCTTTTCATTCGCTCATCCACACACACGTAGTCTATCATTGCCTTTCGTTCAACAAGTTCACCATCCATCCTCCTCATTACTCTCCATGTATACCGGTGGATCATCTTATGACGAAAGTAGGTGTTGGCTATTGCCAACCCCTTACAAGCACAGATGTCCACCAAAGCACTACCATTCCCATCTACTTCAGCTGGCACACCCCACTGACCAACCACTCCATCCACTCGTACATTCCCAACTTTGTCATTCATGTCTCCAATCAACAGCACTCTCTCGCTCCTCTCAAACTTGTCCATACATGCTTCTACTCTCGCCCAAAACTCATCTTTCACTCTTGCCACCCGATCCTCTGTTGGAGCATACACACATACAATCGCCCATGCTTGTATACCTACTTTCATACTCACCCATACAATCCTTGCACCCACTGTTCCATACTCTCTTATATTCTCCTTCCACTTCTTATGTGGGTAATAGGCCTTAATTCAGTCTCACGAAGTAGTCGCTCATTATGCACCCAGTTGTACCCATCATATCCCATTGTCCTGCGAAGACACTTAGTACCATAGGAGTCAATTCACTGCCTCAAGTTGCTTTTTAGTGTCCATGTCTCACAGCCATAAAGCAAGACAGAGAGCCCCAGCACCTTGAAGACGTGAACTTTCGTCCTTCTACACAAATAACAACGCATCAAAAACCCAAACAGAGTTAATTCAAAACCCCTAAGGCCAGACCAGTGCAATGAGAGATCTCACTGTCTCATCTACCTCTGTTATGGACCACCCTATCAAGATAAGTGAATCTTTCCATGACTTCAATATCCTCACCACATGCTTGGACAGACTGAACTGCTTCATCCAACAAGCCGCTAAACAACAGGACCTTGTCCTTGGCCCAAGAGACCTTTAATCCCAGTGGCTTTGCATTCTCATAAAATTCCTCATGGGCACTCAATACTATCTCCAGCAACTTCACTAGGATAATGGCATCATCAGCAAAGTTAAGGTCGGTAACCCTGAAATTGCCACTTGATACTCCACAGTGACTTTGACTCACAGCCCAGTCCAGTACCCAACCCAAACATGTGTTGAAAAGTGCGGGGACAAGGACACATTCCACTTATACTAGAACTTACGGGGAAGAAGTCGGATGTTCCCCCACCCCCACACTTAACAGCGCTCTCAGTGTTTGAGTACAAGCCAGCAATCAGTCAGACTGTATCTGTGTGGATCCCACGGAGTCGCAGGAGTTTCCATAGTACCTCCCGATATACTGAGAAAAACGCGTTCTTGAGATCCACACAGGCTGCCAGCAGACCTTGTCAAATCTCAAGACAGCATTCCACAAGAAATTGAAGAGCTAGGATACGGTCAACAATTGACTTCTTGGGCGTGAATCTGGATTGATCAGGCCACCAAAACTTTAGTAAATGGTCCTGTATATGCATCGGGAGAATGTGAGCAAGAACTTTGCCGTGCACAACAAGCACTGTAATACCATGATAGTTACTACAGTCACGCTGGTCTTCCTTTCCTTTCCAGATGGGAGTGACTGTAATACCATGATAGTTACTACAACCACGCTGGTCTCCTTTTCCTTTCCAGATAGGAGTGATCAAACCCTTTGTCCAGTCAGGAAGAATAATACCAGAATGCCAAATAGCTTCCGTGGCTGCATGTAAGCTCCTGATCATGGCTTTGCCCTTGGTTTTGATCGATTCTGCTGGGATGTTACAAACACCAGCTGTCTTCTTGATTTCATCTAGGGAAGGCACAGCTTTGTCAGTTGGTGGGACAGCAGTCAATGGTTGTACACCAACCAACGGAAGCTCTTTGCTGGGAGGTTTACCCACATACTGGAGCTCAAAGTAAGCCCAACGAGCTCGATACTCACGTGTCCCCAACACGAGCCATCCATCTTCTGTCCGAACAGTTACCCTGAGCGATGGGTCTGGAGCGGAGCTTCTTCACGGCTCGGTAGGTGGGTTGACGGTCATTTGTATGAAAAGGCCTTCCACCTCCTCAGTGATTTCCCTGACGTACCTCTCTTTAACCCTTACTCAGTGAAACTCATTCCATGGAGACAGAAGTATGTGCTGTTCCTGACCGACACCCAGTCTGGCAGCACGACTCTCCTCATTAGTGGTCAGCATCCCCCACGAGATGAATCCCCTCCTTGATCTCCAATATACTCATCAGCTGCTGTCAGGGTAGCATGCTGAAAAGTACCCCATCGTTCAGCAGGATCCTCAACAGTACTGAGCACTTCAAACTGATTTCAGACTGTCACTTCATACTCATATACACACTTCTCATCCGTAAGTTTCTCAAGATGGAACCTTTTTTGGTGGCATCTTGAGAATCTCTCAGTTTTGATTTGTAGCTTGGAGTAGCAACAAGAAGTCTGTGATCAGTAGCAAAGAACTCTGCACTCCTGAAAACCCTGCACTTCTGAAGGATCCTCCAGCTAATACTAACAAGAATGTGATCAATCTCCTTAGCATCCCCTCCAGTATTGGGATACCAAGTCCAGAGGTGAAGATTTGGGTGCTGTAGCCCGGATCCAGTAATTCTTAATTTACGAGATTTTGTGAAATTCATAGGTAAGAACTATTGGAATTCCTGATTCCAGAGCCATGGGGACCTACACAATCCCTGAAGAGCCAGTAACTGCATTAAAGTAGCCCAAGACCGCTAGGGGAACTGTTCCACAATACAGTCAAGTTTGGTGTAGAATAGTTCTTTCTCATCAAGATCACTTCTCAGTTGGAACATACACTGCAATATAAGAGATGAAGTCCAGTGAGTGCTTCAGTCTTATCAGCTCATCAAGCGGAGTAACCCTGTCGACATAAGAGACAAAGTGGGCAGCAATTTGCCACAGTGACTCCCCTAGATGGGCACCATTGTCACAGCCAGACCATTAGTATGTTTAACCATGCCCGGGTCGCCTCACTTCAGAGAATACAGCTATCCCGACCCCCAGTCGCCCCAACTCTGATGACAACAAAGGTAATCAATCATCCTTTGAAAGGCTTAGAGAATTCCAATCCCCCACCCGCAGTGCCTTCCGAAGGTTAAACCCGTGCTTGGAACCTCGGGCTCACGCATCCTCATGAAGTAGCTCAGATTTCTAGCATAAAACTCCTTCCGTCTTAAATATTTAAGATATTGATACGTGAATTGGCGTGCAGTTTACACACACCTGAACGTTATCCCACCCTTCGTTATGTTGGGGGTAGTTAAAAGAGGGGGAGGCTCATTTCTGAGGCTATCATAATTTAACATGTTTCGTATATGATATGTAACGCTACGATCTTTAATCCTGCTACCATTATCCCTTTCATGGTCGGGTCAAATGTAGTATTTATTCCAGCTAGTGTCAAACGAACTGATTCAGCGGAAAGTAGGCCAACTCATAAGAGCCCGAGAATATTAGTGATCTTAGTATGCAAATTAAATGACTTTTTCAGCAGTAGTTGGAGGATGAGAAGCTGAGAAATGAAAGATGCGGGTAAGAGAGAGAGAGAGAGTAGAGGAGGAAGGTAGAAAAGGAGGAAATATAGAGAAATGGAAAAAGGGAGAAATGGTAGGAAATAGCAGAGAGAGAGAGAGAGAGAGAGAGAGAGAGAGAGAGAGAGAGAGAGAGAGCTCAGTATTCATGTGTAGATTCGGGTTGTTGACAATAAGATGTCAGAGAGACACAATATTTTATTTTGCATTACTTATTAGTTATTTATTTCCATCCATGCTGCTGGAACTTATTTATATATTTATTTTACATCTGTGTGTTTGTTGGTTCGTATATTTGAGCAACTATTTTTCAGGGCATTAACACTGAAACTTGTTTTGTTAGGTTTGTACTTATTTGGCGATAGGTAGGAGACCCAGCCAACCAATCCTTCAGTGTAGTGCTATCTACTCTGGACTTTCCATCGAGTGATAAGCCCAGTGGTATTCTTTACTGTTTTCTCCGTTTGGATATAGCCATGAAATCAAAGGAATGCTGATGATTTACTGAACTAAGGTGCTACGACCAGATGTGATTTGCATGGGTGTTAAGTCTGATGCATGATTATGGTATGCTCACAAATTCCACATAGGGGAAAGAAACAAGTCACTGTCACCTTAAATGTCTGGAATAAATAGTCTAACACCGGGCACTGATAATCCCGATAGGGTAATAAAAATTTGCGTGCTGAATAAATGGGTAGTAGTTGTTGCCCCATTCCACAAACGAGACGTAACTTGAGTACACGTGTATGATCGTATGCTTATGAGTGGGTGGGTGCACGTCTGTATATGTAATTATGTATGGACAGTATGACATAATCTTCGTATAAGCCATTAGTAATACCAGATTATCCGAGGCAATAAGGAGATAAGATGTCTGTGTATCCTTGTGATGAAAGTTCGTGGAAGCCCCAGTCTTATTATATCACGTCCTTCCTTATAGTTGTTGCCTGGGAATTATGGACACGTTTGAAAATATGGTGTTCATTGTATAGTGTTTTCTGTGCTGTCTGTGGGCTGTTAATACTTGGTTATACTAATAGTCAGAAGATGGCTCTTGCCTCATCATATCACCTTCCTTCTTGTAGTGGTTCCATGAGAATTATGTTCACAAAGGTTTTCTGGTGTGGTGTTACTTTTTGGCACATGAGGGATGTTAATATTTGGATGTGATGAAAGTCAGTAGAAGGCCCTAGCCTCACCATATTATCTCCCTGCTACATGGGAGTTTATGAAAACGATACTGAAAATATGGTGTCCTGATATGGTATTCGTATGTGATGAATGCGAAATGTTAGTTCATTCTCTTGATGAAAGTCAGTAGAAGCCCCAGTTCTCACTATATCACCACCCTCCTTATAGTGGGTGCCTACGAGTAACAGATACGTGAAAATTTGGTGTTCTTGTATGGTGTTGGCATGTGATGTTGTGGGAAGCTATTTGGTTTCAGTATAAGGTCCTAGCCTCACCATGTTAACTCCCTCTTTTTTTATTTTGAATAACAGAATACAGGAAGGAAAAACCTGTGAATAAAAAAATCTAATCCACACACTAGATTATTGGTGTCGTCCATTCATAAAAAATCTGTAACACTTGGACTTGTACAGCTGTAGGTTGAAGTTTAGAGGGAAACAACTCTGGGAAAGCGAGTTCCAAAGAGATGCAGTTCGGGGAATAAACGATTTCTGATAGGCAATATGTCTGCAATATGGCAGTGTGATATTCCAGTCATGAGTGCTACCAATACACCAGTCCTGTATGAGACAACCCTAGCATGTATTCAATATGGACGGTGGGTGTTAGCGCCGAAGTGGTGACATGTGGAGGTGTAGGAGGACTACTGGGCCTTGGGATATGCTGCTGCCCCCGAAATATAGGCCCTGACGCCTTTGCCCAGAGTCGGACACATTAAAATAAATAAATAAATAAATGCCTGTGTAGCACAGGGGAAGCCACGGAGGGGTGGCACAATGGATACAACTTTGTCTCAGCATTTGCCATAGAAGTATATGTAAATTGATGCAAGGGCGGCAACATTCCTTCTTACCTGTAGGGGGAGGTTGTTTATTTGTAATATCAGGGTTATTAATAATTCTAACAGCTTTGTTCTGATACTGTCTAGTTGCTTTAGTGCAACCTCCTCACATCCATTCCACATGATTCCAGCTGAGAGTGCATATGACTCTTATAAACTATAACCAACTACTTGTCAGTGAAGAGAGCTACGAAATCTGAACAATAATCCAAATTTTTTTGAGGAGGTTTTAGCAAGTGATGACATGAGAGGTCCAGCTGAGATCATTGTTAAGTGAAACGCCTAGAATGTCAATAATTTTGGAGACAGGAATATTAGTAGCATTAAGGGTAATATAGTATCTGCCTATTAGTAATTTGTATATATTTGGTTTTACTACAGTTGAATGAGACAAGGTTATTTTGTCCCCATTCAGTGATCCCAGATGATTCTTGATTTATGGAGACGGCTGTGCTGAGTTGTGAGTTAGAGATATTAAACTTCGTGAATGGGTTTTTAAGTGTGAATGAACTGTGAAGTGTTGAGTCATCTGCATATGAATGGGTTTATGGGTGACAAAAAAGAGATCATTAATATGAAACAGGAGCAGGGTTGGAGCCAGAACTGATCCTTGTGGCACGCCAGCGTTAACTGAGTGGAAACTGGAATGTACATCATCTACTATTACTCTTATCTTTCTGTTGCTGAGATATGAGGAAACCAGAGGAACAAAAGACGTTAGTTCATAGCTAGGGAGTTTGCATAGCAGGGAACAGTGCCACACAATGTCAAAAGCTTAAGAAATATCAAGGGCTACTGCAAGAGTTTCTCAATGTTGGCCAGTTGATCGATGGATGGTGTGAGTCAGGAGATTAATTATATCAAAGGTGGATCTTTCGTGAAATGCTGAAGTATGGGGGTGAGATTGTTGTGGAATGGATATGGAAGTTGTGTAGATTGGCTTGGGAAGAGGGAAGGGTTCCAGAGGACTGGAATTGTTCCTTTATACAAAGGAAAAGGGGAAAGAGAAATATGTGGTAACCATAGGGGTATTTGCCTTCTTAGTGTGACTGGAAAAATATGTGGTAGAATACTCATTGATAGGGTTAGCCATATAACAGAGGAGCTAGTTGGAGAAGAACAGGGGGGGTTTAGGAAGGGAAAAGGGTGTGTAGATCAGGGGGCGGATGCACTAATGCGTCCCCATAAGGTCCCCCTAAGGGCGCCGCTGATATTGTCCCCGTACGATGCTTGGTGTTTTGCTATGTACTAACATTTCTCCCACCGTCGTACAGTGACCATAAGGCTAAAGGCGGGGAAAAACTCACTGTGTTTGGGGGAATTTTTCCCCGCTCAGCTGATGGTCGCTTTGGCCAATCACAACACAGGATGCTTTTCTGCCTAGACGCTTCAGCCAATCATCGTGTATGGTGACACTGACTCTGAGCTGACGAGAATTCAAAAACAAAACAGAGGACAGGCTTGAATGAAATATATGAAGTGTTAGTTTGGGAAATGCAGTGAGCAGAAAGCACTACTCACATTATTACCAGCATAACTATTGCCGCATGTTGTGCAGCAGTACTGTACATTACTGTTATACAATAATGTACGAGTACATTAAAATGCCTTCAGTATACTGTACAGACTGAATTGCTCCTATATTTTAACATTTTAGCTGTACTATTACGATATTAATGTGCGCTGTGCAAAACTAAACTGACACTGCTGTACACTGTACAGTACTGTACCTGACATTTTATGTTGAACAAAGCACCCTAGAAAAAGCATCTTGGGATAAAAGCTCCAGCAAAGAAAATAAATTTGTTTTTTTTTTTTTTTTTTTTTGCTTAACAATGACCTATCCTGACCTAACAACCTAAAGTAACTTGACCTAAGGTAACTGAACAGCCTAAGCTAAGCCAACCAGCCTAACCTAACCAAACCTTAACCAAACAACTTGACCTTACCCAACAACCTAACCTTAACTAACAACCTAACCATACCTAACTAAATAACCTAACCTAACAAAACTTAGCTGAACAAACATAACAGCCACATAGAACAAGCTAATCTAAGCCAGCAAAAAAAAAAAATAATAATAATAATAATAATAATTATAATCTAAACCTAACGTAACAAGCTAAATTTATCTAACCTTAACCTTGGTGAGAGATTCCCATCTATACTGTTATCAGTCATCCCTCACTTTTGCCAGAGTAATTCCTTTCTATCTCCCAAGAGGGGATTCCATCCCTCCTTGGAAGTTTTGAATAAATATATACTCTTAATCTTAAATTTTTATGGCATGGAATCAAGTGGTTTTAGGGAAATTTTTGGTATATTCTGTTTATATTAAGATTTTGTACTTTTATGTGGGCATAACAATTATGTGAGGATCCAGATTTTGTCCTTACTCTTAGAAGGCAAAGCCAAAAACCATCAAATCTAACCAACATAACAGGCTTTTATGACCGTTTTTTTTTTTTTAATTGCCCTCTTGAAATGTCAAAATTCCCCTTGCCCTCTTCACCTAACTATCATATGCTAACTCAACATAACCCTAAACTTAAATTTAGCCTAGCCTAATAAATTAATTTTAACCCATCCCATTCCAGCAATAAACTACCCTAACTTAAATAACCTAAATTTAAAATAATCAGGTTTAAGCTAAAAGTAACCAAAGCTTAACCCAATTCTTAAACTAACCTAATCTCACCTAACATTTACCTAACCTTAAATTAGCCTAACCTGAGTTTAACATAGCCAACCTTACCATTACTCAATCCAAAAATAAACAAACCTTACCTAACAAAAATAAATCTAACCAACATTTAAACTAACCTAACCTAACCCAGTACTAACCTAACCTTAAATGAGCCCAAATTAAACTAAGCTAACCTTGCAATAATCCAGTCCACAAATAAGTAAACCTAACCTAACGAAAATTAACCTAATCAAACCTAACCTAACCTTGATTTTAAATTAACTTAACCTATCTTGAAACTATATTAGAAAGGGGATTTTGTTCTAGGGGCTTGACCTATTAGGCTATTCTAGAGGATCTTGTCCTGACGGTGTACACTACTGCACAACAGTACATATTATACTACTCTACAGCACTACACCTTACACTATTTCACACTAACATTGATGTACACTACTACAGACTACATTAAAGCACACTATATTTTTCTACCAACCTAAAGCATACGTTAATACTGTAAAACACTAATTTATAGTACTACACAACACTAATGAGCATATACAGTAAACACTAATGAACACTAATATTGAAACCACTAATTTACACTAATGTACAGTTCAGCGCACTGTACAGTATATTGTTGTACAGTCGTGGTCATAAATAATCACCTATCCTCCAGTACGCCGTGCCTCAAGCTGCCTCATTTATGCGCGGCAAGTCACAGTGGAGCAAGAGGGGCTGAGAGGGAGGGACTAGAGAGAGAAGGGAAGGTGAGGGGGGGGGGACGAGTGATGGTGTGGGGGTGGACTGAGGGAGGGGAGGGAGGGTGAGTAGGGGAGGGAGAATGAATGCGAGGTGGTGGTCATACTATTTGTCTATTTTCTTTCATTCAGGGCATGATATATGTGAGTTAATATTCGGTAGATAACGACGCACTTCATCTTATTACCGGCGTCAGATAACAAGCTTCAGATAGGTGGTGATATCAAGGTCTGGCTCGTGTGGGAAATATACTGACGTGACAGATCAAATATATATTAGTGCCGAGTCAGATTTTTCTGTTTATCACTATATTTTGACTTCGGACGCAGAATGGAATCTGGATGGCTTTGACTTCCTTGATGTTTAGGAAACGTCCTTTACCCTTACGTGTAATTAATTTTGAAACTAAATATGTGCAACCTGTGGCATGGCTGTGTCCACAGCAAATATGATCATCCTTTTCGTATGTACTCCTTCTATACAGCCACCATCATGTCAACTACTTTTTATGGCATCTCTATATGAAAAGGCTGTTTAAAATAATTGTGCACAAAAGGTAAATAAATTTGATGTCTGTGCACATGGGTGGATATAATAACGTTAGCTCTCATAAAATGTTAGAAGGAAAATGAAACAAAATCCTACTCAGACTCCCAAAATATATCTATGGCAATGTTTACCGACATTGGTAAAGCCAAAGCAACCAGGAAAGCCTGAGTAAGTAGTCCAGTGGCCTCCTGCCTCAATAAACTCTTGCAATCATCGCGGCACCGAGGAAACAATGTTGTCGAGCTCCCACTCGTCCTTGGTGTGCTGGAGGAGGCGGGCCCGTGTCCTCTCGTTCTTTGGCTCCCAGGCGTTGACAATCTGGACCAGTCTCGATGGCTCTGCACTGATGTTTGATCTGTCACGCCAGTATATTTCTCTCACGAGCCAGCCCTTCATATGACCACCTATCAAAAATTATTATCTGACGCCGCTATACTCCTTTATATCATGCCCTCAATGAATGAAAACAGACAAATAATGTGACCACCACTTCGCATTTCGTTCTCCCATCCCTCCTTCCCTACCTCCCCTCCCTCACTCCACCCCCACCCACCTTCCCTTCCTGGTTGCTTTGGCTTTACCAATGTCGGTAAACATTGCCATAGATATATTTTGGGAGTCTGAGTAGGATTTTGTTTCATTTTCCTTCTAAAATTTTGAGAGCTAACGTTATTATATCCACCCATGTGCACAGACATCAAATTTATTTACCTTTTGTGCACAATTATTTTAAACAGCCTTTTCATACAGAGATGCCATAAAAAGTAGTTGACATGATGGTGGCTGTATAGGAGTATATACGAAGAGGATGATCATATTTGCTGTGGACACAGCCATGCCACAGGATGCACATGATATTTAGTTTCAAAATTAATTACATGTAAGGGTAAAGGACGCTTCTTAAATATCAAGGCAGTTAAAGCCATCCAGATTCCATTCTGCGTCCGAAGTCAAAATAGAGTGATAAACAGAAATATCTGACTCTGCACTAATATATATTTTATCTGTCACGTCAGTAGATTTCCAACACGAGCCAGCCCTTGATATCGCCACCTATCTGAAGCTTGTTATCTGACGTCGGAAATAAGATGAAGTGCGTCGTTATCTACCGATTATTAACTCACATATATCATGCCCTGAATGAAAGAAAATAGACAAATAATATGACCACCACCTCGCATTCATTCTCCCTCCCCTACTCACCCTCCCTCCCCTCCCTCAGTCCACCCCACAGTGTAGAGACTCAAACACTGTGGTCCAACCCCACACCATCACTCGTCCCCCCCCCCTCACCTTCCCTTCTCTCTCTGGTCCCTCCCTCTCAGCCCCTCTTGCTCCACTGTGACTTGCCGCGCATAAATGAGGCAGCCTGAGGCACGGCGTACTGGGGGATAGGTGATTATTTATGGCCACGACTGTACAGCACCTCTATTAACAACCCAGAATAGTGAAATAATTCGTTTACACGAGAGAATGCATAATTCAATTTATTTCTGGATGGCTGAAAGATACGGGAGACGTTAAGGGTTGTCGGGCCCATCCTTAGCGACGATCGTAACTCCGGCTCCCGTAACGTCTCCGAAAGTGTTTAGTGCATGCCAACATCCGACGCCTCTTCCTTTTCCCCCCGCCCGTAACGAGTTATGGAACCGCAACTGCGTTAGTGCATCCGGCCCCTGGTGATTCTCTTCCTATTAAGACTGCGCTTTCCAAGCAACAAGTCAGTGGCCGATATATATATATATATATATATATAGGCCGAGGGAAACCTGGTTGAGGACAATGAAAAAAGAAGCAGGAGAGGAGTGTTGGTGGGACCTGAAGGAGATGGCAAGAGACAAATATTGGTGGAGAGAGTTCATTGAGGCCCTATGCATCCCGTGGGGTGCCACAGGAAGTGATTGATTGATTGATTGATTGATATATATACCAGTTTCTGCTTGGTTACACATTAATAAAAGAAAATGATACATACCTCACTCTTGTGATAGCCTAATAAGCTGAGTGCAACGTTCGTTTTACTAAAATGTTAGTCATTTAACCACCAAGAAAAATAGTCTTTCATTTTTTCTTTTTTTTTTAATAACAGAAAAAAGCAAGGAAAAACAAAAGAATAAAAAAAAATAATCAATACACCACATTACTGGCGTCCTCCATTCAAAAATATCTGTAACAGTTCAACTTCAACAGCTGTAGGTTGAAGTTTGGGGGGAAACAACTCCGCGGAAGCGAGTTCCAGAGAGATGCAGTTCGGGGAATAAAAGAACTCTGATAGGCAAAAGTTCTGCAATATGGCTGTGTGACATTCCAGTCATGAGTGCTACCAGATGCCTATGTAAAACGAGGGAATGCATGGACAGGTGGCACAATGGGTGTAACTTCGTTTGAGCATTTGCCATTAAAATATGTGTAAAATAATGCAAGGGAGGCAACATTCCTTCATACTTGTGGGGAAGGTAGTTTATTTATAATAGCAGAGTTATTAATAATTCTAACAGCTTTGTTCTGAATTTTGTCTAGTTGTTGTAATGCAACTTCTCCACATCCATTCCACAAGCATGAGCAATGGTCAAGCTGGGAGTGTACATGATTCTTATAAATTATAGCTAACTGCTCGTCAGTGAAGAAGTTACAGACTCTGTACAATAATCCAAGTTTCTTTGAGGAGGTTTTAGCAAGTGATCTGACATGAGAGGTCCAGCTGAAGGCATTGTTAAGTGAGACATCGAGGATTTTAATACTTTTGGAGATGGGAATATTAGTATCATTGAAGGTATACACGAATCTGGCAATATCTGTCTATTAGTAAATTGTATATATTTGGTTTTACTAGCATTAAATGAGACAAGGTTGTTTTGTTCCCATTCACTGATCGTAGATAAGTTTTGTTTTATGGAGATGGCTATACTGAGTTGAGAGTTCAGATATTAGACTTTGTGAGTGGGTGTTTGAGTGTGAATGAACTGTGAAGCGTTGAGTCATCTGCATGTGAATGGATGGGATTGTGGGTAACAGATAAGGGATCATTAATGTGAACCAGGAACAGGGTTGTCGCCAGAACTGATCCCTGTGGGACGCTGGCATTAACTGGGTGGAAATTGGAATATACATCATATACTTTTATTCTTATTTTTGTGTCACTAAGGTATGAGGAAAGCAGAGGAAGGGAGTTCTGACAGCAGGGACCGGTGCCACACTCTGTCGAAACCTTAAGAAATATCAAGAGCTACTGCATGAGTTTCTCTATGTTGGTGGATTGATTGGTGGATGGTATGAGTCAGGAGACTGAGTATGTCAATGGTGGATCTTTCGTGGCGAAAACCATAATGTCTATCACTGATTAGGTTGTTGGATTCAAGAGGTTTAACTATGTGCTTATTAATTAAAACTTCAAATACTTTACAAAGAGAAGATGAAACAGCTATTGGTCTGTAATCAGAGGGGTCAGAGGAACTTCCATTCTTGGGAGCTGGGTGGATATTGGCTTCTTTCCATGAATTAGGGAATGAAGAAGTACGTATACATAGTGTGAATAATCTAGAACAGAGGCAAGATTTGAGAAACACTTTTCCAGAACGATTGAAGGAATTCCATCTGGGCCTGGAGCTTTGTTGGTTGTTGAATTGTCTAGGATGGATTTTGCGTATCTTGTCTGTATTTTAAGTGGAACAATTTCCGGAGAGTCAAGTTCTAGCACTGGAACTTTCCGGCTGACTTCCTCCATGGTAGAATTTCTGTACAAGTAGCAAGAAAAACACAAAGGACGTCATTGTATTAAAAGAGCTAAAGATTTTCTTTACCAGGCAGGTGTGTGTGTGTGTGTGTGTGTGTGTGTGTGTGTGTGTGTGTGTGTAAAACCTTCGACCGCCACCCCTCCCCATTTAAAAGTATCCTGAACACGTCCTTTTGCGTGTTCAAAATTAGAAATCAAGTATGAAGCACACTCATAGGACCCCTTATTGTTTGTCTTCCAGGGGAATATATATATTTGGTTTTCCTCTTAATCGCTAACTATGAAGAGTAAATCGCTGAAGAAACGGCTTTACGAAATCCCCAGTCTCTTAGAATGTGTCCTTATGTTTTGTTCCCAGCCAAGCCAATATCTTCTTTTCCATTTAAATGCTAACAACTCAAATGAATCGTTAAGGAGGAGTTGTTGGGAAATGTGCAAAGTCACCTGAAGTACCACTGTCTTTTATCTATTGTGTTCTAGCCGGATTTACAGCTTTCTTTCCTCCTAAATGTTAACTATGCAGAATTAATCCCTATACACGAGACTCATCGTTATTTCGTAATGCCCTCTGTCTTGTCTCCTAGCTGAAACTGTATCTTTTTTTCTATCAAAATGGTATCTTGTCTAGTACTATTATTTCTTCCAAATCAACAGGGCTTTAACTGATAGCACGGATATCAGGACTCCATATTATAATGATGAAACTCATATTTAGATTAGATAAACAGATAGGTAGATAGACAGATGGAAGCACCAAGCCAGGGGGTAAGATAGGAAGTGTGTCAGCAACCCTTGCAACTCTTAAGTGAAGGCATGCTGGTCGTGCACCGGAAGCTGTACATACACACAGACATACAGTGTTCTAGAAGCTTCACAACAGTTTAGCCCACGTGACACGACCCCTGCTAAACGAGAATGCAGGAATCAGAGCTCTGAACGGGACAAGCCATAGAACCGGCAGGTGGTGGAGAGATAAAATAAGAAGAGGGGTTCAACTAGGCTTAGTTAGTAAGTTAAGTCCCTGTGTAATACATACACTGCTCAACTTAGACTTTCTTTGAAGATAATAAATCAAGATCAATTCTCTGTATTCATCTTTAACTCCTCCTGCTCTTCAATTACCAAAATAACTTTGACCAAAACTCAAGACTTACCTATTGCAAGACTAAAGAGTTACATATATATAAAAAGTGGCTACGAAGTTGCAACAATACGGTTACATCCCTGTCATTTATTTAAGGAAGAGTAATAAAGGTGAGTGCTGTAATGTCCCATATACAGTAGCTTGTTCTTCCTTCAAAACAAAGTGAAGTTAAGAGAAGAACTTAATTATAATAATGTTTGTTAATCTCATCCTTGTCATCTCTACTTCCATTCCCTCCTTGTTCTCAAGCTTCCTTCCCTCCTTCCCGCTTACCTTCCTTCCCTTCTTCCGGACTACCTCCCTTCCTTCCTCCTTGCCTACCTTACTGCACTCTTCATGTTTACTTCCTTCTCTCATGGATCCCAACTCAGAGAGAGAGAGAGAGAGAGAGAGAGAGAGAAAGAGAGAGAGAGTTTGTGTAAGGTGACTACAGTCTTGGTCTATACATTTTTTCATCTTCCACCTGCCAGCCTCGTCCTCATGCCTTCATATCAAGCTAAGTAATTATCCTTTATTCACATGTGCATTCACCCCTTTCCTTCTTTCCCTATTGCATTCACTCCTTTCCTTCTTCCTCATTTACATTCACTTCCCTCCTTTTTCACTTACATTAACCCCTTTCGTCCTTTTCTATTGCACTTCCATCCAGAGGCAGGTGGTGGCAACCGTCTTCCACTAGCTTGATGTAGCGCTGCCTGTTTCTTCCATCACCTTTTTTTATTTCCTTTCTGCGTCTGCTCTCCTTTCTTCCTACTTCTTCCTTTTCCTACCTGTCACTCGTCGTTCTACTGCAGGTGGTTCTACACTGAGTGACGTCTGATGGTTTCCTTGAACTCAGGAAGACAGTTTCAAAGTTATATGGTAACCGTATAACCAGATCCCGGGGTGAAGTGGAGGCTACTCTGGTGCCTCTGTTAACTGGGTGGAGAGGCAAATGCGGCATCCACACAAAAAATAAGCTTCCATACTCTTTCTCATGCCTCGCTGTGGCGAGGCGTTGTCAGTCGCAAGGGAACATCGATTCACTGCACGCGACTGCCCTGCGGAGGCAGCTGCTTGCCTGTGACTGATGGGTCTGCCGGCCAAACTGACCGGAATTACTCAGCAGCAACAGCAACAACCCTTTCCATTTATTCATTCATTTCTTTCTTTCTCATCAGCATTCACTTATTTCCGTCTTGCCTTCTTCCATTAGCTAATTTCCTTCGCTCTCTGTCTTGTATTCACTTCTCTCATTCACCTCACTTGCATTCATTCCTTTCCTTCTTTCCCGAGGAGTCACTTCCCCTTTTTCTCTCTCCTTTACACTCACTCTTTTCTTTCCTACTTTTATTAACTCCTTTTCTTCTTCCTAACTTCCATTCACACATTTGCATCCCTCCTGCCTAATAACCTTTCCAGATTTCCTCCCCTTCTGCCAGACCACCAAGTTTGCTTTCTTTCGTCCTGTTTTCCATCTTTCTCTACCTTCCTGCATGTGTACACCCTGCAGACCTCTCTGAAGTCAGGTAACAAGGGAATTTTCATGATTTTCTTATATTATTCAGTTACAAGACAATACAGGTTCCAAAATACTAAGTAATTATAATCCCACTGAGATGCGACGTGTGTGTGTGTGTGTGTGTGTCAACATCAATCTATCAATCTATACATTCATATATATATATATATATATATATATATATATATATATATATATATATATATATATACATCTATCTATCTATACATTATTATATATATATATATCTATATATATATATATAAATATATATATATATATAAATATATATATATATATATATATATATATATTGCCAGACGCCTTAATCCCGTACGGGGTGGCCACAAACAAATCGCCTCCACTTCGCCATGTCTCCCGCAATTTCACTGCCCTGCTCCCAATTCACACACACCCTCTCTGATATACCTCTCCACTCCATCTCTCCATCTCATCCTCGGCCTTCTCCTCCCTCTCCCCCCCTCCACCTCATACACACACTCTCCTCGTCAGTCTCTCACCTTCCATCCTCTCCACATGGCCAAACCACCTCAGTGTGTTCCTCATAACGCTTTCTATCACATCCACATCCACACCACAACGCTCCTTTATATCCTCATTTGTCAGCCTGTCTCTCCATGTGACTCCACAGGCTCCTCTTAAATAACTCATTTCCACTGCTCTCACTCTTGACTTCTGTCCTTCCAACAACGTCCAAGCATCACTTCCATATGTTAGAGTTGGTATCACAATACTGTCATGTAGTAACTTTTTCACTTCCATGCTCACTTCCCTGTTTCTTAAAACTGCTTTCAAGGAACCAGCAACCTTTCTTCCTTGTTTTACCCTTTCAAGCACTTCACCCTCCAATCTTCCATCCTTACTCATCACACTACCCAAGTAGCCTACTTAAACGTACTCACATTTTCCATTTCCTCACCATCCAACCTCACTGTACATTCACTGACTTCACCTCTCTCAAAGACCATCACTTTACTCCTCCCTACATTCACCTCTCCCAAACTCATCCACCAAGCCTTGCAGCTCCCCTTCGTCTTCACTTAACAACACAGTATCATCTGCAAACAACAGTACAGGGAGTTTCCAAACACTACCCTCTCTCACCAGGGCTACTCCAACATCCACTGCCCTACCTTGTACCTCTTTTATTACGCCATCCATGTACAGATTGAACAACCATGGAGACATGACATCCCCGTTTCAACCCAACCTTCAAAGAAAAAAATTCACTCAGTTCACCAACCACACGCACTGCATCCTTAGTACCATCATACATACTCTTCACAGCATTCAACGACTTCCCATCTACTCCATATATATATATATATATATACTGTATATATATATATATATATATATATATATATATATATATATATGTGTGTGTGTGTGTGTGTGTGTGTGTGTGTGTGTGTGTGTGTGTGTGTGTGTGAGAGAGAGAGAGAGAGAGAGAGTTGTAAGATCGTTTACCATTCAGTAAAAAGCCCAAACACTGCATGAGGATGTTGTCACAAGGCCAAGCAGGCAGGGTACATGAGAGGAAAGCGATACATTAGTGAACACATGCAGCAAAAATTATGTATGAGTAGGCTATAGTAAAAAAAAAAATAAAAAAATAAATAAAAGAAACATGACATTATTAGGAATTAAATGAAATAAATGCGGCAGAAATATTGACAAGGCTCATAGATTCTTGTTTCATGTGTATGTTAGAAATATATTTGTGAGGTATATATAGGTACACACGTGTGACATGATGAGTGGACATGCAGAATGATTTACTTGAAACTGTAATAGCATCGTCAACAGTGGGGGGGAATATGAAGGATTTGATAAATCTGAAGGAAATCAAGAACAAAAATTTATAAATCACATATAACGTCCACCTCGCGTACCCAACACTATTAAACATGCCTGGACACCGAGCTGGGGTCACAGGTTCAGTAGAGATATCTTCTTCCTGTAACACAACAGTAAGAAATTGTGAGACGTATCAACACACACACACACACACACACACACACACACACACACATACGCACACACAATTTTATTTATACGTACTCATGCACACATATGCACATGCCTATGCATACTATACGCATATATGTATCCATTGACTAACGACAGAGCCCAGTATCAAATATAGAGATGCCTACCTTAGACTCAAATATAGAAAACGATTGCATTGAAGAAAGCGATTTCCTACTGGCCAACTGAAGTAAAATTCGAGAGTCGTTGCTCATTCCCCATTTATCTGACGAGATATTTTCAGTCTGTGTCCCAGTTTTCTTAGTCCATTTCAACATACTTCCCAGTTACGCATTTTATTTATTCGTAAGATATTTTTTTCCTTGTGTCTCATACGTTGCCGTTTATTTACCATTTTTTCCTCCAAATGTAGTCTACAGAGTTGTGTATTATTTTTTGTCTGTTTGCATATGTTTGTTAGTGATGCTTTTGCAGTCAAGCAATTTTCCTTTTGAAAAAAAAGTCACTTCCTCCACGCACCAAAAAAAAAAAAAAAAAAAGGATAAACTGGGTGTTGTACAGAGATAGACAGATAGACAGACAGGGAGATAGATAGATAGATAAATGGATAGATGGACAGCTATAGGGGGATAGCGATAGACATGGGATGACGTTTCTTCAGCCCCTTTCCTTTGTACCACTTAACAGCTAAGTTGCCATCAATTGCCTCTCTTAGTGTTTACATGACATTGGAGATATACACTGAGGTGGTTTGGCCAGGAAGAGAGGAAGGAGGGTGAAAGACTAACAAAGAGAGTGTATGTGAGGGAGGTGGAGGGGAGAGAGAGAGGGGGAGACCGAGGATGAGATGGAAGGATGAAGAAGAATATGAGTTAGTGGGGTGTGAGTTGTGGGGAGAGCAGCGTAATGTCAGGAACAAGGCTACAGAGAGGCAATTTATTCGTAGCCACCCCTTACGGGATCAAGGCGTCTGTTGATAAATACATAGATAGATAGGCACTGGAAGTTTCAGTACTCACTTTCCCGTGTCCCTTTCCAGAAAACGCAAATCTTAAGCCGCATTTTACGCCGTCACCTATTGTAACGACCCCAACGATCTCAGCTGGAAACACACAGTATTATATCCTCAGCAACCAGTAGATCGCAATGAGGAGCAGGTCTGAGATCATGTTGTTTATTGTGATAGAAATTCGTTGGTTTTGTTGGTTTGGCGTATAAACCCATCAGAAGCAGAAACTTATTTATGATTCGGACACTCGCATTATTGCGGAGAGTGACGAGGGTGTATTAAATAAAATTGTATAATTAAGAAGATAATCTGGACTGACAGGTATGTACAATATACGAATGAATTCTCTACGTTTCAGTTACCTACAAAATATGACACATGGGCGTCTTACGGTAAGGCTGTTGACTTTCCAGATACTTCCTTTATTTTTTTACATCTTAATCCCCTTTGTGTGTGTGTGTGTGTGTGTGTGTGTGTGTGTGTGTGTGTGTGTGTGTGTGTGTGTGTGTGTGTGTGTGTGCAGCTGAAAAATTAAAAAAAAAAAAAAAAAAAAAAAAAGCAGTGAAATAAAAGTTGGAACAATGGCTGCACATAGGTCATAAAGGGACCCGTTTAGATTTCATGTCCACCGAAATCTGCTGAAGGGGTATTTTGCCCCCTGCAGTGCGTGTGGACAGTGAACTTAGTGAATTTTTCTATTTGAAAGTTGGGTTGAAACAGGGATGTGTCATGTCTCCATGGTTGTTCAATCTGTACATGGATGGGGTTATAAAAGAGATACAAGGTAGGGCAGTGGATATTGGAGTGGCCCTGGTGAGAGACGGTAGTGTTTGGAAACTCCCTGTACTGTTGTTTGCAGATGATACTGTGTTATTAAGTGAAGACGAAGGGGAGCTGCAAGGCTTGGTGGATGAGTTTGGGAGTGTGTAAGAAACGGAATCTAAAGCTGAATGTAGGGAAGAGTAAAGTTATGGTCCTCCAGAGAAGTGAAGTCAGTGAATGTACAGTAAGGTTGGATGGGGAGGAAATGGAAAATGTGAGTACGTTTAAGTACGTGTGACGAGCAAGGAAGTTTGGAGGGTGAGGTGCTTGAAAGGGTACAACGAGGAAGAAGGGTTGCTGGTTCCTTGAAAGCAGTGATAAGAAACAGGGAAATGAGCATGGAAGTGAAAAAGTTACTACATGACAGTATTGTGATCCCAACTCTAACGTATGGAAGTGAAGCTTTGACGTTGTTGGAGGGACAGAAGTCAAGAGTGAGAGCAGTGGAAATGAGTTATTTGAGAGGGGCATGTGGAGTTACATGGACAGACAGACTGACAAATGAGGATGTGAAGGAGCATTGTGGTGTGGATGTGGATGTGATAGAAAGCGTTAGGAGAAACATATTGAGGTGGTTTGGCCGTGTGGAGAAGATGGAGAGTGAGAGACTGACGAAGAGAGTGTGAGTGAGGTGGAGGGGAAGAGAGGGAGAGAGAGGCCAAGGATGAGATGGAGGGATGCAGTGGAGAGGTATATGAGGGAGGGGGATGTGAGCTGGGAGTAAGGCAATAAAATGGCGGGAGAGAGGGCGACGTGGAGAAGATTTGTTTGTGGCCACCCCGTATGGGATTAAGGCGTCTGGCAATAGATAGATAGATAGACTTTCCCCAGTGCTTGCAGGGGCAAGTTCTTGGGCCGGGAAGCACTTGTTTCAACGTGAAAACAAATCGTTGGTTTCAAGCAAAGCGAAATATGATCCAGAAACAACTCTCGATTTAATATATAAGAAGGTCCTACAAGTGACTGAGAATATATATATATATATATATATATATATATATATATATATATATATATATATATAGATATAAATTTGTGTGTGTGTGTGTGTGTGTGTTTGTGTGTGTGTGTATCATCATCATCATCATCCGGACTTCCTTTCTCACCCTAGGGCAAGGTGAGGTGTAGCAACGTCCAGTCCGCCCAAGCTTGCCCAATCCAATGGGCCATGCTTCCATTCACTTTTCATTCATGCCCCCGGAATCCTGGCTTTATCTGATACGCCAAAAAGCTTTCATCACATTCTGTAGCTTCTCATAAACTTATCCGATAATGTCAGTCAGAACGATGTCATGTTAAAAATGGGTGTCAAATCCCTGATCATGCACTTCTCTTCACACTACACATCTAGCCAGCACGAGCTCTTGTCAGTCCACTAGCCTCACAGACTTCCAAACCTCTCTTCCTCACACACTCATCCACCATATCCCTCCACCTTCTCCTTGGCCTACCTTGCCTCCTACTTCCTCGAAATTCGCTCTGATATACATTTTTCTCCACTCTGTTGTTATCCAATCTTTCCACATGACCATACCATCTCAGTACACTCTCTTCGATTCTGGTGTACACAGATTACCTCACTCCACATCCTTCACGAATCACATTATTTCTTATTCTATCCACTCTCTGTACTCCACATACATTCCTCAGTAGTCCCATCTCCACTGCTGTCACTCTTGATTTTTCATTTTCATGATACACCATAGTCTTATATCTAGTGCTGGGAACGCTACTAATAAAAAGTAGCGGCGCTCCCATTCCCGTTACTAGCTCGAAAAAGTAGTGGCGTTACTGGTTTCACTACTTGATACGAAATGTAGCGGCGCTCCCACTCCCGCTACTTTAGATAAGAAAAAGGTACACAAAGGAAAGGTTAACAAAAATCTGTGTTATAGCAGTACACTATATACTGTTTTGATCTTAGTCAGTCTGAATGATTATGTTGTGAACCAGTAATGTCAGTATATAAATATATATATATATATATATATATATATATATATATATATATATATATATATATATATATATATATATATATATATATATATATATATATATATATATGTCGGTTTAACTTTAATTAAGCTTAGAGTCGATGGTACAGGAAAAAGCTATTTACTGTATAATGTAACAAATGATCTTTGACATTGTTACCTAGTATACCTACTGAAAGTAACATACGTAATTAAAAGGTAAACAAATGTGGCCTACCATTGATACATATTATATAGATTTATTATATTTTCAATGATACCTATTTAAGATATGTACGAAAACGAAAGTAAAAATGAACTGGGGCTTTCTTTTAAAGACTATTTATACAATAGCAATGTTTTTTTTCCATTACTTTAAACTGAAAGTAATATACTGTTACGAAATATTAACGTGGTGAGTAAGAATTAATCTGAAAGAGAGAGTGGGGGAGAGAGCGGGAGTTAGAGACGGGGATAGTTAGAGGTGTGTTCTTACCTAATTGTTCTTACCTAATTGTATCTTTACAGGAATGAGCCAAGCTCGTACTGTCCCGTGTCTTAAACCATATTTATCGTACATATCCTTAAATTTGTGAATTGTTTTGGCACACACTATTTCATTCGGTAGTGCATTCCATTGATCAATTGCTCTGTTTGGGAAACTGAACTTCCTTACGTCTTTATCCCCTCTCTTCTTATGCAGTTTTTTGCAGTGTCCTCTTGCTGATGCTTCTCCATATGTTAAGTAATCATTTATGTCTATTTTCTCCTTTCCTGATATGCATTTATATAGCATTATCATGTCACCTCTTTTCCTTCTCTCCCGTAGTGTTGGTAGATTCAGTTTATTTAGTCTTTCTTCGTAGCTTAGGTCCCTTAAGCTTGGTATCCATCTTGTAGCGGCCCTTTGAACTTTTTCAATCTTGTCTATGTGCTTTTTGAGATGAGGACTCCAGACTACTGATGCATATTCCAGGGTTGGTCTAATGAATGATGTTATTATCCTTCTTAGCATGTCTTCATTTATGTATGTGAATGCTATTCTCATATTTGCAAGCAGTGTATACATGTTCCGTACCTTCTCGCTGGTGTGGTCAGCCGGAGATAGTCTGTTATTGATAATCACACCTAGGTCTTTCTCTCTTTCTGATGTTTATAGGGTTTTATTTCCTAACTTATAATCCCAATCAGGTCTTTTTCCACTTTTACCAAACTTGATTACATGACACTTGTCCACATTGAATTCCATTTGCCATGTATTACTCCATTCATGAAGTATATTTAATTCTTCTTGTAGCTCTTTACAAGAGTCTGTGTTAGTAATTCTCCTTTGTATTTTTGCATCATCTGCAAACATATTCAGATAGCTCTCATTTCCAGTGTTACTGTTTATATCATTTATATACACTAAAAACATGATTGGTGCCAGCACTGAACCCTGTGGTACTCCACTAGTCACTTCTTTCCATGATGAGTAGTTTCCTCTTAGTACTGTCCTCATTACTCTTTTTATGAGAAAGTCTTGCATCCAACAAAACAGTTTGCCTCGAATTCCTCCTTGATGGTACAGTTTCCATAAAAGTCTTTGGTGTGGTACTGTGTCAAAAGCTTTCTTGAAATCTAAATAGATACTGTCCACCCGTCCTTCCCTTTCCTGTATTGTGTTTGTTACTCTGTCATAGTAGCTCAACAGATTAGTAACACATGATTTTCCTTTTCTGAAACCAAACTGTCTTTCTGTAATCATACTGTGTTCTTCTAGATGATTTACCCAAGCTTTTCTTATAAGTTTTTCTAATACCTTGCTTACAACACTGGTCAGTGATACTGGTCGGTAGTTGAGTGGATTTCCTTTCTTGAATAAGGGGACAATATTTGCTTTTTTCCAAATATCTGGTAGTTTACCTTGACTCAAGGATTTCTTGAAAATTAAAAATAATGGTTTACATAACTCCTTTGCACATTCTCGTAATACCCAACATGAAATTTCATCAGGACCACTTGCTTTTCCTCTGTCTAATCTACTTAACTCCTCCTGTATTACTTTTTCTGCTATTTGTATATCTGGTAGTATAAGTGGACATGCGTGTTCCACATAGTCCCTCTCAATTTTTTTTTTCTTCTGTAAAAACTAATTGGAAATTCTTATTTAGTGCTTCACAAATATCTTTCTCTTGTGTATAAGTGATTCCCTCGTCCGTAATGGATTGTATTATATCTTTTACTTTAGTTTTGCTTCTGATATAGCTGTAAAACAGCTTTGGTTGATCACTACTTTTATTTATTATATCATCCTCAAACTGTTTTTGGGCTTCCCTCCTTATTCTTGTATAGTCGTTTCTTGCCTGTTTGTAATTATTGTACGCCCTTTCACTATTGTCTTCTGTATCTATTCCACAACAAATCTCTTCTTTCTTTTAATTTTTTACATTCTGTATTGAACCATTTCTGTATTTTCTTATCTGCTTCTTTGTGCTGTGGGATGTACTTCTGGACTCCTATTTCATAAAATTCACAAAAATTTTTATATACAGCATTTAAATCTTGTCCTCTAAGCTCATTTTTCCAATCAGCTTCTAAGAAATACTTCTTTAGGTCTTGATAATTTCCCTTTTTATAGTTTAGCCTCTTTTTGTAACTATCATTGCTGTTTACTATGTCATATGCTATCCTGAAGTTATAGTTTAGTACTGCATGATCGCTTTTGCCGAGTGGAGGGTGATATATTAAACTGTCAGTATCATTTTCTTGCCTTGTAAATATTAGATCTAGCACTGAAGGTACATCAAGTCCTCTTTTTCTGGTGGTTTCCCTCACATGTTGTGTTAAGAAAAACTCCTGTACGAGATCCAGGAGCTTTTGGTCCCAACAGCTTTCTTGGCTATTTGTATCTAGAGTATTCCAATTTATATTTGTATTGAAGTCCCCAGTTAGTATAATTCTTTCCGATTTCTCTTCCATTTTATGTAGCAATGATCTTACACTCTGAATTGTACTCTCTGCCAGGTCCTCATATTCGTCTCTTTCCCATGTGTTTGATCTGGGTGGCATGTACAAATTGGCTACAATTACTTTACCTTCAGATGTGTCGATCTCTACTGCAATCAGTTCTACTTGTGATGGTATATCTAGTTTTATTTCCTTGACTTTTAGATTTTTCTTAGTTAATATTATAATTCCTCCTCCTTTTTTTAAATATCTGTCTCTTCTCCATATATTGTATTCCTCTAAGTTTAGTATGTCATTTGATATCCTTGGTATTAATTTTGTTTCAGTTAGGTATATTATTTGTGGTTCATTTTCTCTGACATAATCATTCATCTCTAGTAATTTAGATACCATTCCATCCACATTTGAGTACATCAACTTTATCATCTTGTTTATATACTTGTCCTGACATGGTTCTACTACCTTCCTCCTTTTTCTTCCATCCTGTTTGTGTACCACTTTCGTACCTGCAATCCTATTACTTTGTAAAATAAATTTCTTCTTGTCCTCTTCTGATCTTCCCTCATTTTTTGTTTTTGCTTCCTCCCTTTTCTCTTTCAGTAATTCCATTTCCTCTTGTGTTAGGCATCTTTTTATCCATACATTTTTGAACTCCTCTTTTTCCTTAAGATTCTTTGCATTTTTTAGTATCTCTTCCACAGTGTTTATACTCTGGAAAGTCACCTTTAGAGGTCTTGTCTTGCTTTTCTCGTATTTCCCTAACCTTTTGTGTTCCTCTATGTCTTTACTACAGATTTCCTCTGATACTTCTTTCAGTAAGCTCATTACATTTGCCATCTCCTTTTTGTCTCTTGTGATCTTATTTTTAACTTCATCCTCTTCTATACCAGTGATTACTATTGATTTGTTTATCTCTACTGAATCTCTGACTAACTTTGGATTGTTTTGGATTATTCTTTTCACCTCTTTTTTAATGCTTTTTTCCTCCACCCTTGTTTCTAAGTCTTTCTTTACTTTCACCATTTCTGCATACGTGGTTTCTACATCATTTTTGTAGCTTTGCACAGCTTCATTTACTTGTGTTATCTTCTCCTCAATATCACTGCTCTGGTCAATAAGACTGCTAACTTGCCTAATTGTCTCTGTGTCATTTTTGAACTCTTCCATAACACTCTCGTGATTGACTACTGTACTTGCCATTTCACTAATTTTCTTCCTAAGTGTACTCAATTTCACGGTTAGTTCACTGATGGTTGTGTCTTTCTTATTGGCCTCCCTTCCTAGTTTTTCTATTTCTTCCTTTTGCAAGTGCATCTGCTTCTTTATTTCATCAATTTCATTTTTGAAAGCCATTTCTAGTTTGTTTACACGTTCAACCAGTCTATTGTGGGTCTCTACTTCAACCAGTTCTTGGTAGAAATCATCATTTTGCTTTTTACCTTTATCCCTTTTCTTTTCCAAATTTGTTTTACTGAAGTATGTATCCATTTTGCAATACTCAAAGTGCAAAGCATATACTTACAATCTCCGTCTTGTTGTAAACAAACCTCAGAGATGACTCAGCGTATTCTTTCATCTTGGTTCTATTTCCTGTTTTTACAAGTCTTGTTGAAACTTATTATTTTTTTCCTTTTTATAATGAACAGTCATTTAGTCTAACCTTGTACTGAGCTTGACTCATACAAAGATACTATTTAGGTAATGCCACTGGCCGTGATGATTTGGTATGGAGCGCTGGTGTCACATATCCACCTAGCTTGAATCCCTCTGTGTGTGTGTGTGTGTGTGTGTGTGTGTGTGTGTGTGTGTGTGTGTGTGTGTGTGAAGCAAAGGCGCAAGTTGCAAGTTCAATATTCTGGTCAGTACAGAGGTCAGGTTCCATAATAGGAATTGAAATGCAACGAAATTTCGAAAAATCACAGTCTGCTGACCACGGCAGAATAAATTGAGACTGGCTAGTCTGGCTCGGACTCAGTCCCCATGCTGCTCGCCAAGCTGCCAGTTACCTAATATAAATGATCGATAATTAACTAGCAAATTCCTGTCTAATTATTGCAAATTACTAATAAATAATAATTAATAAATTACTGATGTAATGTAGAACAAACATCATTAATTGACAGAATTGACGAAAGTATTATTTTTCGTCATTAATAAATACAACCAAACCGTTGGCATCTCTGTATGTACTCACCGACTCCGGACCTGTTTTCGTCACGTGAGTAGCGAGGAGCGCGGTAATGCTTGAGTACGGCCAAAAAGTAGCGGCGCTCTCAGCTCCGCTACTGGCTACAAAAAAGTAATGGTGTTACCACCATCGCTATTAAAATAGTAGCGGCGTTATGTAGCGCCACTACTAATAGCAGCGCTATTCCCAGCTTTGCTCATATCCATAATTATGTTAAAGTCTGCACTAACACTCCTTCATGTAAGCCTCGTGCAGCTGCAACACTCAAGTCTCTGCTTCTTTCCAAGGCCTTCATTGCACCAGCTACTTTCATTCCTTGTGTTGCTCTACTTTCCATTTCTTATGAACATTTTCCTTTCTTTTCTATCACTGTACCCAGGTATTTGAACTCTCTCATCAATTCCAGTCTCTCTTCATTCACCAGAACGTCGCACTGGGAGTCACCTTCTCTCTCAATAACCATCACTTTACTCTTTTTTGTAGGCACGAAGCTCACTGACATCAGCAAAACACTGCAGTAGTCTACCAAGTTCTTGTGTTGTTGTTGTTGTTGTGATATTTGCCTCACAACATGGTGAGGACACAGGCAAACATAGAGCCCGTCAGGGAAGTAGCAAAAAGTTGCTCTCAAAACGAGAGCATAGCAGTGACAAGACTGTAAGACGAGGCAGCAAAGGCAGGACAAGATCAAGCGTGGATCGGCTGTTACGAGAGCAGGGTGGTGGCTATATAGTTGACCAGGGCAGCACGTGGTGGATCGAACTCGATGCCCTCATGGATGGCGGCTTCCTCAGATGGAGAGAGGGAGTTGGAATTTGTATGCCTCACGGATCTTCTGATACAGAGTCTGGTAGACGAGAGGCAGTGTATTGTCATCGTTGATCAGATCCATGAGATAGAAGAGCAGCTCTTCTAGGTCCGCATCCGTGCGGGCATCGAGATCACAAGTGCCTGAGAGTGGTGGAAGGAGGGCCTCGATCCGGCGAGCAACGGTGGAAGGGTCGCTCCTGGTTTTTCCCCCTTTCTTCTTTGGTTTCTTCTTCTTCTCCTTAGGTGGAGGAGGAGAAGAAGAGCGAGCGATGGCGGCAGGCGGTGGTGAAGGTGGAAGAGGCTCCTCCACTTCGTCAGGAGCAGATGGAGAAGGCAAGGAGGAGGGCTGTACTACATCCAGATGTACTGGAGGGACAGGAGACGAGACACGCCCCTCCTCAGCTCCTGACGAAGGGAGGTGAACCTCCACAACAGTCTCCCCATGCTCGATGTCCATGGCCTGTGACGGTTCTGGGTCGGTGATCGTAGTTACGATGGTGGTGGCGCCAGTCATCCGGTTGAGAGGGGCATCCAAACACAGCTGTTTTCGCGGTGTCGTGCGAGGTGGTGGTGGCTGCTGTCGCCGGGCCTGACGCTCCTGATGAGGGGGGAGACGAGGATCGCGGGTGAAGCTTTGGGGAATGGCAAGGCGTGGAAGGCCGTTCTCCTCAAAGATTTGAGGAAGGAGAACAGCCAAAACTGCCTTGCTACCCCCACTGAAAGCTTCAGCCATCGCGATACACATCGCAACAAGTGTGCTTGTGTTGCCAGAACTTCCAGGACACCTTCGCTGGCGTCTCTGGGCAGGGGGACTCCGCCGTGCACGGGCAGAGCCCTGCACAGCAACACCACCCGGCCCAGTGACGTCCTTAGCCTCGGGACCCTTGGAAGCCTGTACAACACGAAACTCCACCGTCTCTCCCTCGCCAAGTGAGCGCTGGAAATGCCGTGGATTTGGTGAAACGATCCCAGAAACGTGTACAAAAACATCAGCCCCAGTGTCCCGGCGCTTGATGAAACCGTAACACGATCTCACGTTGAACCAATTCACGGTTCTCTGGATGGTAGTGGCTCCTGGCAGCACGGATCTGCTGTTGGGTGCCCCCCTCAACGGATCACAGGCACGAGCAGAGTCGCTGGAAGTCTCTCGGAGCTCGGGCTTAGTGACGACTGGCCAGGCCAAGCTATGCGAGAGGAGTGGTTCTTGTGTGGTATTTGAAAGTAGTACTGCATCATCAGCATACAACAAATTTGAGATATGCCATCCATCACCATTCGTTACCAATGCCATCCCCCTCTCTATTACTTGTATATTTACTTCTCTCATCACCCCATCCTTATATATATATTGAACAACCATGGGGACATCACACAACTTTGTCGCACGCCTACACCGATCATGAACCATTCACTCAGATGCCCAGTAACCCTTGCACATGCTCCACTACCATCATAAAAACTCTTGGCGGCAATTAGCAAATTACCATCTACAACGCACAAGCGCAAAAGCTTCCACAAACCTTCGCTGTCTACTTTGTCGTATGCTTTTTCCAGATCCATGAATGCCATAAACACCTTATAGTCCTTCTCACAAGCCTTCTTCACTATCTTTCTTGCTGCAAATGTTTGATCCACACATCCTCTGCCACTCCTAAAGCCACCCTTCTCAATGCTCAATAGGATTTCTGGTATCTCTCTTACTTTATATCAATTCTTCCATATACCTTTCATACCACACTCAGTAATCCTACGTCACGATAGTTCTTGCACTCACTTCGTTTACCATTATTTTTGAACAGGGGTATAATCACAGCCTATATCCACTCTGCTAGGACAGTTTCACTCTTCCATGCCTTCTTACATATCTCCAACAAGCATTTCATTCCTCTTTTCCTCCATTGCTTTCTTAACCGCTTCATCCCACCATGCCGTACCTTTCTTCTTTGTTGTTACTCTTGCCATACCACACACCGCTTTAGCATTTCTAACTAAGCAGTCCCTTTATGCATGCAACAGGCTGTCCAGATCCATTTCATTACAATTCACTGATTCTAACTCCTCCCCTACTTTGGTCCTGTATTCATCTGCCATTTCTTTGCACCACAGCTTCTCAACTTTCAATCTTTCTCCCTGACTGCTCCTATCTCTCCTGGTCCACCTCACTCCTATCAGCTTGATCTTGCGTACCACAATCATATTCTCAGACAGACCTCCACATCATCCTCTCAAGGCCCTCGTATCAGCAGTCATTCCCAGCATCGACCTCTCTACGAGCACGAAATCAATCAGGCGCCTTTACAACTCGATCCCCGTTCCCTCTATACCATGTATATTTATTTGCATCTTTATGCATGACATACGAGTTACAAATGCACAACCTCCTTTTCTGACACATATCCTTCAGTCGCTCCCCATTATCATTTTCTCCTGGTACTTCATTACAACCCATTATGTTATCTTTAGGACCACTGCCTACTTTTCTATTCATAATGCTCATTACGATTGCTCCTGGGCATTTCTCACAATGCTTCATCCAGCTCATCCCAAAACCTGTCTTTCTCTCACTCCTGTCCCCACACTGTGCATACACTACAATTACAGCCACTTTCACCTTTTCGAACTTGATCTTGACATACATACGTCTCAAGCTGGCACATTTGTAATCTCTCATTCCACTCTGCCACACCTCATTATTCAACAAACCAACTCCTTCCTTGCATCTTTCTCGCCCATTCATGCCCGATTTTACACACACACACACACACACACACACACACACACACACACACACACACACAGATGTATATCGTTTCGTTTCGTTTTTAAAGACTCCAACATGCTTGCATGCTTCGGCTTTGATCATCGAATGGCGGCTTTCCACGCTGCACGATCCATCGCAGCCTCCCTGTTCAGTCCCTTAACCCTGAGGTCACACTTAATGACCTCGTCCCATGTTTTTCTCGGTCTACCCCTCACAACCCCACCCCCAGTATTAACACTCTCACCTTCCTCACCCAGTTATCATCCCCCATCCTCTCCACATGTCCAAACCATCTCAATCTATCACTCCTCATCACAACACTAATACACTCCAGTCCCATTCTACCTCTCAACTCTTCTATCGTAAACCCAGCCCCCCCGGACCTTGCATGCAGGGATGCACTACACATCCACCTAATCATTGTCATTTCTGTAGGTCTGAGCCGGCGAATATCCTCCTCCTTTACTGCCCAGGTCTCACTACCATACAGCAATACACTCCTAACACATGCTGCATACAAAGACCCCTTAGCACACAGGGAGAGTCCTCTCAATGTCAGAAGAGGCAACAGCTCCCTGAACTTCTTCCAACCACTTCTCACCCTAGCCACAGAGGTAGCTCCAGCCCCACCTCCAGCACACAACATGTCTCCCAAATAACAAAACTCTTCCACACACTCAAGAGATTCACCAGCAAGTTCAATCCTTTCACGCCTGACAATCACCACCTGCTCTCCCCGACACGCCGTACACATAAAATCAGCATTATCTCGCAATCTACCTCTGATACCACTACATCTCTTGTGCACCCATCTATCACAAACACCGCACAAGATAGAATTACTTCCCACGCCCCTGTGGCAAACTGCACATGGCCACTCTCCCTCGTCTTTGACAGTACCACCACCAACCCTCGATATCATCACTTTTGTTTTATCTGCATTTACCCTTAAGCCCTTGTGCCTCATACCATCTCTCCACTTCCTAAACCCTTCCTCCGCCTCCCTTTCGTTCTCTGCAATCAACACCAAATCATCAGCATACAACATCTCCCGCGGGAGTCCGTTTCTAAAGTCACGTGAGAGGGCTTCAAGTACCATGATAAATAACATGGGACTCAAAACTGACCCCTGATGCACACCAATATTCAGGGAAAACTTATCATTCAAATCTCCATTCACTCTTACCTGGGTGCGAGCACCCACATACATAGCCATAACCACCCTAACCAGCCACTTCTCCAAGCCAAGCTTTCTCATTGCCCACTTCACCACCTCTCTAGGGACTCTGTCAAAGTCCTTTTCCAAATCAACAAGAACAAAATACAGATCCCTTCTCCCACCAATATATTTTTCTTGAAGCTGTCGAACAATGAATATGGCATCAGTGGTCCCCCTACCAGGCATAAACCCAAACTGCATCTCATCAATATTCACTCTTTCTCTAATCATACCTTCTAAAACTCTCTCCATTACCTTCATTATCTGATCTAAAAGCTTTATACCTCTATAATTTCCTCTTTCCAGGGCATCACCCTTCCCTTTATACACATTTACAATTTCACCCTTCAGCCAATAATCTGGGACAGCACACTCATAAATAATCATATTTATCAGGTCAGTGACTAACCTCACCCCTATATCTCCTGAGGCCTTCAGCATTTCGGCAGTCAACCCAGACACACCTGCTGCCTTCCCCACCTTCATCCTGCCTATTGCCTCACTCACACTAACAGCATCAATCAAAGGCCAAGGGCCAAACACTGGGTCTGCTGGCTCCAAACTTTCCCTGTCCCAGTCAAACTCATTCAACAACCGGCTATAATGCCCTCTCCATGCATCTTTAATATCCTCACTGTTCACCACTACCCTTCCTTGATCATTCTTCACACCCTGCTCACCTATAATATCCCGACTATCCCTCTTCATCTGATTTGCCACCTTAAATATCATATTTTTCCTTTCCCCATGATTTAGGTTATCAAGTAAAAGTCTCTGTGACTCAGACCTCGCCCTGTATACCTCTCTTCTAGCCCTACGCTTGGCAGCCAAGTATTCCTCCTTGGTACCACCCTTCTTCCATTCCCGGAAAAGCCTTCTTTTCTCCTTAACTGCAGCTTCTACACCCTCATCCTGCCACCAAGTTACTTTATGTTTTGGTGGTCCTCTTATCCAACCACATGTTACATCAGTAACTCTCAAGAGATTGTTCTTGAGGGCTCTGTACTGTTCATTAACGCCTCTGTCTACAGCTCCCTGTTCAGCCACCACTCTCCTCATCTCACTATAGAAGGCATTCCTTACCACTTGGTTTTTCAGCTCGCATATTTTCCTTCTAGGTACATAAGTCCTCTTTTTCATCACTCGTTCTTTAAGCACCATATCACAAATCAATAGTTTGTGCTGCTGCACACACTCCTCGCTTCCTATAACTTTAACATCCCTCACTAACCTCCTATCAGCCCTCCTTACCAGAAAATAATCTATCTGACTGCTATTTCCCCCAGACTCATACGTAATTAACCTACTCTCTCTTTTCCTAAAATATGTGTTGCACACAATCATGTCCGTTGCCTCCCATAACTCGAGTATCCTTTCCCCTTCCGCATTCCTTATAACATACGCACATCCCCCATGTACTCCTTCATAACCTTGTTCTGCTTCACCTACATGATCATTTAAGTCCCCTCCCAAAACCACTATCTCATCATCTCGCATACCACCTACTACACATAGTAAATCATCCCAAAATCTATCTTTCTCTGCTTCATCCAAGTCTGCATGTGGGGCATATACTGATATAACTGCAGCTATCTTTCTACTGAATAGAATTTTCACTACCAATATCCTATTGCTTACTCTTATAACATTCATAACATATTCCACCTATTTCTCCGCAACCATCACACCAACAACCCCATATCCATCTGTACCCCCTTGCCAAAACAACTTATAGTAACAGTCTTTCCAAGCAATCTTTCTGGCTGATGCACCCCTGTATCGGACTTCCTGCAAACACGCCACATCCACCCACCTCCTACTGAATGCCTCAACGACTTCCCCCGCTCCTCCCCTCAAACTTCCCACATTCCATGAACCCACCTGTCATGGAGTTTGTAAAATGTATATGCAGTATTAAAGGATAATATTTCAATAATACTGAGAACAGGACAGGACAATGAAATGTCTTGTGAAAATAAAGCAATGATTACTTTATGCCGGCTTACTTCGCCCATTCTCTAAGGACGAGAATTTATAAACTTTTTCAACAGTACACAGCAGAGACTAATTCCTCACAATTGCTGTTTGTTAGTACTGTTAGCCTCTGGAGAAAGTGACTTCACCCCTGACAATCAATAACTAATTCTATTAATGATAACAGGTTCTTGCTGATGCATTAACTCCTGGTTGCACAATGGATTTTAAGCTTAATACAAAAGGACTGGCCTAAGTACCAGTTATGAATAGCAGAGCGTTTATGCAAACTAGGAGCTATAAGTGAAATAAGCTTAATATGGAAAATAAAACACGAGATTACATTACATTAAGCTCAAGAAAAAGAATTGTTAAATTTATTGATTACAAAGAAATAAATTTATGTTACATTTCAAAATGAATTCAAAATAAGGAGATCGCACTCACTCACTCACTCAAAAGCTAACTCTTAAACCTAGAGAAAAAAACAAAAAGAAAATACTGGTCAGAAAAGTGGACAAAGCGGATGACTGGGCGTCGTTACTGGAAGGACACTGCACACGCTAAGTCTCTCGCCAATCACGCTAGGTGGAAATTCAGGAACTGGACAACGGCGGCACTGCTATGCACTGGGCCCAACCTGCTTTCACGGCGCTCAAATCTTGACTGAGTTCAAATCGTGAGAAAGAGGTGAGTGTCGTGGCCGCATTGCTAACGGCTAGAATGAGGGAAACACGCCCATAATAAATTGCTCAGCGGAAGTGCTAATGTCTCGCACAAAGACGATCACTCATGACACAGTGAAAAATTGTTCTGAAAACACTCCCAACCGGGTGAACACGTAGTGGTCAAACTGAGCGATAAATACTGGGATTCCACTAGAATTTGCGGTTTCCCACCAAAGTTGATGTCACGAGTTTATTCAAATACATAATCACGCCGACTTGTGACATTACGCCCCATGAAAATGAAATTTTTTTTTTCTTCAGAAATTTTTTTTTTCTTCAGAAATTTTTTTTTTCAATATACATATATATAAATCCTAACTCAGTCACACAAGATTCACACTGTGGTGTGTGTGTGCTATCCTGCGACAGGAGAAAGTCACAGTAGCCAGTGAGTGAAAAAAACCTCGTATTTACGTTAATAGAAGCAAGCTTGAGGGAAAAACTCCATGACGACGGTGAAAAATCCTGTACTCAGGTCAAACTGAGCGAAAAGTTTGCTACATTTACATTAACAACTAATTGTTATGTAGCGTGATGTATGTAATACACGGTGTAGGTGTGACAGTTGTGGTGTAACTGTACCTACGTGTAAAATTACATAATGCAAATCAATAGTAAATGATGACAATGAAGCAGAAGAGATGAGGCGGCAGCATGTGTCAGGGACGATCAGCTGTTCTGCACGGCACTGCTGCACCTGCCAGCTGCACCTGGGAAAACAATCAAGCTGGAGCATCAAAAGTGTCATTTCTCTCTCTCTGCCTAGCAATCAGTACTCATGTTACAAAAAGTACACTATTTATATTATTAACCAGAAAACGTAGTCAAGGGGTTTCTGCAGGACATCAAACGCTGACCCAGTTTACTGGTTAAACCCTAAACTTAATTAGCAAAAAGACTGGGCGTTTGTGCAGGACATCAAACGCTGCAATTCGCTAAATTAACCGGGGAACGTAGTCATGAGCGAAAAGACTGGGAGTCTATGCAGGACATCAAACACTGCGATTCGCTAATGGAACCCAGTTTACTGGTTAAACTAACTCTACACTTACGATTAACATTAGGAAGCTGATAATCCCTATGCAATCTCGGGCAGGTCACATTTTAACACCCACTGTGGGTGTGAACACTCATGTGGATAATGTGCATTCTCCGGGAATCCTCTGAGAGGCCCACAGCTCAAGACGTTCCACAAGGTAATTCATACACAGCCTCGGTCTGTCTCTGCAAGGTTCTCGAACCTCCCCCTTAACTTACGGTACATATGTATGTACAGGTCCTGGACGTAACGTGTCTTGTGGGACCAATGGGCGAGAAGTCAGGTCTGCACCCACTTCACCACTGCCTTGTCTCTCAACTGACTCAGAGATTACAGGTGTGGTTTCAAATGGCACAGGAAGGACATGTCCCTGATTAGTGGTACGTGGACACACATTTTAGGAACGCACAAAACTATCTATTTCTCGTCCCATCCCTGGCCAGAAAAAGTCAGCTCAGATACGGCCCTGGGTTTTCCTTTTGCCAATGTGACCTCCTGAGGCTGAACAATGACCCCATTCTAACACTGCTTGGCAGTACTTGGCGGGAACGACAAACTGCAGTCGAACCTCACCCTGGGGTGTTTGTGACTCACGGTATAGCCGTCCTCGCTTGGGAAGGAACCTGGCTTGACCTCCTCATGAATACTTAATCACTTTACCCTCCAGCTTCTTACGCACTGAGGCAAGTGTCGGGTCAGACTGTTGTTCTTGGACAACGTCTTGACTACGAATCAAATCTTGCGGCGTTGCAACGGTCAACGGGGTGACATGATTCGGAGCCTTGAACATGGCTTGTGTTACTGCAACAGCCGAAGTCTGAGTAGCAACATCTACAGCACAACTGTTTTTGACACCCGGTATGTTGCTGATAATGAGGTCAAACAGGGGTTCTGGCATGACAACAGCAGCTGTCAAGCCAGTGTAGAAAGGAGATGCCACCTGGATCCGTGCCTCAGGGAACAATCTCACTGACCCATCAATAAGTCTAACATGGATCTGCTTACCAGTGTGCTCGTCAGGCCGAACTAAACTTTGCTTCACAGAGCAACCTGAGGAACCATTATCTCTCAGGACATTTACAGAAACACCTCCCACAAACCCTGGCTGAACAAGAAAGGCAGTGTTACTGGTGGAAGGGTCTGAGGAGGTAGCAGCCAGTCATTGGTGAGACTGCAGAACAAACGATGCAGCAAATGTGGTGCCCTGAGAACTTGATACCTGAGGAGTCATGCTCACCATCTGAGGAGCTGGAGCATTGACCACCTGTGGAGGAGGGTTCACTGTCGCTGGAGAACTAGTGAACTGCAAAGTACCTGTACTGGTGGGGTTGGCACCACTGTACGCTTGTTGTGGCATAAGGGCTGCATTTGCATCCTGCCTCCGATACATTAAAGTCGATTGTCCTGACTGACGGTTGCGTGGTTTGTCCTTGCCCTGCTGCTGCTTGGAATCCCGGTCCTGCTGCTGGTTAGGGTTCTGCTTATCGTACCGCCTCCACTCAGGTTTCTGAGTGTTTTGCCCGTGGTCCTTCTTCTGCGGTTTTGGACCTTGGCCATTATTCTGAAAACGGCCTTGTTGCTGGGGTTCAGTCTGAGACGGTTTCCCAGATTTATCAAGTTTCCTGTTCCAGGTATGCTGCTTGCGAGTTTGATACCCATATGCAGTAAAGAATGCGTCAGCCTGCTTCACCATTTAGCTGGCATCTCTTACCTGGCAGATCTTAAGCTGAGCCATAAGTTCAGTAGGCCACAACTTTTCTAGCTGTGTCCGCAGCACAAGGTGAATTATCCCATCACACGTGGAAGGAGTTTCATCTTTCTCCATCCACTCATCTAAGTAAGCAGTAAGCCGGTCAAGAAACTGAACGGCAGTCTCTTTATCCTGTAAACACACCCTCATGAACTGATTCTTGGCGTCGTCAACTGTGAGACCGTACGCTTTGACGAGTGCAGCCTTCATCATCTCATACGTGAGATTGTCTCCACGAATTCTGTGGAGAATATCGAGGGCAGGGCCCTCAAACAGGCTAGGAAACTGAAGCTGCTTAGCTGCATCACCCAGCTGGTAAAGTTGAGCCATGTCTTCAAAACGAGCTATGTATGGCTCGATTCGCTCGCCTTCCTTGTATGAGGGGAAGCTTGATGTGTGGGGTCTCCATAACGTGTGCAGGGAGAGCACTCGTGGAGCTTGGGTCAGCTACACCAGATGTGTCTGAAGCCAAGGAATCTCGCTTGAGCTTCAGCATTTGAATTTCATGCTTTACGCGTGCTTCTTGCTCGGCACGTTCGTATTCTCGTTGTTCTCGCTCATGTTCGCATTCTCTCTCTTGTTGTTCTAACTCGAGTTGACGTTCTCTCTACCGTTCTTCTCACTCATATTCGTGTTGTTCTCGCTCTTGTTGTAACTCGAGTTCGTGTTGTATTTGTTCGTGTTCGCGCTGTTCTTGCTCGTGTTCGCGTTCTCTTTCGCTTTCTTCACAACCATCTTTCTCACGTTGTTGCTCGTAATTAAACCGTGAGAGGACGTAGCTTTGGATTTTTTCTGGGTCAGTAAGGCCCATATCTTTAGCTTCCTGCACATAGAGGTTGGCAGCCATGATACTAACTCAATCTAAAAAAACTAGCGACTCAGTACTGACTGTGATTTTTGCAAAGAAAGATGTCAATAATCAAGAATAAAGAATATAGGCACAGGTTAGTAATGACCAAATTTTATCTAATTAAACTGGTAAAGAAAGAAAATTAAACAAACAACTGACTGTGAAAACTATTATGTAAATTAATAAAAATGAATTAATAATCACCAGTAAGATAGTGCCTATAGATTTAATGATAAATACCTAAGTATGAGTGAGTGAGTATTATCTCGTGAATAGCTTTAGAGCTAGGAGTTAATATCCTGGAATGAGATCGCATATTGTCACGGGGTTTTTAAAAGTAAATGCAATATTAAAGGATAATATTTCAATAATACTGAGAACAGGACAGGACAATGAACTTTCTTGTGAAAATAAAGCAATGATTACTTTATGCCGGCTTATTTCGCCGATTCTCTAAGGACGAGAATTTATAAACTTTCTCAACAGTACACAGCAGAGACTAATTCCTCACAATTGCTGTTTGTTAGTACTGTTAGCCTCTGGAGAAAGTGACTTCACCCCTGACAATCAATAACTAATTCTATTAATGATAATAGGTTCTTGCTGATGCATTAACTCCTGGTTGCACAACGGATTCTAAGCTTAATACAAAAGGACTGGCCTAAGTACCAGTTATGAACAGCAAAGCGTTTATGCAAACTAGGAGCTATAAGTGAAATAAGCTTAATATGGAAAATAAAACATGAGTTTACATTACATTAAGCTCAGGAAAAAGAACTGTTAAATATATTGATTACAAAGAAATAAATTTCTTACATTTCAAAATGAATTCAAAATAAGGAGATCGCACTCACTCGCTCACTCAAAAGCTAACTCTTAAACCTAGGAAAAAAAATGAAAAGAAAATACTGGTCAGAAAAGTGGACAAAGCGGATGACTGGGCATCGTTCCTGGAAGGACACTGCACATGCTAAGTCTCTCGCCAATCACGCTAGGTGGAAATTCAGGAACTGGACAAAGGCGGCACTGCAACGCACTGCGCCCAACCTGCTTTCACGGCGCTCAAATCTTGACTGAGTTCAAATCGTGAGAAAGAGGCGAGTGTCATGGCCACATTGCTAACGGCTAGAATGAGCGAAACACGCCCATAATAAATCACTCAGCGGAAGTGCTAATGTCTCGCACAAAGACGATCACTCATGACTCAGTGATAAATTGTTCTGAAACACTGCCGACCGGGTGAATACGTAGCGGTCAAACTGAGCGATAAATACTGGGATTCCACTAGAATTCGCGGTTTCCCACCAAAGTCGATGTCACGAATTTATTCAAATACATAATCACGCCGACTCGTGACACCACCCTCAACCCCCTGGGTGATTTACTGTCCTCAGGCTTGCTTTGAAACTTATTATTTTGTTCTGTCATAGTCAGGATTAAAAAAAAGGGGATAGACATACCACAGGCCCCACTCACTGCACGGTCCCAGGTTCAGGCAATGGATCTGGGACCCCTAGCCCACCAGCTTACCAGTCACTGTTGTGGTGGCCTCGGGGCACCCTGACAAGCCAGCTGCAGGGACACCCTCCCTGCAACTATCCCGCCACTATACACCCGCTGATAGGGCAGCCTCCTGGGGCGCTACTCCCAGGTTCAGGCCCTTCTCTATTGGGCAGAAGCGGCAACCTGGGAACCGCAATGCCCTGTACGCTCTAGCACAGGCCCAAGCCCCATCTTGCCGTGGACCCATGATCTATGCCGGTGGAACCCCCATTACGCCTCCCCCCAGAAGTCCGCCACTAGGTAGCGGGGGCAAAGTTTTCTGGCCGCATGCCCTTGCTGGCGCCAGCCCCTGTAACGTAGTGGGATACATTGTGTGAGATGTAAAGTGCATGTGGTGTAGTGCATAAGATAGTTAGAGGAAATGTTTGGGAGACTATGCTGGTCTACTCTCCATGTTACTGTCACACTGAAAAGGTCAGCAAAGGGGGATGGTTAGTTAGCTAGTGAAACAGGAGCTCCAGCTTTCCCTATCACCAGCATTCCCAGTCCCCTCGGGAGTACATATATATATATATATATATATATATATATATATATATATATATGGATGTATGTATATATATATATATATATATATATATATATATATATATATATGTGTGTGTGTGTGTGTGTGTGTGTGTGTGTGTGTGTGTATGCTACAGTGCTTCCGGTCTTCGAGCTTGTCAATTAAGAAAAGGCTTTCAGCTCACTGGAACATAAGTACTTGTATTTGTTAGTGACTTTGGCTATTCTTTGGAAGTCATACGCTATGGTGCAAATATACAATCAAAATATGCGTGGTATTGCATAACATAAGGAATGTTTCCGATAAATGTAAGAAAGACTGAAGAATCGCAACTATCTGTATGTGTCGCTGTACAGTATTTTTAATGAATGTAATGCCATCTAGAACTTTAGCACAAATTCAGAAAATTCACAGAGAGTGGAAAGTAATGGATTTTCACGTATTAACAAGATTTGCTCAGTCAGCATATTGTGTTGTGGGTTTCTATGCTTCACAGTAAGAAGACTTTCTATTATACAGTATAATGATGCTGTGTTTGTGCCCCTGGTGCCCCATAAACCGCTTAAGGTATGGGGTCATCTCTGTTGAATTCTGAATAATATTTATAACCAAATCTCAGTCTCGTAACAATGATGCCATAAAGTTCACCTTTTTGGCCATAATGTTGCCTGAGTATTCTAAGACACGTTCATATTGTGAAGAGAGCTAGTACTGGCTTTTCCAATGCTAGTGTGAATCCGTCTAGTAACCCTTTCGTACATGGTGACGTGTTACGCGTCATTAGGGTCTTTCCTTGAAAATACACTGTGACGCCTTTTGCGTCATAAAACCATGAAATATTTACAAAGCAAAAAAGTTTTTGGTCGATCTGTGTCATTTTTGGAGGCATCATAGCTTGCCCTGCTCTCGTCAAAAGTAATGAGTTGGCAACAGTGCATCCTGATACCCTTGACAGTGCAGACAGGTTTTTCAGTACCAAATGAGCTGTGAGTTGGGTAGGTAGTGCGTGGTCTTGTCCCTTTAAATCTCCTCTATTACCCCCGTCCCAGCTGCACGACATATTTCACTATACCAGTAGTGCTTATGTATAGTTTTTGGGCATTATTGTGATTAGATTTGGTGTTTGCAATAAGAAATTAGGTGTTTGTGAAGCGTACCTGGCAATTATCAGCTGTTAGCCCAACGAAGATTGTGCTAATGTTTCTAATCAACTACACTGCCTCTATCCAGCACCAAATGCGAGTATTCAGTTATAGAAATAGTGACAGTGAATCATGTGAATATAGTGTGCATACTTAGTGTACAAGGAATTGGTGAAATACATGTAGCAGCTTAGAGGGAGGTGGGGAAACTGCCCTACAGTCACGACACAGCATCGGTACACAGTAGTTTTTTGTATTTTTATCGAAAACTACGAGGCGTAGAAGAACAATTCTGATCCCAAATGAAAGCCCATGAAATTCTACATAAGATGATGAAATAAACACATAACACTGCCAAGAAAAGTTTTTTGCTAGAGCTCCCCGAATAAAAACTATTGTCTGTAGGAAATAGGTTTTACTTTTTCGCTTATTACTCGAAAACCATAACTCATATCCAAATGCCAACAACCCTATTCGAAAGCTAATCAAATTCTCTTTCACATGATGGATAACATGTACAGATAGATTAGTAAATATTCGAGCTATGATGTTGGTAAATGAGATGAATGTTCCCAAATGTTTATTCACACCACCCTAACATACTTATAGTGTGTGTGTGTGTGTGTGTGTGTGTGTGTGTGTGTGTGTGTGTGTGTGTGTGTGTTTGCTTATCATGTAGAACAAACACCGACGAATAAGAATATGTGGGTTTTGTGGCAAAATTAATATGTTTGGGTGGTGAAAATAAGCCGGGGATACACTTGTTTGGAGTCCGTGGTGGGTGGCGGAGGGAGGGGAGAAAGCCGATGTGTTGTGGAATGCAAAACTTATTGAAACTCACCATGACTGAAAGAGGTAATATCATGAGTAACAAGAGAGCTGATTGCACTGTTGACAGAAGTGTTGCTGTATTCACCATTAATATCATGAGAATCCGAATAACAGCTTTATGAGCTAAATCGTCATCCTTTTCATTGAAGGGTACCCCAGTATGGGAAGGAATCCATGCAAAGTGGGCTTTATGAGCTGTGCTTTCAATACACCGGATGGTTGAGAGACATTTATTGACTACATCACAATCTGTGGTTGCAGTAGACAGAATTGTATATAGAGCTCCCCGACTGTCAACTATGAAATAAACATCCTTAGACAAAGATACTTCACAACCAAGTCCCTCTTCTATCAAATATAGCTCCGTCCTTGTAGAAAAAAAGACAGTCAGGGAGTCTTTTTGATTTTACAGTGTCCACATACTGTATGGGTGATTCATAACCCCTAATGAATATCCCACAATCAGACTTGGTCCCATGAACAGACCCGCTACGGTATACTGTACATGTACTATACAGACTGGTGATGACTGCATGTCTCCAGCTTTTCCATGAAGAGGGATTTAAGTTCACAAGGCAGCCAGAGATCCTTGAGCTTGGAGAGTTTCTCTATGTCCACAACCACTCTACAAGGACTCCAGGTGGCCTGACCTTGTGTCTGTATTAAATTAATACAAGGAGTAAGTACATTAAAGTGGCTTAACAGTTTGCACATACAACCAAGATACGTGATTGGAGGTGAAAGAGTATTGTTATGAGAGTTCATCAATGAGTGTCTTAGTTGTTCACACCCATAATTAACCATTCTGATTACTGTACATGATGCAATTTCTTGTATTCTAGTTATGATACTTGGTAGTCAAGTTCAGCCTGCTTTACCTCAATTTTTTTGTTGTCTTGGGACAACCTTGGACGTTGCTCAGGGCCTCATTTTGTACAATTTTCAAATTTTTAAAGGTGCTTCTGACTATATTGTACTAAGACAGGGAATGTTGTCATCAGTCAAAGTTATAATAGTACTAATATATATCATTCTGAGAACAGGGATACCAACTCCATTTTCCTGGTTAGCTAGACCCACAACAGCACAAGTTTAGGGAGATATATATTACCGGTACGAACGTAATCAATGCATTTTGGGTCTTTGTGATAGCTATGCTGGACTTTGAGGTAATTGTAGCAACTAACTCTTTCTAGCTAAATGGAATTCATCCTAGGTAATTTGCATTGCTTATCTAATTCCTGAAATTTGGTTTTCGATTTGTTAATAGTGAGTCCCATATACTCACACAGTCTCCAATTGTTACAGGTCTATCCTACATAAAATGGAAGGGGATTCGCACTGGAGTATGATGTCATCAGCAAATGTAATTACCTCCATACCTGGAAGGAAAGTGTGGTCTGTTATTTTGTCCATTAATATAGTGAACAGCATAGAAGTGAGAACATCACCTTGTTCTGTACTCAGTTCTCTTGCGTCTGAAAACTATTACATTAATTAAACTTTTCTGACCCGTGAAAGAGATTGGATCTTATCCACCCACGTAGTTTCCCATAACCCCTAAATGGCCACCGGTGTTGAACGACGCATTACTCGGGAGTGGCTGATGCCATCGACGCTGTGCAGTCTGTAAAAAACTGCAAACAATTTTCGGAAGGGAACGAAAGTCTGGGAAATGTTGACACAGACTTACTCTACCCTCCAAACCATTCAGGTGGTCAGTACATCTCGTGAATCAGTCATGAGTGGATGTCCGTCTTTTCCTCACCTCAAATGTTACCATGAATAAGAAAGAAAGTAAGTCAAGAAAAGAAAGAAAATGTGTTTCCCTGACAGTGACTGTTTATCAATTTTTTATTTTGACCTGGGAAGGGAGGGGAGAGAGATCAGCTTTCCTTGCACTGGCTCACTCTCCCCACAGTGCAACCCACAACCCATGTTTTCCTGTAATTTTTTTTTATTTTCGGGAAAAATATTCATATTCCTTGTTTAGTCTACTTACAAGTACAGCTTACAATATCACCCTTCCTTACCCTTCATTCCCCAGCCCACTATGCTTATCTCTGACCTTATCGTTTTTTACCATGATGGTTTTCCTTACACAGCTGCACCCATTATCTTTTTCCTCCCTTTCTTTCTCCTCCCTTTCAGCACATATTGTATCACCCAGAGTCAAAAAAAAAAAATCCATACATTAATAAATGTTATGAACATAAAAAGGAGGGAAAATATTCATAATTATGATATTTTTGTTAATAAGTACATATATTATGCACTGAATTTGTTCATATTACATATTTCTTGTTTTGCACAAGCATTTCAGCAAAATATGAGGTGTTCTCGTGATGACTATATGGATGTAAAACCTTCTCTTCCCTTGACACTAATTCTCAACTCTTGGCTGTGACGGTTCAGCCTATACATACATAGCAACACCCATTATTTTAAAACAGACTAAAAATAGCATCCTTCTCTTCGTCCACACGAATTACACCAGCCAGAGAAAAAAAATCCATACAGGAATAAATATTATGAACATAGAAAAGAGGAAAAACATTCACAGTTATATTTCTATATATAAGTACACATATTACATGCTAGTTTTGCACAAGCATATCAGCAACATGTGAGGTGTTCTCGTGGTGAATATATGGATGCAAAACCTTCCCTTCCTTTCACGCTAATCCCCTCATGCAGGGTGTCAATCGCGGGTTGTTTCAAATTTTAGCCACTGCAGATAGCAGAGGAGCATCTTTATCTCATGAGGGTCTAAAAAGAGCATGATTTGCCTCTCTTTTGAACAAAACTACACCACCCAGACTACAAAAATAACTCAACACCTGCATAAACATAATAGACATTAAAAGATGTGAAAACCAAATTTTTTTTTTTTTTTTTTTTTTACAAAACCTCTCATATTATGTACTGATTTTGTTCGTAATACATATAATTAGTCATTTCAAACCATTTCAGCAACAATGATTTCTTTCTGTGGGGTGAAAACATGGATATATCTTAGTGCAATTTTTTTGTTGCTCATCTGCTTAGTTTTCACTGGCATGAATATGGTAATTTGGCGAAATTTTCCGCGGTTGATTGCAAAACGCAAGATGGGTTTAGGAAGCTAAAAAATGTATGGGCAGTTTGGTAAAGAAAAACATTCGATTACTGAAATCTGAAAAAATGATGCTGGGCCGGCCACTGCATCAGGAGAATCTCTGGAGGCATGGCAACGAAGGGGCTAAACCTCCTTAACCCGTCACGTCCCGAGGCTTTCCGCACCTCCGACATCCCCCAGTCCCGAGGTATTTTCGAATTTTTTTTTTTTGGCTAAAACCTTCGCTTTTGGTGAGAAACATCGAAAATTCATAGAGAAATCGCTCACCTGAGGTTTAAAGTGCCCATTCCAGGTAGGAGTTCCTCCTTACCTGAGTGGGTTTTCTAACATGCTGGCACCAAAGAAAACGAGTTCTATGGGAGGGTAACTATTTTATCCACTCATAAACGGTACTTATTTATTTACTTGGTACGAATGTATATGTAGTATGACAGTATATTGGTTTTCAAGCAGTAATAAAGGCATTATAAGCATTGTTTCACTCACTAACTAATCACCATACCTGACCTATTTTTGCCACACTACCTGATCATTATTTCTGGCTGTTTCTTCTTCTAATGCTATGTAAACATTGTCCTCCACATTGTCATCGATTGGGGAATCACTCTGGCCCTGAATAACTTTACTAGCCAGGTCACTGGTAACAGGTCCTTTGCCAAGACAATGTCGTGAGGGGGGGAGGGGGGAGGTTATGCAGTGTAAGGCATTGTCCTTGCTTGGTATCTTGTACAGGAATAGAGGAAGGTGTCCCGTGTATACATACGAAAAATCACGTGCGAAAATTGAAAATTGTGCAAATTAGCGACCTTGCAATTGCACGACGTACTGGTACGTCGCCGGGACTGGCAAATGCAAATCGTGGTGACGTACCCATACGTCGTCGGGACGGGGCGGGTTAAGAACTAATTCCTGCCGTGTTTGCCTTATCAAATGCCCTTTTCAACTCAATGAAAGCCCTGCACAATTCTCTAGTATTACTGAGACACTTTACAAAATAATCACTCTCTGACTTACCATTCAAGAAACGATGTACATTAGGAGACAACTGATCCCCAGTCTTGTACAACAACCTATTGAAAATGAATCTTTCCATCATTTTACAGATACAGCTAACTTGGGAAATGAGACAATAACCACCAGAGCCCTGTGGAATTGGAACTATGTCTGCACTCATCCAGAATGTCTGCATTTGACATACTGAACAAATCCAACAGGGAAGTTTCATAAGAGGCAAGAAGATTATTGGTAATGGCATAAGTTGTACCATCTTGACATTGAATGGCAAATTCTCCATTTTTGACAACTCAGAGTAGTTCATCGTACACTATGGGATCACAGGTGCCATCCCTTCCATTAGTATTTACATCAACCAGGAAATTCCTGAAAGACGTGTGGTGGTCAATGCTTTCTCTCTGACTGACAAGTAGGCTTGATTGTGTAGAGGCAACGGCCCACCGGGTGATCAAAGCTTGGGCTTTGTCACCAGAGTTTGGTACACAGACTATGTGGTTATTTTTCCCTCTTTTCCTGTTTACACGGTACTACACTCCCTGGAGGGACTTGGTCCTCCCAGTGAGCGTGAAGAAATTATCCCAGTGTCATTTTCTGCTCTTCTGACATAGTTCAGTCAGATACTGTGCGATTACCACCATACTATTATGCACTTCTTTGTTTCATATTAACCTGATTAATTGTACTTTTGGATGACAGTGGAACAAATTTACTTTAAACCATACTACGTAAACATTTACCCCTGATGAACCACTTTTGGGCCCTCTAGATAATCCCCCTTAATTTCTACAGCAGACAAGCAGACTGACATATTTAAGATTTTATATTAAATGTATTGCATTCATCGGAGTAAAGAAAAAAATTAGGAAAACACAGCTAAATGTATAAAAACAGATGTGACTAAATTAAAAACTTGGAGACTATTGGCAGCTTTGGCCAGCTCAAGAGACAATCGCTCAGCTGCCCAGTGTTACCAGGTGCGTCCGTTTCGTTCATGTTTGGAAAACTTTGGAAGACAATTTGAGCGTAAATTTGAACGGCTGCGTGTTACACCTTTTTGGGGGATTGTGAAAATGACTGGGCGATTTTGTGTTATGGATATGGTATTCACATAAAAAGGTAAAAAGACATGGTGTATGACAGAAGTATGACATAGTATTCCCTACCCTGCCACTCCCCCCAGGCATAATGAGGGACTTTAAGAGTTTTGAGTCATTCATAACTCACTCCTACACCAAGCATTTGCTGGTCACCATGCTTGTAATAGTCGTGATTATTTTTACTCCAGCCTCGAACTGTGAGATATACTAATGGCAAATACCGCTGAAATTACCAAAATTTCACTTTTAAAAATCATAACCAATAGGAATGAACTTCTTCTGTCTATCTATTTATCTATTGCCAGACGCCTTAATCCCGTAAGGGGTGGCCACAAACAAATCGCCTCCATGTCGCTCTGTCCCCCGCCATTTCACTGCCCTGCTTCCAGCTCACACCTCTCTCTTTTATATACCTCTCCACTCCATCCCTCCACCTCATCCTCGGCCTCCCCCTTCCTCTCCCCCCATCCACCTCGCTCACATAAACTCTCCTGGTCAGCCTCTCGCTCTCCATCCTCTCAACTTGGCCAAACCACCTCAGTGTGTTTCTCCTAACGCTTCCCATCACATCCACATCCATACCACTGCGCTCCTTCACTTTCTTATAATTTTGTCAGTCTGTCTCTCCATGTGACTCCACATGCTTCACTCAGATAACTCATTTCCACTGCTCTCACTCTTGACTTGTGCTCCTCCAACAAGGTCCAAGCTTCACTTCGTACTTTGCATAATATATATGATTGGTGATCGGAGACTCACTGCTCAAATGTCAGCCGTTCACAGCTTCACCTTGCATAAATTCTGTGTGGTTCATTGGACATTGTAGCCGATCTCTTGTATGTATTAAGGTCTGCCTATGAATAATTTATTCTTCACATCAATGTTTGTGCTAACAATCCCTGTATTATCTGAAATTTAATCTTTTGTTAATTTAAGCTTTCAACATATCGCTAAAAGACTCGTGCATTTGCATTAAAGGGACAGTCCTGAATAGCAGAACAGCCCATGTGTGTTAGCAATGCATATTCCTTTGGTAAAAGAGCAGCGCTTGTTCCGTCTGCTCTTTGCTAATATTTGAGAATATGATCACAGAATTAAAGGGGTTAATAAATGCAATAACCCAAATTCAACGGCTGTCGAATAAATTCAGGAACTGCTTATTAGCTTTATTATCCATGTCATATCCTAGTAATGTAAACAAATGCACCCTTCCATACAGTGTACATCTAAATATATATCATTGATGTTTGCAGTACTGGTTTGCGCGTAACATGACTGGTGTGCAAAAGAAAAAAAAAAAAAGGTGCCTAGTATCTCTTACTACCTCCGCCAACGAAGTTGGAGAAGATTATGTATTCATCTATGTTTGTCTGTTTGTCCAGACGATATCTTCAAATATTTTCAATGAAATTCAATGGAATTTGGTCGAAATGTGGGCCATGGGCCAAGAAAGATAATATTAAATTTTGGGGCAGATCCAGATTCGGATTCTATGTATATCTCCAAAATTTTTCAAAGAATTTCGATAAAATTTTGTGGAAATGTGGGCCATGGGTCAAGGAACAATTGATTTAATTTGGAGGCAGATCTGTATCCCATGTATTCCACACAATATCTCCACGGATCCTGATAATCTTTAATGGCAATGGCACTGGCGCAGGTATGTGCTCTTTGAGTGCTTTCTAGTTACTACTGCTATAACCTGGCCATTGCCCTTGAATTTATGACGAAATTCCACGACCTGACCAAGTTTTAATGGTACAATACCTAGCATTTAACAGACTTCTTAGCAAAACTGCCACCTTAAAAGTTAATTTAGAAATGAAATTTGAAGAAAAATGCATGTATATCGTTTGGATATAGACAGTCTGCGAAAGTTTAACTTACTGCTACGTCCACATCCCACACTGACATTGACTCCAACAGCAGTAGTTTGGCATAGGAAGGACGTTGCCCAGTGAGTTGTTCTTCCTAGACGCAGCCTTTCAGTGTACAAAACACAGATCAGCACAGGCACTGAATGTACAGTAAACAAACTTCTCACTGTCGTTGTCTTTATTTACCAAATAATTACACGATATGCTCGCCAACTAAATTTCACAGATATCACAAGTACCAGAGCTACACTAACTTTGCAAGGTCACAAGTCAAACTAAACTCAAACTCCTCTATTCTCTCCTCCATCCATATATAATCATGCATTAAACTCGAATCTTTGAGTATAATCTAGCTACCACAGTTGCCAAATCAGAGATATCCAAAATATCCAGAGTTTCTTACATAACACTCTAAATTATTTAGTGTACACACTGAGATAAAATTACATAAATTAACAATCACATAAATAAAACATCATTGAGGAAAAGAGCACAAAAATTAATTTACAACTTACCAAATACCTCCGCTCACAAATAATAGGCCAACTGGCAACTCTGACACGTAACAGAAAAATACAAGAAGCAGTGAGAACCTTCCAGTACTTCCTATCTAGCAAATCCTGCTTCTCAACACTATCTCCCCCAGCCCTTTGTCGTCCCGACAAAACTACAGAATATATAGTCATAAACCTTAACCTAAACTAAACATTTAATTACAGTATATAAAAAATAATCCTTCAACTTATCAGGTCTTCTCCTATGCCGCTTACGACGACGTCCCTGCTCTTCCACGCAGTCCACTCCTCCTAGAATGTCTTGGTCCTCTTCTTGATTAACTTAATCCCTTGGGAAACTGTTACCATCCTCTTGTGCTTCAGCTCCGTGGTCCTCCTCAACATCCTCAGGTGTGAGTGAGCATGATTTCTCGGAGGCGTCCCAGCTGTTCTGTCCTGGCCCATGGTACTGCCACAGACGATTCATGTGTACCATCTCTGGGTGAGACTTCCTGCCTCCCCGCATCCAGTACGTTATGTCTGATAGGTGGTCCAACACAGTGTAAGGCCCGTCGCATGGGCTCTGCAATTTTGGTGACTGTCCCTTCTTCCTCTGAGGATTGTATAACCAAACTTTGTCACCATCCTTGAAGCTCACCTCTCTTGCCTTGGCATCATACTTTCACTTCATCACTTCGCTGGAAAACTTTCGAGCTTCTCACACTCCATTATATACCTCAAGCAGCTTTTCCTGAAGTTGCTTTGCATAGCAGATGTCTGTAGGCAGCTCTTCACCGGGTGGCCTTCCCATTAACAAGTCAACAGGTAAACATAACTCGTGGTCCAACATCAGTTTTGCAGGGGTTAGCTGGTAGACACATGGGATCCAGACCGATATGCTATCAGCAACACAGGTAATTTCTGGTCCCATTCCGTTTGACACTCTACGCAGTTCTTGGCCAGTTCTTGTCCCTGGGTCCAGTTGAATTTCTCCACCATCCCATCTGACTGTGGCCTTAGTGGGGTTGTCCTGGTCTTCTTGATCCCCAATAACTTGCAGCACTCATGGAACACAGCAGACTCGAAGTTTCTACCCTGGTCTGAATGTAGCTCTTGTGGCAACCCAGAGCGACAGAAAAACTGATCAACCAACACCTGAACAAGAGTCACAGCCTCTTAATTGGGGATGGCATAGGCTTCAGGCCACTTTATGATGTAGTCTATGGTGACACATATATACCGGTTTCCTCTTTTGGTGAGTGGCAGAGGTTCAGCAATGTCCACCACGACTCTTTCCATCGGTGCATCCATTTGGTACAGCTGGAAAGGGGTGAACCATGTTTCTTGAGGCCCTTCCTGGCACAACATACATCACAGGCCCGACACCACTCTTTAACATGCTGACGCATGCCAATCCAGTAAAGCCAGCTGGCTTAGAGTTTTCTTCACTCCTAGGTGCCCACTAACCACCTGGTTATGAGACTCATCCAAGATCTCAGACCATATTTTCTTCGGAATCACCTGCTGTCAATACTTGTTGAAGCCATCAGGTGTCTCCCACTGATGCTCCAGTAGTCCAGTGTTCAAATGGAGAATGTCCCATTGACTCCAGTAGCTCTTAGCTGCAGGGCTAAACCTGGAAACCTCTTCTAAAGATGGTCACATTGTACTCTGCTGCAGCCACTCTAGCACTGGTTGTAAATCTGCATTCTCCATCTGCATCCTCTTCAGGCCTTCCTCATCTGACACTGGCCCTGTCACCACAGTACTGCGGCATTTCTTGGTAAGATTCCCATTCCTGTTACTCTGCTTGCCATCTGTTCATCCATTTTCTCACTCAATATCAGTCAAGGTTTTCTTGCATTTCCTCAGTGGTGGGGCATCTTGGGAAAAACTGGCTGGTTGTTACCTCTTGTCACCAGCCTTTACTAATTTACCCTCATGCTTCTTGTCGTCTGCAGCTTTTTTCTTGCCGTCCTTCTCATTTGGACAATCACAGTTGAAGTGCCCCACTTCACTACATGTCCAACACCCGTTTGTTGCAATCATGGGTTTCCCTGCACTGTTCCGTTCTTGTTCCTTCTTCCAATTGTAACAATCCACCTTTTTGTGCCCTGGCTTCTTGCAGAACCAGCAACCTCCTCTAATCTCCTCCTCTCTTCTACTTGCAGCAATCCACTTTCCGATATCCTTGCCTCTCACAATACCAGCAACTTCCTTTAGTCTCCTGTTCCCTCTTCCACGTGTAGCTGTCCTCTTTCCTATGTCCTGTTAGTTCCACCAAGTTCCTTATAATTTTTTCACTTCACGTACCTGCCCCTTTCTTGCCTCAAATCCTGCACTATGACCTACCTGAAAGGTGGACGTACTGGACCTGATGTAGTACTCAAATTCCAGAGCCCTGGCTAGTGCTTCTTGCATGCTTCTTGGTTGTGCCTGCATCATTTGCACTTTCAACTCTGCACTATCAAGAGCATCAATGAACTGGTCCCTCAGAAGAATGACCAATATGTTAGGTGCTGCTCCAGGGTACACCAAGTGGGCCATACTCTCCATGTCATGAGCAAGCTGCTGGAGGGATTCGCCTTGAACCCGTACACGGCTCTGGAATCTTGTCCTGCAAACCTGTCTGGTACATGGTCACGCATCTGTGCTCCAGTACTTCTACTTAGGCCTGATAGTTGTTCCTCTCCTCCACTGACATCTAGCCCATAATTTCCATTGCAGCACCCTTGAGGCTGTTTGCAAAGCTGCACTACTCTCTGCCTATCATCCCAAACATTCTGATCAGCAAGTAACTCAAATTGCACATGGTAAGCTTCGCAACATACTCTGCCATCAAATTCCTGAGGTTTCTTTTTAATTGGACCCCCATTATAGCCATGCACTTCACTGGTTTGGGGCCTAAAAACTGGGGCATCATAATTAAGTCCAAGATTTAAACTCCTGCAGTCTGACTATTCAACCATGTAATGCTAACTTTACATGCTTGGGATCCGTCAAGGTTCACCATACACTCTCCACTCTTCATATGCTCCCTGTTATCTAACCTGACGCTTAGCAATGCAATATTTCTCTACAGCCTCAATTCTCTCACTAATTATCTTCATATGGTCGAGTACATGCTTCAGCTGGTTATCTACATGCTGTCAGCACTCCATCTCTATTCCCTCATTAATATTCACCTGACTGATTACAAGCTGTCTGCACTCCATCACTATTTCCTCACTAATCTACAGCTGGTTGTCTATATGCTGTCTGCACTCCATCACATTATTGCTTACCTCATACTTCTACTGCTGTAGCTCAGCGATATTACCTCCAACTGTTGTTGTTCTTCCTTCATTTCCCCTATGAAAGCAACTAGCTGTCCTTGCATCCTCAGTTATAACTTCTTCTGTGGCTTCTGTAATGCCTCTTGAAGTCGTTCATACCACTCTTTCTGCTTTTCATTATGTGCTTCTAATTGTTCACTTTGTGCTTGTGATTGATCTTTGAGTTCTTTCTGTCCTTCAATTTGTGCTTGTAGTTGTACACATTGTGCTCATAATAGTTTCATAATTGCCGCCAGTGACAGCTTGTCCTGCCTAGACAGGCTTTTTGTCTGTACACCGTCTGCCTCCATGTCGAAAGTTTGACTCACTGCAGCCCTTTTCTAATTATCCCACTCCTGACACCACTGTTATGTCCACATCCTACACTGCCACTGGCTCCAACCGCAGTGGTTCAGTATAGGAAGGACGTTGCCCAGTGAGTTGTTCTTCCTAGAGGCAGCCTTTCATTGTACAACAAAACACAGATCAGCACAGGTGTTGAATGTAAATAAGCTTCTCACGTTCGTTGTCTTTATTTACCAAGTAATTACACAGTATGCTCGTCAACTACACTTCACTGATATCACAAGCACCAGAGTTACACTAACTTCGTAAGGCCATAAGTCTAACTAAACTCAAACTCCTCTTTTCTCTCTTCCATCCTTTTATAATCTTGCATTACACTCAAGTCTTCGAGTATAATCTAGCTGCCACAGTTGCCAAATCAGAGACATCCAAAATATCAAGAGTTTTCTTACACTACATAACACTCTAAATTATTTAGCATACAAACTGAGATAAAACTATATAATTTAACAATCACATAAACGAGACCTTATAGAGAAAAAGAGTAAAAAAAATTAATGTACAACTTATAAAATACCTGTGCTCACAAATAGCAGGTCAACTGGCAACTCTGACATGTAACAGAAAAATACGAGAAGCACTGAGAACCCTCCAATACTTCCTATCTACCAAATCCCGCTTCTCAACAGTACAACGTGTAATTAGAATTAATTTGTACTAAGTATCCAGTGCTATTTAGAATTCGAAAATCCTGTCATATATTCCTTATCTTTATGATAGGGATGGTACATTGAGTCACAACAAATGAAGATCTAGTAAGATGCTATTTCAGCCTGTGGGTGAGATTATGATGTCAGGAGCCTAGCCCTTGCAGTCCTATTATACGGGTATAACTATTGTTTTATTACCTCCGCCTAGGAGGTTATGTTTTCACCCCTGTACGTTTGTTTGTTTGTTGATTGGTTTGTGAGCAAGATTACACAAAAATTACTGGACGGATTACCATGAAACTTAGTAGAAGAATTGGCACTGGCCCAGAATAGACCCCATTAAATTTTGGTGCGGATCTGGTAAATATACAGATCCAGGATTTTTTGTTTTGTTTTTCATTTTCTTCAACATTGTGAGATCGGCCATTTTTCGACATTTTCATAAATTTTTCAGTGAATATTGCATGGAACTTGATGAAAAAAAATCAGACTTATGTAGGTTGTTGGTATCTACGAATGTATACAGTTTGGCACGGATCCATATAAAATTCCAGATCTAGCAGATTTAAGTATAGTTTCACAAGGGGGGGGGGGTAGTATTTTTCCAGCTGCTGTACTGTAACAAATGATATGCACTGTTTTGTTAGCTGTTACAGTAAGTTAAAAATTATTATTAAGAGTTATGGATAGTTTAAAATTATGGTGTTACAACTTATAGGGTCATAAGTTTGATACTGAATTAAACTTCATTGAATTAAATGGAACTGCATGTTGGGCCTTGGTGGAGGTATGCGCTCGACTGAGTGCCATTCTAGTTCTTGCTGTGACCAGATGGTTTTACTTTATTCAGCAAACTCCTATTGAAAGGGGTTAATGATAGATGTATCATCATACAGTTCATTCTCCCCATAGGTGAACAAAATCGTCGGAATAAAGAATAAAATGAAATTTACGTCACCAAATGAAGGAAGTAATTTGACCAAGTTCATTAACCCTTATCCGCCGGTTGACATGTATGCATGACAGGATTCAGGGTTTGCAGGGCCGCTAGTTGCCTTGCCTTTCCGCCACTGTTTGAGTGCAGGACCGTTTTCTGTGATACCTACGGGGTAGGTAGGACCCACAGGTACCCTGCGGTTGAGCTGTTCAGTCTGTACTCGGCAGTGGTAACGAGAGGAGCCATGTCATCTTCCTTGACATTGACTGATTCCATTCCACCGCGTAAAGGGCCGATCGCCTCATCGATCCCCGCTAAAGTCATGCCCTTTGTGCCAGGGAAAGGGCTTAGTGATAATGCCATAGGACATGCCCTAGACGAAACTGTGTCATCTCGATCACTGAGCAAGTGTAGTCGTCAGAGGGCAAACAAAGCTACCACATGGAGAGCGAGCTCTCTCGCCCTCCATCCCCTACTCCCTCTCTGACGCCAGAGAGGGCTCCCCAACTTCTACAGGAGGAAGGGAGAGCCTACAACAGCGATGATTTTGCTGATGAGGAGGAAGTAGATGACCCAGGATATCGGAAAAATGGCCGTGGACCTGGCAGACATCTGCAGAAAAAATGCCGCAGAGCCATTTCCCCCACACTCTCCCCGCCTGCTCGCCGACGTATCTTCCTCCACTGCTCCCTCACACCTTAGCCTACCACTTCAAGGGCAGAATCACCTCAACCAGGCCCTTCAGGAGTTGTATTGCCTAGACGGGAGCCACATGGTGATAGCCGAGCATCTTCAAAGGAAAGTTCCGCGTCAGGTGAGTCATCACCCGCTTACTCCCCCACCTCCTCCACTTGTCCCTCTCCCTCTCCCTCTCCCTATCCCTCTCCTCCCCTCCCCCCTGCCCATGGCCGTGCACGTGGTCGTGCACGAGTGATTGGAAAACGCAGTGCAACTACCAGACGGCCTGCTCTACCACGTGTGGGTAGAGTAGATACATTTGTGTGGGAGGATGGTGCCAGCTTTAAGCCGTCTGTGCCGGCATTTGATGAGGAAGGTGTAGGTGTGCAGGAGGATGCACTTCCCCCCAGGCCTTGGACTATTAATAATCTATTCAAGGCAATTTTCACGACTGCAATTATGCAGTACCTGGTTGATGAAATTAATTTCCACCAAGCCATGTGCGTGTGTTGGCTGGACGTACCTGCTAGCGAGAGTATGCACATGCATGAATGTATACCTGTAGAGGTGGGGGAGATGTTTGTGTGGCTTGCACTGACCATGCTGATGGCGAATGTAAAAAACATGTGCTTCACGACTATTGGTCGGTGGATGAACTCATTGCCACACCTGTCTTCGGAAAGTACATGGCCCGTGATAGGTACCTGGCAAGCCTGAGGTTCCTACATTTCAGCTGAAATTACAGGCCTGCACCGAACGACAGGTTATGGAAAATAAGACCAATCCTGACAATGCTGAAAGAGTCATTCTCCAGGGTTTTCCGTCCGTTCCAGAAAGTGGTTACTGACGAGTCGCTGGTGTTATTCAGGGGCAGGCTTGCATTTATTCAGTATATGCCATCAAAGCGTCATAGTTTTGGCCTGTAAAACTGGATATGTGCTGGATGTAATAGTTTACTCGGCGACAGATGTTGATATACCTAGCGATGATCCTCATGGATTCTCTGCATCAGTAGTGAAAGTGCTGATGGAAAGGAATTTCACCAGGCACCACATTCTGTACACCGATAATTATTACACAGCCACAGCGTTAACAAAGTATTTGCCTGACCATGGTACTGGGTCCTGTGGAACTGTTAGGGCCAATAGAAAGTATTTCCCAGTATTTCCAGCAAAACACTGAGAGAGGAGCCCTTCTGACAAAGAAATGTGGGAACATGTTAGCCCTTCTCTGGCATGATAAGAGATGGGTTAACATGTTGTCTACAGTTCATAAGGGTGTGCTGGAGGAAACTGGTAAAACAGACTACAGGACCAGGGAACCCGTGGTAAAGCCAGATGCAGTCAATGATTACAATATCAACATGCGGCTGGTTGATAAATCGGACATGCAAATTGGTGAGGTCGATTGCCTACATAAGTCCTGCAGGTGGTACAAGAAGGCGTTCTTACCCCTTCTTGATATCGCTGTCCTGAACAGTTTCATACTGTTCAAGGAGCTTGTAAGGAAACCTCTCTCTTTACAAGAGTTTGAGAGAGAGCTTGCACGCGAACTCCTTGACCAATATTCAACTGGTCAGGTGACAGGTGCTAGGCAGGGGACAGCGGCTCCAGCTGACAGGCTCAGCTGTGCTGAGTATTTCCGTCGGCACAAGATTGTGGAGAATGGGAGAACAGCAGCAGGACGTCTGGCATACAGGCGATGCCACGTCTGCTGCACAACCAAACGCCGTCCCCCAGCACGAAAAGAGACCTCGTACCAATGTGCAGAATGCAAGGTCTCCCTATGCCCCAAATGCTTCTCAGAGTATCACTCCTAGCGTGAGTACTGAGCAGGTGTGTGGGGAAGTGTAAATAATGTACAAGAATGCACAACTTTGTGTATTTTCATAAATGAGTGAAAAGTGTGATAGTATGAGTGAAGTATAGTAAGTGCTAAGATGTAAGTCATTTATAATAAGTTCAACAAGTGCAAATAAGTGATTTATGGTAAGTGCAGTACAAAAATTTATACTGTGTATTGGATATTGGTTTGAAAATTATTGGAAATACTTTGCTTTTGCCTATGTGTTACCTGAAAGAAAACCACTTGTGAGCGGGCCACAAAGAAACATACCTACTTGGCTATACCTAAATTGTTTCACTCAGTACTCAGGGAGATTGTGCCAAATATGAGCATCAATGTATCTGTGATGTGACATACAAATAATGTTAGTTGTGTGAAACATTTCTATGATTTTAACTATAACCCTGAATAGTACAAAGCAGTATGATTTACAGTACAAATAATTACCTCATACTCTACGATAATGCGTGAAAAAGCAACAACATTTACTTGTCAAAGTGTAATTACGCGTAATGGTGATGTACAGTGCAATTCTAAGTGTCATAGTAAAATATGATTATTTACGGAAGAAGTGAGAACAGAAAAACGAGGTAAAGGAGAAATATTCCTTATGGAAGAAGTGAGTACAGAAAAACAACGAGATATTTCCTTTCCCACACACCTATGGGGCATAGAGGCATTATGGAGCGGGCAGTAAATCCTTGGGTGAGCCACATGAACCGGGTGATGACTCATTCTCACGGCGGTGAGTAAGGAGCAGTGGAAAAAACGAGTGGAATCTTTTGCATTCCTTCGAAGGACGCATGAGCAGTGTTACAATCACCACTCCAGTCAGTGCTGCCAATGCTAGCCGGCTGGGCCATGGCCGCAGCCAGTGGCGCGCGCTCGGTGCAGCGTGCCAAAACATGAAAAACCACTCGTATTCAACTCATCCTCACTCATCGACGGGACCACCTAGAGATCTCGGGATACCATCATTGGAAACAGGAAGAGTTGATGAGTCTCATGAACTTTTATTTGAATCTCTAGCTATTACAGTTTGTCAGATATGAGGGTTTGAAGTAAGGGTATTTTTTTCCAAAATCTCTGAAATTGCCCGTAGGGAGGCTTGTGCCACGGCTGGGAACCCCCCGACGGCTAAGGGTTAAGCAACTCATGGTCTAGGCTAACTTGTAATTTTGTATTTTTCCTGTTGTATAAATCATGGTACATCAACTGTATATTAGACTTCAAAGCCTTGATCACTGGCTACAATGGTCTACCAAACGTACTGTTAGCATACCCACCTGCCCCGACAGCTGGCACAAAGTGAGCCTTGTTTTGTCCTGTCTTGGAGATGGTTGGCCATGAAATGTGGAAACAAATGTTAAGTGGTGGTATTCAGTAAATATTAAATTCAGAAAACTGAGGCAATGGGAAGCTTCAATAAGGCACCTCTCTTACTCAAACAAATTATACGAATGTAGATATTTATGAAAGCCAACTCCACAGGACTCACCAGCAATGTACCGAATGGGGGACGTCTGAAAATCGTCTGCCACCAGATGTCTTTCACAATTAACAGCTTGTCCGTACGGAATACATGTTCAATTACCATGATTTTTCTCTGTCGATATGAGGATTTCTGTGGCAAAATACCATCATACACTACTGAAGCACTAAAAATTCCTCGTAACAAAAATATAACAGAGGTGAAAACTTTGCTCTCATTGTTTTATTTCCCCGAAAACGAAACCCGATTTCTGAAAAACTGGCAATTATATATTTCTTTTTGTCGTTTTTAAAGAAGTTGCTACAAAGCTGAGTTTAATATTGCCTCCTGATGTGTTCGAATATTACTGTAGTTTTAGCCAAGCACTTGTTTTGTTTGTGTCAGTCTCTCTTTTTGCAGGAATTTAATGTATGATGTATTAAATTACTCTACATCAGCCATTCAAGCTCAGAGACAGTCCCTGTTCCAAGCTTTGAAAGTAGTGGTTGTACATTTTCGTAAAGGGATAAGTCATTATCAGCTCTTGGAACGGGGACTGTCTCTGAGCTCGGATGGCTGATACAGAATAATTTAACACATCATTAAATTCCCACCAAAAAGGAGACTGACACAAACAAAACAAGTGCTTGGCTAAAACTACAGTATATATCGAATATTTCAGTAGCAAGAATTAACTCAGCTTTGTAGCAACGTCATTAAAAACGACAAAAAGAAATAAATAAGTGCCAGGTTTTCAAAATTCAGGCTTCGGATTCTGAGAAATAAAACAACGATAGCAATATCTTCTCCTCTGTTATAGTTCTGTTACGAAGCATTTTCAATACTTCAACAGTGTATGATGGTATTTTGTCCCACAGGTTCTCACAGCAACAGAGAAAAATCACGATCATTTATCATGTACTCCCGCCGGACAAGCTGTTAACCCGAGGTGTCCCGATAACATATAGATACATTGCAACGTTTTGTCATGGTGAATCCGATTACGTATCCATATGTTTTGCAATTGCAAGGTCCGTCATTTCCACAAATCTCAAATTTTGCGTGTGATTTTTGGTACATACACGCGGGACACCTTCCTCTACCTGCCACCAGGGGGGACACTGCCTTACCCTGAGTGACCTCCTCCCCCTTGCACGCCATTGTTTTGGAAACTCACCTGTTAGCAGTGACCTGGCCAGTAAAGACATGTCGTGCCCCATTATGAAATTCAAGGCAAGAGTGATTCCCCAATCAATGACAATGTGGAGGACAAAGATTACGTGGCAGCAGAGCAAGAAACGAGCAGAAGTGATGAGGAGGTAATGTCACCAAGGAAGGTGTGGTATGTTGATGCGTTTGTTCAATGAATGAAACAGCGGTTATATTGCTTATATTATTGTGTGAAAACCAATATATTCTTGTACTACATATAAATTTGTACCAAATGAACAAATATCTACCTATTCTGAGTGGTTTGCAATAGTTACCGCTACATAGAAAACGTGACACTCGCAGCACAGCTCCAGAGAACAAGGTACCAGGTGTTTAAAGGGTCACCTGTTTAGACCACTTCTGAGCTCAGGTGAGCACTTTTGGGGGCATTTTCCAATGTTTCTCATAAAAAGCGGAGGTTTTAGCCATTTTTTTTTTTCAAAAATCTGCCAGGATTTGGGGGTGGGGGGTCAGTGGTGAAAAATTGGTCAGGATGCGGCGGGTTAATAATGGTGGCCTTCAGTGGTAGGCAGCTTCACAAATCCTCCATTGGCTGTGTGTAAGGGACTGCCTGAAGGAAGACTAATTTATGCATATGCAAAATAGCCAGTCAGAAGTATTCATTCATGTGTATGATATTTTTTAAAAACAAGCATTGTGGTGACTTATATGGTCTATCGTCTTGCAAAGTCTCACAAGTTTACCCAGACATATAAAACAGTCACCATAGTTTCGGTATTTTTCTGGGCATAGGACCAAATGGGGTCGCCAGGTAAGTAGCAGATGGTACCCTGAAATTCCTGAAAGTCCCTCATTAGCACCTCCACTTGGCCTGAATTTGCTTGGCCTCAGGTGTGTGTGTGTGTGTGTGTGTGTGTGTGTAGTAGGAGGCAGGTCGGAAAGTCAGACCAAGGAAAGATGGGGACAAGGGTGTGACAATCGCGGTTCGGGGAAGGGTAAGGGATAAGAGAACAAATCGAGACAATGATGGACTTTAATCTGGATGACAGACAGACAGACAGACAGACAGACAGAGAAGAAGAAGGTATGTAGTGGAAGGGGTATTGGAAAGAGAGAGAGAGAGAGAGAGAGAGAGAGAGAGAGAGAGAGAGAGAGAGAGCAGAAGGTATGTAGTGGAAGGGGGATTGGAAAGAGGGAGAGAACTTTGTGTCATTATGATCTGTCTATATTATGAAGCACGTTTAGGCATTGTCCGTCTTGGGAATTTCCTCGGGCGCCCCTCTGCCAAACGTGAACACCTCTCTATCTCATGTCAGCTATTTACTAGTTTTAAATGAAGTTTATTTACAGTATATATATATTTAATTCTCTAATAAGGCTATATAGTGTTATAAATGTCTCTTTTTTTCTGATAATAACAATGACTTTTTATCAATACTAGATCACTTGGCACCATTGCTTTCCAACGTTGCCACGCTTGTAAGGGTAGAGTGACCGTGTTAATCCAGGTCATTTCCACTGGCAGCCACCTGCGATGGATGCTCTTACTCCTGCTACTCGCTCTCGTGTGCTCCACAGCAGAGAAAAAGAACTTATTTACAACGTAAATAAGTATTTTTTAGAAGAGAAGGCAAACAGAGGACCTATAATTGTTCCCTCAAAAGCTGTTGATCAGGCCTCCTGGGGAAAACCTCTATAAAAAAAAAAAAAAAAAAACGCCCCTTGACTTTTACCTCAAAGATGGTGTGGAAAAAAAAGTCGAAATTATAGAGAACAAATAAAACATCATACTTTATGGAAAGTATCAGATTCATAAGAAAAACATAATGTTGACAGACAGACAGTAACAGAGAGAGAGAGAGAGAGAGGAGGGAAAGGGAATGGAGTTAAGGGGGATAGGCGGACAGCGGGGGAGGGAGGAGATAAGGGAGAAAAGGCAAGACAGAGGGAGGGAGGGAGGGAGGGAATGTGGTGGAAATTGAATATTAGCGCAACAAGACAGTCAGGATGCTTTTCCTCAACCTCAGAGGTGGTGTGGAAAATAAATCGAAATTATAAACCACAAATAAAACATCATACTTTAAAGAGAAAATCACACTCATAATAAAAAATAATGTCAGAGAGAGCAAGACTGTCAGTCAGGAGGCTTTTCCTCAAATTCTAATAATTCATAAAACCGTATAGACTTTTTATAGAAATAAATTTACAAAAAATGCAATTTCTATACGCAGGGAAAGAGAGAGAGAGAGAGAGAGAGAGAGAGAGAGAGAGAGAGACAGACAGACAGACAGACAAGCAGACAGACAAACAGACAGACAGAGAGGAGAGAGTGGTGTGCTGGGAGGGAGAGTTGTCATTTATGCTTTGTTACTAATCCGATTAAGTTGCCCAGTCAAAGCATGGCAACACTGTGGGACGGGGACTCCCCAAGGGGGACAACGCCCAAACGCTCTTCATAAAATAGACGGACCATAGTAATTATTGGATCAGGGCTGGGTTGGACAGGTGTGGTAAAGGGTGGGGGTTTCAGACAAAGAGGTAGATGTGGGGAAGGTACAAGGTGGTTATTATGACTCTGGTGTTAATTGTATTGCCCATCAGTGATGGACAATAGAAATGTACTGGCAATCTAATATACTGGATTTCTCTAAGACTATAGAATGGGAAGGAGGCTGTGTTGACTAACAATGCTACACTCAAATGCCCACACGCAGGATAACCTATCTAGCTACTGTATATACCTAGGCTGCTTCCCCCAAAGAAAGAGAGGTAGCCGAGAGAGGATGACACACTCCCAATTTACTCATCCACACAGACACATTCATTCATATCTTAACCTCAAGGGGAGAATGGACAGAGCCTCATTGCACCACACCGCAGGAGGGTCAGCTGTGCAGTGCAATCAGCAACATCCGCAGCACGGCCCAACAGCAGAGCTGGTTTACCCCTGCCACGTCATAATGGACCCATCCCCTTACCCACACCTGACCTGACCAGCAGATCAGACCAAATTCAGGAGAATATCCCCTCACGGCTGCGTCATCATTTATGTCAGGACTCTACGGTACCATAATACAATACATAATAGTTACTAACATACATATGTAGTCTAGAGGTTAAGTGAAAGTCATGGCTAGGGCCTGCTTGAAATATCGTTTGCACATTCTCAGGAATGCCAGACAGCAAGGTGTGACCAGAAAGCTACCGTACACACATACACACACACACAGGCTTCTAGAACATTTGACAACAGTGTAGCCCACGTGACAGAAGTTCTCATATACGGAAGGAAAGAGGAAGAGAAGTCAAAAGACTAGGAGAGAGAAGCGAGAAGGAATTAGGAGAAAGAGGGAGAAGGGGGTCTAGGCTCGAGAGAGAAGCACGGTGGTGTCAAAAAGGGGTCAGGCTCAAGAAGTTAACTCAGTGTAAATTTTGAGTTATCCCCTTGAAGAAAAAAAAGCAACAATCAACCCCAGACTCACCTTTATCTTCTCCTGTCACCAACTACAAGTAAACTGAGGTTATCTCCTACAAAATGAATTACTGTCCTCTTCAGCTCGGCTACATCTACAATATAATCAGTTAAAGAGCTTCATATATTATTTTGGTGGCCAGTGGTAAAAACCAACCGACTACACTCAAGCCGCGCCTAACGAGTTTATATACAGCAAACTACTTAATTACAGCAGACTAATCAATTACAAGTATGATATTTATTCATTCACGATTTCTCTCCAATCATTTCTATCACGTGCAGCTACTCTTCCTTGCTCAACAGACATCCCTCTCACATCCAACACTCTCGTCACATTGTCCATCCATCCTATTCGTGGTCTTCCTCTCGGCCATACACCTCTCACATCCGATCCAGCTATCTTTTTCACCAATCCCTCATCATCCATTCTCTCCATATGCCCAAACCATCGCAACACTCTATGCTCAACTCGATCAGCCATCTCCCGCACAACTCCAGTTCTCCTTCACGCTTCATCATTTCTCACTCGATCCATACGCGTCACTCCACACATACTCCTCAGACACCTCATCTCCGTTGCATTCAAACTTTTCCTCTCTGCTACAGCCATATTCCATGTTTCAGCCCGATATAATACAGTCAGTACCACAACACCCTCACACAGCCTACTCTTTACAACCGTTCTAAGCGAACGATATCTAAACACTTTATAAATTCCTCCCAGCATCTTTCCTCTTTCATTCATTCTAAACTTCACTTCTGCATCTGTTCTTCCATCCATAGCAACACATGACTCTAAATACTTAAAACACTTTACTTCCTCAAACAACTTTTCATTCAGAATTATGTTCATCCTTCTACCATCTACGTACTCTTACACTTCATCACTTTACTCTAATTCTCATTTGCTCTCAATTTCCTCCTTTCACACACTTCCAAACTTCTCTACCAACTGTCTCAATCTCTTCTTTGAATCAGCCACCAGTGCATTATCATCCACAAAACAGCAACTGATTCAGATTCCACTCTCTACCACCAGACTCAAACCTCCACCTAACACTCTTGCATTCACCTCCCTTACAACACCATCCATAAAAATATTAATCAATCAAGGCGACATCACACATCCCTGCCGCATCCCCACTCTCAAGGTAAACCGGTCATTCACAGCATTTCCCACTCTTACACACGCTTTACTATTTACATAACTTTTTACGCCTTTTAGCAACCTACCATTAAGTCCATTCAGTCATAAACAACACAAAGCCTCCCTGTCAATTCTGTCATATGCTTTCTCTTGCCATGAACACCCAAAACACATCCTTATCTTTCGCTAAATACTTTTCACACACACGTCTCAGCAGACACCTGATCCACGCATCCCCTTCCTCTCCTAAACCCACACTGCTCATCACCAATCACTCCCTCTATACCCTTTCTAACTCTTAAGTAACACTCTACCATACACCTTATCTACAACACTCAACAGACTTGTACCTCTAAAGCTAGTACATTCATATTTATCACCCTTGCCTTTATACAACAGAACCACACAAGCACTTGCCCAGTCAATTGGCACCATTCCTTTCACAAAACACACATTCAGCAATCTTACAAACCACTCAGCAATAGTTACTCACCACCTTTCAGGCATTCAACAGCACACCCATACATACCTGGAACTTTCCCTATTTTCATCTCCTTTACTGCCTCCTGCACTTCCTCCATCGTGATCAAAGAATCATTCAGCTCTCCCAGCACATTTATTCCTTGCACCCTTCCATCTGCCACAATCTCAGCCTCCCTTTCCTCCTCTACATTTAACAGTTTTTATACTCCGCCCATCTCTTCGTTACTGCATCCATCTCTGTTAACATCCTTTCATCTTCAGCTTATACTCGTTGTTCTTTCCCAGAATCTTCCTTTCGCACCCTTTTCACTTCTTTCCAAAACATTTTCTTACTCTGTTCAAAATTCTCAGTCAACCGCCTACCCCACCTCTCATCTGCAGCCATTTTAGCATCACGCACAGCCCTTCTCACCCCATTCCTCTTTTCATTATACCTCTTATATGATACCTCATCCTTCTGCAGCCACACTTCATATGCACGTCTCTTCCTAGCCACAGCCATATCTACTTCCACACACCACCATTCACTTCCCCTTCTTACACCACCACCCACTCCTCTTACACCACACACCTCTTCCGTATGCCCCACCCCAACACTCTTAAGCAATTGCCATTCCTCCTCCACACTGCCATTTTCCTGATCTTTCACTGCGTTCCACTCATCTTTCAATTTCTCTTGATACTCTATCATTTTCTCTCTTTTATCCAACTCACTTTCAAAACCTCCCTGCCACACCCATCTCTCCTAGCTCTCACCCATCTCTTACCTACTCTCAACTTTCCCTCCACCAGGTAGTGGTCAGACATACTTCCACCCTCACCCTCTCAAAACTCTCACATCCAACAACCTTCCTCTTACATTCCTGGACACAACCACATAGTCCATCAATGCTCTATCAACAACCATTCCACCCTCCTGTCTCACCCAAATATACTTATAAATATCTTTCTTCTCAAGCAAGGTATTTCCAATTACCATCTCTCGCTCAACACACATCCCTATCATTCGTTCCCCATTTTCATTTCTTCCAGGCACACCATGCATACCAACTACACCTTCAGCTGCTACATTTCCCACTCCAGCACTCAGTTCTCCCATCATTACCACATTCACAGTCGCTTCAAACCTGTGCAGACACCCATCAACATCATTCCAGAAAGACTCCCTCTCTTCTGCATCCCTTTCGCTACCAGGCCCATTTGCACTCACAAATACCCACAACTCACATTCAAATTTCGCTTTTACCCACATCAGTCTCGATGTCACCTCCCTCCATTCAATCACACACTGCTGCGCTTCCGGACTCAATAACAAGGCCACACCTTCTCTCGTTCTTTTTCTATCAACACCTGGCATCCTTCCATTCACACTTCCATTCTTAGACTCACCTTTCCCTTTCATCTTTGTTTTTCTCAAAGGTAACACATTTAACTTTCTTCTCACAAACATTCTCCCAATCTCCTCCTTTTTAGTCTCAATCGTACTACATCCACGCACATTCATAGACCCAATCTTCATGGTACGGGGATAACTCAATCCCCCATCCATTTCTATTCCCTGTATCATTGTAGGAACTAAAAAACAGAGAAAGGGTTCCCTAGTCTCCTCACCCCGTCCCTTTTAGTCGCCTTTTACTACACGCAGGGAATGCGGTGGCAGAATTCTTCCTAACACAACCTGGCCACAGAGTAGTACTACCACCCCACTGTGCTGTAGGATTGTGTCCCCCGCCACAGTTGGGCAGGATAAATCCGCAATAAATAACAAACAGTGTCTGAGGACTATTAATCACGACCCTACTTGGTCTAAATGACGGTTTGGACACTTTGCGGACGCTATTTCTGGAAGATTTGTGCACCAACAGCACCCACCGTCCTGGCAGCCCTGCGGCTGCCCGTTTGGTACAATGAGTGTGAGGATATTAGCCATTCCTCTCACCCTCTCTCTCTCTCTCTCTCTCTCTCTCTCTCTCCACTAAGTTCTATGAAAAGTATTCATGTAATTTAGTTATGCCTTTGGGAGGGTCCAGCAAATACCAACGAACGATGTTGCAGTTTTAACGTCGTGTTATTTTCCTATGTGACAACATATTTTACTTGTTTACTTCGATGCATTCAGAGGATTATATTCAACTTTGTAAAGGATCTTTTTACAGACAGTGTCACTAAAAGCTAAAAATAACCACTTCAGTGTATAAAGTATCAACAGGTGTGAATGAAATGTCGAGGATTGGAATAGGATAAGAAGCAGGCATCATAGTTTTGTATTCCTATCGACTTAACATAAGAAGAGAGGATAACTGCAGTAGGCCGGTTGGCCCATGCTAGGCAGCTCCTAGAAGAGTAACTGAACTACTAGAATGAGATAAGGATAGCAAAGAAGAAGGCTCTCCCCCGCCCTCCAAACCCTCCAGCCGAAGCCGGCAGGAAAAAGTCAGAAAGAACACCACGCCGTATAGAAAAACTGGCGTGGACATTTTACAGGAAAGTGTGAAAGGAGAATAGAGACTATCAAAGTGTAACCTGAAAAGAAAAAAAATATGAATTAGTATTGGTTATAAGATTTTCTTTTTTCTATATCCACCCCTTATTTGTCATATGCTTATCTAGCCTATGCTTGAAACTCTCAATGGAAGAGGCAGCAACTACTTTACTAGGTAGCTTATTCCATTCGTCTACTACTCTATTACCAAACCAATTTCTACCGATTTCCTTACTGAAATGGAATTTTTCTAGTTTGAAACCATTATTTCTAGTTCTATCCTGTATGCTCACTTTAAGTACCTTGCTAATATCTCCCTTATTTATACCATTCATCCACTTAAACACCTCAATTAAGTCTCCCCTTACTCTACGCCTCTCTAGCGAATGCAGACTTAGTCTTTTCAGTCTGTCTTCATATGACAGGTTCCGGACGTCATGTATCATTTTTGTCATTCTTCTCTGTACATTTTCTAACGAATTAATATCCATTCTATAGTAAGGACACCAAAATTGTACTGCGTAGTCTAAATGTGGCCTTACTAATGCTAGATAAAGTTTCAGTATTACTTTAGATGATCTATTGCTCACGCTTCTCGAAATAAATCCTAGGACTCTATTTGCTTTATTTCTCGCATTAATACACTGTTGCCTTGGTTTAAGGTCGTTACTAATCATAACTCCTAGATCTCTCTCGCATTCCGATTTGCTAATTTCTTTGTTATCTAAGCTGTATTTAGTATCTCCAATGGTCTTACCTACGTTAAGTACTTTACATTTTTCAACGTTAAATTCCATTTGCCAAGTTTTAGACCATTTGGACAATGTATCGAGGTCTTTTTGTAAGTTATGGCAATCGTCAGTCGAGTTAATGATACGCCCTATTTTTGTATCGTCGGCAAATTTGGTGATGCTGCTATTGACTCCTAAGTCTAGATCATTTATATATATGATAAATAATAAGGGACCGAGTACTGAACCCTGTGGTATACCGCTAGTTACTAATCCCCAGTCCGACTTAGTTCCATTTATTAATACTCTCTGCTTTCGTCCTTTCAGCCAGGATTTTATCCATTTTAAGATATCGCCGTCTATACCGTGTGCTCGAACCTTTCTAACGAACCTTTCGTGTGGGACCCTATCAAAAGCTTTACTAAAGTCCAGATAAATAACATCGTAAGTTTTATCGCTATCCACTGCCTCATAGACCTCTGAGTAGAATGACAACAAGTTTGTGAGGCAGGATCGTCCTTGCCTGAATCCGTGCTGACTTTCGTTTATAAGATTAAATCTTTCTAAGTGTTCTCTAATCTTATTTGCCAAAATTGACTCTAACATTTTTCCTACTATTGATGTTAGAATTATCGGACGATAATTCGACGCAGCTGATTTATCACGCTTTTTAAAGATGGGCACTACGTTTGTGGTCTTCCACGCCTCTGGAACTTCTCCTGAACTTAAAGAGCCATTAAATAACGTTAGAAGTGGCTGACATAATTCTTCTTTGGTTTCTTTTATAATTTTTGCATATATATCGTCCGGACCTGGCGATTTTTGAGGTTTTAACTTATTAATTTCTTCCTTGCTAATGGTTATTTTACTAAGAATATTTTCCGTATTCTCATGGTAAATATTTGCTGCTTGAGGGACCAGGCCTAGAAATAATTATTTGGGATGGAGCACATTTCATTATCTTCACTGGTACTGTCACCTGATTCTGTTCTGAGTGGTCCTATCCTATCTTTATTTTTCCTATCTTTATTTTTATCTCCTCCTTCTTGCCAAAATAATTATGTAAATGGAAATTCAGTCACCTTTGTAATAAAATTTATACAACGTATGTTATTAATTCTCCCTACGTGTCAAGTGGGGTTGGTGGAGGATTAGTGCCCCTCCCTGTAAAACAATTAACTCTAAGCCCTTGGCCACCCCGTTTGGGATACATGGCGTCTGGCAATGAATGAATGAATGAATGTTATTAATACGAAATTCATTAAGAATATCATAAAAAAGAACTTTGAAATGCAATATACAAAATATGTTGCTAAGTAAGAGGAGTTAATAAGCTTACTAATCCTGCTTTAATATGAATCATAATTAGGATGAAAATGATTCAGTGAACCATTTAGAGTACGTCAGGTCCACTGAGACCTTTTATATTTATCCTGGCCCTATGAGCTCACTTAACTCCTTCATCCAGGGATTATATGCAACTTAGGAAAAGTTATGCGTATTTTAATAGTGAATTAAGGCTATAGTTTCCCCTCCTAGTCGACAATCTGTCTTATGCTACTGCAAGCATTATTACATGGATTCTTTAAGCAGTTTCCTTTGTGGGCATATATAGGGCAGGAATATACAGTAGGTGATGCAGGAGGCATAGTACCTTTTGTCTCTTAGCAATGGTTTATGCATGGCTGAGTGTAACATTCTCCTGTATACTGTATATATCCCTTTTGTATCGACATACTTTGACTATCTATCATGCAAGAGAACATGGAGGTGCAGTGTGCAGAATAAATACTTAAGGAAGAGATGTTGATCTCAAAACTTGTCACGTACCCTAATCACATGACTTCGGGTCCATTTCTGACAGTTTAACGTCTTCAGTCCGATGACGTACGTTTTAGTTCATTCATGCATTGACTGGACAATAGATTCAGTCCGATGAAATACTCTTTAGTTAATTGATGCTTTTAGTGAACGATATATTTACCTTTAGAGAGACTGTAGCGACTTTGCAAGTTTTTAAATAGTTTTCATGAACTTTTGCACAATCTACGGTCCGTCCAGCGCTGAATAAAATGGTTTGGTGACAGCAGAAATAAAAACAGACAATACCTTATGTCCTGGGACTGAAAGATCTAAGCCCAGTCAAGTTAATTATCGTCCGCTTAAGTCAGTTCAAGGTGCTTCAGTAACAGCGAAGCTCCTACAGGACGCTAAAGGTTCATTTTGGGCTAAAGAGAGATGCCTTTATGTGGTGACACTGATATAACCCGGCGGATCTGCAGCCCTATTATAAAAATGTCCCTCATTCCCTTTCCTATCTCGAAAAAGAAAAAAAAGAATGGTAGACTGCAGGATAAGGGCAGTTTCAGCCGACAGTCATCTGAGTTCACATTTCGGATGAGCCTGGGACCACAATAACCACAACAACACCTATTCACCCCAGTCAGTTTGTCGGGCCTATTTAGTACTAGTTAGGTCAGTTCAGGATCAGTCAGGAAACGGTAGGCTTATCAAGGAACTTCACATCCATTCCTGGCCAGTCAGTGAGTTAAGGTCTTCTCAGGAACACTGGGTCTAATTAGGTCCAGTCAGGTTCATTAGTGCCACTTCAGGTCCAGCCAGGCTCTCATCTTTCCTTCATCCAATCAATCAGGTCACTTCAGTCCACTTCAAGGCATATGGAGAGGATGGAGGATGACATCTGGGTGCAGAGGATGAAGGGTATGAAGTTGCGGGTGGCAGATTAAAAAAGGTCTTAGAGCGTGACCTCAGGGATAAGTGACTGTCTAACGAAGATGCTAAAGATCGAGCAGCATGGAGAGCCACCACTGGGTGCCCAAGGCAGACGAATACAAGCGTGCTTGAGCCTTTATAAACAAAACTAGTTCTGATCCTTGAAACGCATCCAGGTACAGTTAGGTCTGTTCAGGGACATTCAGTTCCAGGACTTCATATCCAGCTACATCATTTCAAGTTAATTTATGTCAGTTCAAGTTAAAATATGTCCTTTTAGGTAACACCATGTTCATCCACATCCATCCAGGCCACTTTGGTCGATTCTAGTAGTTCTTTTTCATGTTTGGTAAGTAATAAAAGGCAGCCCTGTTTCAAATAAATATACTACAATTATACCCAAGGACAAGTATAGTGTGTGTGTGTGTGTGTGTGTGTGTGTGTGTGTGTGTGTGTGTGTGTGTGTGTGTGTGTCTGTCTGTCTGTCTGTCTGTGTGTCTCTGTGTGTGTGTGTGTGTGTGTGAAGGCCTGTTAAAAATCAAGACTATCAGAACAATAGATTTAAAGTTACACGTATGACAGTCCAGTCCTTTCAGGTCCTGTCACATTTCAAAAGGTCCATCTGTTCAGTCCATGTCAATAAAGATCGCTGCAGGTCATGGCTGTAAAGGTATATATATATATATATATATATATATATATATATATCTTACTAGCGCAAGAGTTTTTGAAATGTTGATTCAGTTTGTTATGACTGGGTTGGCTGGACTGGAATCCTTCCCGAAATAGCGCCCCCAAAGCGCCCAAACCGTAATTTAGCCCAAGAAGTGTCGTGATTAATAGTCCTCTGTCATTGTTATTTATTGCGGTTTTATCCTGTCTCCCCCCGGGGGGGGGGGGGCAGTCTGGCCGCACTCTGAGGTGGTACTACCACTCTGCGCCCAGGTTGTGTTACGAAGAATTCTGCCACTGCATTCCTTGCGTGTTGTAAAAGGCGACTAAAAGGGACGGGGTGAGGGAACTAGGGATCCTCTCCTCTGCTTTTTTAGTTCCTACAATTAGACAAGGCCTAAAAAGGGATGGGGGATTGAGTTATCCCAGTAACCTGAAGATTGGATCTATGAATGTGCGATTAAGGCTAAAAAGGAGGAGATTGAGCAAATGTTTCTGAGAAGAAAGTTGGGTGTATTAGCTTTAAGTAAAACAAAGATGAAAGGGAAAGGTAAGTCTAAGTTTGAAAGTGTGAATGGAAGATTGTCTGGTGTTGACAGAGGAAGGGCAAGAGAAGGTGTGGCCTTGTTAGTGGGCCCGGAAGTGCAGCAGTGTGTGATTGAATGGAGGGAGGTGTCACCGAGACTGATGTCGATGAAAGCGAAATTTAAATGTGAGTTATGAGAATATGTGAATGCAAATGGGCCTGGTAGCGAAAGGGATGCAGAAAAGAGAGGGTCATTCTGGAATGATGATGAATGTCTGCAGAGTTTTGGAGCGACTGTGAATGTGGTAATGATGGGAGATCTGAATGCAAGAGTGGGAAATGTGGCAGTTGAAGGTGTTGGTATGCATGGTGCGCCTGGAAGAAATAAAAATGGGAAACGAATGATAGGGATGTGTGTTGAGCGAGAGATGGTGATTGGAAATACCTTGTTTGGGTGAGACAGGAGGGTACAAGGGTTGTGTCCAGGAACGTAAGAGGAAGGTTGTTGGATATGAGAGTTTTGAAAGGGTGAGGGTGGAGGTATGTCTGACCACTGTCTGCTGGAGGGAAAGTTGAAAGCAGGTAAGAGATGGGTGAGGACTAGGAGAGTTTGGTGTGGCAGGGAGGTTTTGAAGTGCGTGAGTTAGATAAAAGAGAAAAAATGATAGAATATCAGGAGACATTGAAAAATGACTGGAACGCAGTGAAAGATCAGGTAAATGGTAGTGTGGAGGAGGAATGGCAGTTGTGTAAGACTGCTGCGGTGGGGTATGCGGAAGAGGTGTGTGGTGTGAGACGAGTGGGTTATGATCTAAGAAAGGGAAGTGAATGGTGGTGGGAGGAAGTATGGCTGTGGCAGAGAAGAGACGTGCATATCAAGTGTGGCTGCAGAGGAAGGATAAGGTGTCATATGAGAGAGATAACGAAAAGAGGAATAGAGCAAGAAAGGCTGTGTGTGATGCTAAAGTGGCACCAGATGAGAGGTGTTATAGGCAGTTGACTGAGAACTTTCAACAGAAAAAGAAAATGTTTTGGAAAGAAGTGAAAAAGGTGCGAAAGGAAGATTCTGGGAAAGAAGAGCTAGTATAATCAGAAGATGAAAGGATGTTAACAGAGATGGATGCAGTAACGAAGAGATGGGTGGAGTATAAAAAATTGTTAAATGTAGAGGAGGAAAGGGAGGCTGAGACTGTGGCAGATGGAAGGGTGCAAGGAATAAATGTGTTGGGAGAGCTGAGTGATTCTTTGATGACTTTGGAGGAAGTGCAGGAGGCAGAAAAAGAGACGAAAACAGGGAAAGTTGTAAGTATTAATGGGTGTCCTGTTGAATGACTGAAATTTGGTGAAGCGACTATTACTGAGTAGTTATTAAGATTGTTGAATGTGTGTTATGTGAGAGGTATGGTGCCACTTAACTGGGCAATTGCTTGTGTGGTTCCGTTGTATGAAGATAAGGGTGATAAGTATGAATGTACTAGCTTTAGGGGTATATGTTTCTTGAGTGTTGTGGGTAAGGTGTATGGTATAGTGTTAATTAAGAGAGTTAGAGGATACTGAGGGGGGATTGGTGATGAGCAGTGTGGCTTTAGGGGAGGGAGGGGATGCAGGGATCAGGTGTTTGCTGTGACAGTTGTTTGAAAAGTATTTATCGAAAGGTGAGGACGTGTTTTCGGCTCTCATGGATTTGGAGAAACCATATGATAGAATTGATAGGTAGGCTTTTTTGACTATTTTAAGATTGTATGGACTTGATGATAGTTGTGAAAAGGAGCGAAAAGTTTTTACGTAAATAGCAGAGCGTGTGTAAGAGTGGGAAATACTGTGAGTGGTTAGTTTCCCGTGACATTGAGGCTGCGGCAGGGATGTGTGATGTCACTTTGATTGCTTAATATTTATATGGATGATGTTGTAAGGGAGGTGAATGTAAGAGTGTTTGGTGGAAGTTTAAGTCTGGTGAATGCTGATGGTAGAGAGTGGAATCGGAATCAGCTGCTGTTTGCAAATGATATTGCAGTGGTGGCTGATTTAGAGGAGCGATTAAGGTGGTAGAGATGTTTGGAAGTGTGTGTGAAAGGAGGAAATTGTAAGTAAATGAGAATAAGAGTAAAGTGATGCAGTGAACGAGGTTGGTAGACGGTAGGAGAATGAAAATAGTTTTGAATGGTGAGTTGCTTGAGGTAGAGTGTTTTAAGTATTTAGTGTCACATGTTGCTATGGATGGAAGAATAGATGCAGAAGTGAAGATTAGAATGAATGAAGTAGGAAAGTGCTTGGAGGAATTTAAAAAAAAAAAAAAAAAGTGTTCAGATATCATTCGCTTTAAATGGATGTAAAGAGAAGGCTGTATGAGGGTGCTGTCATAGAGACTGCATTATATGGGGTGAAACATGGAATATGGGTGCGGCAGAGAGGAAAAGTTTGAATGTAATGGAGATGAGGTGTCTGAGGAGTATGTGTGGAGTAACGCATAATGACCGAGATAGGAATGATGAAGCGCGATGAAGAACTGGAATTGTGTGAGGGATGGCTGATCGAGTTGAGTAGAGGGTGTTGCGATGATTTGGGCATATGGAAAGAATGGATGATGAGTGATTTGTGAAAAAGGTAACTGGATCGGATGTGGGAGGTGTAAGGCTGAGAGGAGGACCACAAAGAGGATGGATGGACAGTGTGAAGAGAGTGTTGGATATGAGAAGGAAGTTTGTTGAGCAAGGAAGAGTGGCTGCACATGACAGAAATGATTGGAGAGAAACTGCAGATGAATAAATGATGACGCAGCCCTGAGGGGATATTCTCCCACATTTGGTCTGATCAGTTGATCAGGTCAGGTGCTGGTAAGGAGATGGGTCCATTATGATGCGGCAGGGGTAAATCAGCACTGCTGTCGGGCCCTGCTGCGGATGTCGGTGATTGCACTGCACAGTTGACCCTCATGCGGTTAGTGCGGTGAGGATGTGTCCCTTCTCCCCTTGGGGCTAAGATGTGGTGAATGTGTTTGTGTGGATGAGTAAACTGGGAGTGTGTCATCCTCTCTCGGCTACCTCTCTTTCTTTGGGAGAAGCAGCCTAGGTATATAGATAGATAGATTATCCTGCATGTGGACATTGTACTGTAGCATTGTTAATCAACACAGCCTGCTTCTCATTCAATAGTCTTAGAGAATTACAGTATATTAGTTTGCCAGTACAGTGCTATTGTCCATCACTGATGGGCAATACACTTAACACCAAGATCATTATAACCACCTTGTACCTCCCCAACATCTACCTCTTTGTCTGCAGCCCCCACCCTTTACCACACCTGTCCAACCCAACCCTGATCCCATAATTACCTCCGCCAAGGAGGTTATGTTTTCACCACTGTCTGTTTGTTTTGTGGTTGGTTGGTTGGTCTGTGAGTAAAATTACACAAAAACTACAGGATGGATTTCCACGAAACTTGGTAGAAGAATGGGCCTTGACCCATAATAAACTCCATTAAATTTTGGTGCGGATCCGGATAAAGGCGCGGATCCAGGAATTTGATATTGGATTAGACTCGACTGAATTAAAAGCAACTGCATGTTGGGCCTTGGCGGAGGTATGCGCTCCAGTGAGTGCCATTCTAGTTACTAATGACACAAAGTTCTCTCCCGCTTTTCAATTCCCCTTCCACTCCATACCTTCTGCTCTCTCTCTCTCTCTCTCTCTCTCATCCAGATTAAAGTCCACCATTGTCTCCATCCGTCCTCTTATCCCCTACCCTTCCCCGAACCGCGATTGTCACATCCTTGTCAGCGTCTTCACAGGCGCCGCCCTCTGACCTTCTCACACCCTTGTCCCCACCTCTCCTTGGTCTGACTTTCCGACCTGCCTCCTTCTACTGCACACACCCTTGGGGCCAAACAAATTCATACCAGGTAGAGGTGCTAATGAGGGACTTTTGGGACTTTCAGGGTGTTGTGTGCTACCTACCTGGCGATCCCACTCGGCCCTAGGCCCGAAAAAATACCGTTAAAAAAAGAAGAAAAGCTGAGTTAATTCTTGCCTACTGAAATGTTCGATATATACTGTAGTTTCAACCAGGCACTTGTTTTGTTAGTGTCAGTGGCGGGAGTTTACTAATGATATATTAAATTATTCTACATCAGCCATCCGAGCTCAGAGACAGTCCCTGTTCCAAGATCTGATGATAACTTATCCCCCTACGAAAATGCGCTACCACCACTTTCAAATCTTGGAATGGGGGGTCTCTGAACTCGAATTTCTGATATAGAATAATTTCCTACATCACACATTTAATTCCTGCCAAAGGAGAAACTGACGCAAACAGAACAAGTGCTTGGCTAAAACTACAGTAAAAATCGAACATTCTAAGAGGCAAGATTTAATTCAGTTTTGTAGCAACTTCTTTAAAAACGACAAAAAGAAATATCTAAATGACAATTTTTCAAAAATCGGGTTTAATTTTCGGGGAAATAAAACATCGAGAGCAATGTTTTCTCCTTTGTTTTACAGTACTCTTGTTACGAAGCATTTTCTGTACGTCTGTAGTGTATGATGGTATATTGCCACACAGGTGCTCACATCAACAGAGAAAAATCACAGTAATTAAACACATATTCCGGACGGAGAAGCTGTTAACTGTGAGAGACATCTGGTGGCAGATTCCATTCAAGTCCCCCATTTTGTACGTTGCTGGTGAGTCCATTGGAGTCGGCTTTCATAAATATCTACATTCGTAACGTTTGTCTCAGTAAGAGCAGTGCCTTATTGAAGCTTGCCATTGCCTCAGTTTTCTGAAATTTAATATTTACTAATACCGACACTTAACATATGTTTCAACACTTCATGGCCAACCATCTCCAAGACAGGACAAAACATGGCTCACCTTTTGCTAGCTGTTGGTGCAGGTGGGTGTGCTTACAGTTCGTTTAGTAGACCATTGTAGCCAGTGATCAAGGCTTTGAAGTCCAATATATGATGGATGTACCATGATTTATACAGGAGGAGAAAAAAAAAAAAACATGATTACAAGTTAGCCTAGACTGTGAGCTGCTTATTGAGCTTGGTTAAATTACTTCCTTCACTCGATGACGTAAATTTCATTTTTTTTTTCTTTATCCCAATGATTTTGTTCAGCTATGTGGACAGCGAAATGTATGATGGTACAGCTATCATTAACTCCCTTCAATATGAGTTTGTAAAATACAGGTAAAGTAAAACCATTGGGTCACAACAAGAATAAAATAACTGTTATATAATCGGACAGCAAGGGCTAGGCTTCTGAAATCACTTTCTCACCCACAGGCTCATATAGCATCTTACTTAATCATTGTTTGCTGTCACTCAGTTTACCATCCGTATCATAAACTTAAGGAATATATATGACAAGACTGTCGAATTTAAATGGCACTGGATGTTTAGTACAAATTAATTCTGTATTACGCGTTGTACTGTTGAGAAGCGGGATTTGGTAGATAGGAAGTATTGGAGGGTTCTCAGTGCTTCTCGTATTTTTCCATTACATGTCAGAGTTGTCAGATGGCCTGCTATTTGTGAGCAGAGGTATTTTATAAGTGGTACATTACTTTTTGTACTCTTTTTCTCTATAATGTTTTATTTATGCGATTGTTTGTTACAATATGTAGTCTCATCTCAGTTTGTATGCTAAATAATTTAGTGTTATGTAGTGTAAGAAAACTCTGGATATTTTGGATGTCTCTGATTTGGCAACTGTGGTAGCTACAGTAGAGTATAGTCGACGACTCGAGTGTAATACAATATTATATAAGGATGGAGGAGAGAATAGAGAAGTATGAGTTTAGTTAGACTTATGGCCTTACGAAGTTAGTGTAGCTCTGGTGCTTGTGATATCTGTGAAGTGTAGTTGGCGAGCATACTGCGTAATTACTTGGTAAATAAAGACAACGAATGTGAGAAGCTTGTTTACATTCAACACCTGTGCTGATCTGTGTTGTTGTACAATGAAAGGCTGCCTCTAGGAAGAACAACTCACTGGGCAACATCCTTCCTATACTGAACCACTGCGGAGCCAGTGGCAGTGTGGGACGTGGACATAACAATGGTGTCAGGAGTGGGATAATTAGAAAAGAGCGGCAGTGAGTCAAACCTTCGACATGGAGGCAGAAGGTGTACAGACAAAAAGTCAGGCTAGACAGGACGAGGTGTCATTGGCTGCAATTGTGAAGCTATTACAAGCACAATGTCTACAACTACAAGCACAATGAAGGACAGAAAGAACTCAAAGATCAGTTACAAGCACAAAGTAAATAATTAGAAGCACAAAGTGAAGAGCAGAAAGAGTGGCATGAATGACTTCAAGAGGCATTACAGAAGTAACAAATGAGGATGCTAGGACAGTTAGACACTTTCGTGGGGGAAATGAAGGAAAAACAACAGCAGTTGAAAGAAGAAGTATATACTGAGCTACGGCAGCAGAAGTACGAGGTAAGCAATAATGTGATGGAGTGCAGACAGCATATAGACAACCAGCTAAAGATTAGTGAGGAAATAGTGATGGAGTGCAGACAGCATAGAGTCAACCAGCTGAAGATTAGTGAGGGAATAGTGATAGAGTGCAGACAGCACAGAGTCAACCAGCTGAAGATTAGTGAGGGAATAGTGGTAGAGTGCAGACAGCTCTCTGAGGCAACTGACAGCAGACCCTTTTCTGTATTCTCCTGCTTTCTCTATACTCATTTCAAAGCCAAAGGTGGCTGTTGTGTATATATATGCAACAGCTTATCTTGCTCTCGTGTTCCTGAACTCGATTCTTCGGAATTCTCTACACTCTGGCTTTGGCTTTCCTGTCATTCTCTGACTAAATATATCTGTGCTGTTTACTTATCTCCTAAATCAAAAATTCCTTGACTATCTTACTTCTACGATGGAACGCATTCTATCCATTTCTCCTTTCTCAGAAATCTCCATTCTAGGAGACTGCAATGTTCACCACCACCTTTGGCTCTCCTCTCCTTTCACTAATCCACCTGGTGAACAAGTCTACACCTTTTCTATCCTCAATGACCTAGAGCAGCTTGTACAGCACCCTACCTGTATCCCTGACCGCCTTAGAGAGAGCTTCAACATACTTGACCTCTTCCTTACAACTAATCCTTCTGCTTACACTGTTAATCTTTTCTCTCTGTTGGGCTCCTCCAATCACAACCTTATCACCTTAACCTGTCTTATTGCTCCGGTACGGCCTGTGGACCCTCCAAAGAAATGTCGTCTGTGGCACTTTGGAGCTGTGGATTGGGAGGCCCTCAGGCAGTACTTCTTTGATTTTCCCTGGAATGATTATTCCTTCCATGGCCGGGAGCCATCTGAGTGTGCCTTGCGCATTACAGAGGTTATTTTCTCAGTTATGAAAGCATACATTCCTTTCTCATATCCTTTGCCTAATGCAAAAAAGCTTTGGTTTAATCAAGCTTGTTCTAATGCTGTCCGCAACAAGAAGAGTGCCTATAAAAGGTACCGGAGCCAACCCACCCCTGAATCACATCTTTTATATGTTTCTGCCCGGGATCATGCTAAGTCTGTTCTTCACTCTGCTAAAAATAATTTCATCCATACTAAATGCTCTCAACTCTCGAACTCGAATTCTTCCCGCTCCTTCTGGCACTTTGCCAAAAACCTTTCTAACAACTTTACCTCATCATCCTTCCCTCCCCTTTTCTACTCTGATGGCTCCGTAGCTATTTCTTCTACAGATAAAGCAAATCTTTTCGCACAGACTTTCTCCTCCAATTCCACCTCAGACAATTCCGATTCTGTTCCTCCATCACTTCCCCTCTCTGGCTTCCTCATGGCTGACATTAAAATTTATTCAGCTGATGTATTTTCTGCCATCACAGGCCTCAATACTAATAAGGCATGTGGGCCTGATGGAATCTCTCCTGTTCTTCTCAAAAACTGTGCTTCTGTGCTTACACCCTGCCTAGGCAAACTCTTTCGCCTATGTCTATCAAGTAGTACTCGTACCTTTCCTTCTTGCTGGAAGTTTGCTTTCATTCAGCGATTCCCAAAGAAAGGTGACCACTCCCAACCCTCTAACTATCGTCCAATTGCTTTAACATCCTGTATCTCAAAAGTTTTCGAGTCAATTCATAATAGAAAAATTTTAAAGCATCTTTCCTATCACAACCTTCTCTCTGATCATCAGTATGTGTTCCGTCAGGGACACCCCACTGGCGATCTTCTCACCTACCTTTCAGACTCCTGGTCATCCTCCTTTCGGGACTTTGGTGAAAGCTTTGCCATTGCACATGATATCTCAAAGGCTTTTGATCGAGTCTGGCATAAATCTTTAATTTCCAAACTGCCCTCTTACTGTTTCTATCCTTCTGTCTGTGCCTTCATCTCTAACTTCCTTTCTGGTCGTTCTATAGCCGCTCTTGTAGACAGCCATCGTTCTTCTCCTAGATCTATTAACAGTGGTGTTCCTCAGGGCTTTGTCCTATCACCAACTCTCTTCCTTCTATTCATCAATGACCTTCTTAACTGTACATCTAACCCTATCCACTCATACGCTGATGACTCCACTCTTCACCTTTCCATTCGGTTCCCACAACGTCCATCTCAGCAGTTACTTCAAGAAACAAGGGATGAGGCTATGGCACACCTAATGTCTGACTTGTCTTGTATCTCTGACTGGGGTTAAAATAATCTGGTTGTTTTTAATGCATCAAAAACTCAGTTTTTACACCTATCAACCCGACAGAATCTGCCACAGGTATACCCACTAATGTTTAATAATATTCAGCATAATCCTGCATCATCCTTGAACAAGCTTGGGGATTCATTTACTCAGGACTTATCTTGGAAAGATTATAATACATCTCTTGTAAAATCTGCTTCCAAGAGATTAGGTGTGCTAAGCCGACTCCGTTCTTTCTTTACCCCTGCACAATTGTTGACTCTATACAGGGGTTTTATCTGCCCCTGTGTGGAGTACAACTCTCATGTGTGGGGAGGCTCCCCACATAAAGCTCTTCTCAATAGGGTGGAGTCTAAGGCATTTCGTCTCATTAACTCTCCTCTTCTTACTGACTCCCTTCAACCTCTGTCTCTTCGCCGCACTGTTGCATCTTTATCTCTTTTCTATCGCTACTTCAATGGTCACTGCTCCTCTGAACTCTCTGCATGCATTCCTCCACCTCTACGACTGACGCATAGCACCCGTCTAGCAGCAAACTCTCATCCCTTTTCTGTCCAACTCCCTAATGCAAGAGTTAACCGTTACTCCCAGTCCTTCATTTATGCAACAGGTCAACTCTGGAACTGTCTCCCTCTGTCTGTATTTCCTGCTTCCTATGATCTCCAGTCTTTCAAACGCAGTGTGTCCAGGCATCTCAAAATGATCTGATCTTGAATTTGGCTCTCTCTTGTATTTTGTTTTTTCTCTTGGAAGGAACAGTTTTGCGTGCTCGCGGCCTTTGGTTCCTTCTTCCTCACATAAAAAAAGAATGTAGAAAACCAGTTGAAGCATGTAGTCGACCATGTGAAGATAATTAATGAGAAAACTGAGGCTTTAGAGAAATACTCGTATTGCACTGCTGAGCATCAGATTAGATAACAGGGAGCATATGAAAAGAGTGGAGAGTGTATAGTGAACCTTGGCAGATCCCAAACATCTAAAGGAAGCATTACAGGGTTGAATAATCAGAATGTGGGTGGTTTAAGTCCTAGACTTAATCATGATGCCCCACTTTTTAGGCCCCAAACCAGTGAAGTGCATGCATTCATGGAGCTGGAGTGGGATGCATTCATGGTGTTGGAAGGGGATGCGTTCATGGTGTTGGGGCGGGAGTGGTTCATGGTTTTTTGGGGGGATGCGTTCATGATTTTGGAGGGAGATGAGTTCATGGTGTTGAAGGGGGATGGATTCATGTGTTGGAAGAGTATGCTTTCATGGTGCTGAGGGGGATGCGTTCAAGGTGTTGGAGGGGGATGCGTTCGTGGTATTGGAGGAGGATATGTTCATGGTGTTGGAAGGGGATGCGTTCATGGTGTTGGAGGGGGATGTGTTCACGGTGGTGGAGAGGGATATGTTCATAATGCTAGAGGGGGATGCATTGATGGTGCTGGAGAGGGACGCATTGATGATGCTCGAGAGGGATGAGTTCATTCTTCTTGAAGGTGACGCATTCATGGTATAGAAGGACGACTTGACTGGAGGGAGGGGAACATATTATTGCTGAACGGTGACGCGTTGATAATGCTGGAGGATGGGTTCATGGTGCTGGAAGGGGATGAGATCAGTGTGTTGTACGGGGAAGCATTCATGATGCTGGAGGGGATGAGTTCATGGTGCTGGAGAGGGATGAGTTCATGGTGCTGGAGAGGGATGAGTTCATGGTGCTGGAGAGGGATGAGTTCATGGTGCTGGAGAGGGATGAGTTCATGGTGCTGGAGGGGGATGTGTTCATGGTGCTGGAGAGGGATGAGTTCATGGTGCTGGAGAGGGATGAGTTCATGGTGCTGGAGAGGGATGAGTTCATGGTGCTGGAGAGGGATGAGTTCATGGTGCTGGAGGGGGATGTGTTCATGGTGCTGGAGAGGGATGAGTTCATGCCTCTTGAAGGTGGCGCATTCATGGTATAGGAGAAGGACGCCTTGATAGTAGGGAGGGGAACACGTTATTGACGCTGGACGGTGACGCGTTGATAATTTTGGACGATGGGTTCATGATGCTGGAAAGGGATGAGATCAGTGTGTTGTACGGGGAAGCATTCATGATGCTGGAGGGGGATGAGTTCATGGTGCTGGAGGGGGATGTGTTCATGGTGCTGGATGGGGATGCATTCATGGTATTGAAGGGAGATGCAGTCGTGGTACTGAAGGGGGACGCTTTCATGGTGCACTACGGGGAGCCATTCATGGAGTTGGAGGGTGATGTGTTCAAAGTTCTTGAGGGGGACGTTTTTATGTCCTGGCTGGGGTCCGTTCATGGTGCTGTAGGGGTGCTTGTTCATACAGTAACATCGATATAACCGGGATGCACTGCTTTCATGTTTTGTAAACTTCTCTCAGCTGCTTCCCTGTCCCCCGAAAGGATGCTGCTGCTGCTGAAGGAGGGCAGCTTTAGCCTGAAGTCGTCTAGGGTTATGTCCGTATGAGCTTGGGGTTGCAACCACTGCTATTAAAAGTGATCTTTCCGGAGATCAGTAAGGCAGTGTGACTGTTGTAAAAATATTTTGTGAAAGGTGAAGTCGTTTTGAAGAGATAACTACTCCATCCTATGACCGTATATTTTCTCGTCCTTCTAGATACGGTAGATTTTAATCAGTTTTCGGCAAATTTATCAAATCGAAGGAGATAGATATAGTTTTCCTTCATCTTTTCCCGATCAGATATTTCCCCTAAGTTAAGTAAAATCGTGTAGTGGCAGGAAGAATGAAGTATAATAACATGGCACCTTGTTGAAGCGGCTGAGGCATTGTTGCTGAGGCATTGTTCATGTCTATCTCTGTCTCTGTCCTCTGTTTACATTAACTCTCTCTCTCTCTCTCTCTCTCTCTCTCTCTCTCTCTCTCTCTCTCTCACACACACACACACACACACATTTTATATATATATATATATATATATATATATATATATATATATATATATATATATATATATATATATATTCCATCGTACTGACGGAGAGTAATTGTACACTCTACAAAAATTGTAGTTAACCTTCGCCTTCCCAGTCTGAGAATGTAAAAGAAGGGTTTGTAGACATATCTCTAGTCTCCCTTTAATGAGATGCATGCTTGCTCTTTCTATCGATATAGGAAAAAAAGAAGCTTAGTTCATCATATGAAATACATTAACCATTAGGAAATATTTTCCTTAGAAAACAAAAAACAAACACTTTCAAGGTTCTTTACGAAACCATAATGTATATATCAGTGTTCACTTTCGTGTCTCTTTCCTCTCGCTGTTTCTTTCTTGTCGTTGAAATTTTAGCCATTGGCTCAGTCCATCCCCTCACGGTCAAGGTTTTACTCATTTCTGTATTTTTAATTTTTATTTTTAAATTGGTTTTTGTCCCTTGTATTCGAAACGTACTGCTATGCCTTGGTGAATAAGCTTGTGTACTTCAGCGATCAGTGACGCAATGCTATACAGATACAGCCGTACCAAACAAGGTCATTGTTTAGGATGAAGTGATTCCCTCGCCATAATCGCTTAAGTCGACCCTGTGAGGGATCGGTTAACTACCCACTGGGCCACCATGAGAGTCACACATATTATAATGGTCTCCCACTCTCCAGTAGCACTGAAATAACTAAGAATGGACATGATCACATCTGGTTCAGAGTTAGCAGTCTCTGGCTAAACTATTACCGCCTCGGAAATCTGAATCTTAGAGCCATCACTCAGAGACAAAAGGTCGCCTGCTATTCCAGCGATTCTACTTCACCTTTAAAGCATGTCCGTCACATTCCCTCCAGACACGTCATATTAAAGAACAACACCATGTGTGAAAAAGCAAATATGCCAAACCTCTCTTAGCTTACGATATTAGCGAGAAGCGGAAAGCGTGGAGAAGTGGTAAAATACTAGGCAAACTTTAGTTCTTGAGTGTAAAGTTTTGACGTTGGCTAATGAAGCAAGTTTGCCTGTTTTTGGAAAACCGAGAGACCATATATGTCATAATTTGTCAGAAGACCTGATGAGGTATCCACAGAACTGTCAAATGGCCATCTACTGTGCTACTGAAGTAAGCAACAAGAGACCCACACGAGGAGAAAGAACATGGTGTAAGATTTTTGATGAACAAATACCTAAGTGTTAATACTGACTTCTTTCTTCTGTAAGGTAAAGAATAACAGGTTACATATTAAACTGAATATGAGTTACATGATGATTATCTATCTGTCTATCTATTGTCAAACGCCTTAATCGTGAGAGGGTGGTCAAAGATTGCCTTAATTCCATGCTTCCTCCACTGTCATGCTTCTCTCCCTCCAACTCACGCTGCTCAGTGATATACCTTTCCACCCTATCCCTCAACCTCGTTCCCAATCTTCCTTTCCCTTTCTCTCCCTCCACGTCACTTATATACACCCTCCAAGTTAGTGTTATTTTTTACCTCGCCCGGACGGAGTCTGGAGAGGTATTGTTTTTGGTCGAGGTTTTTTGTTTATTTGTTTGTTAGCAACGTTATGGAAAAACGGATGAATGAAATTACATGAAACTTTCAGGATATGTGGGCACTGGTTCCCAAAGAAAGCGGTTAAATTTGAGGGGTATTCGGGTGACCCTGAAGGGTCAAAATCAAGGTCATGGATTATCAGAGGGCTATCACTTGTAAACGGTTGAAGATAGAGATATTTACTATTGGGAACATACAAAAACTCCTACTATTGGCTTTCATTTGGCACCAACACCTTTGACCTTCAATGACCCTGAAAGGCCAAGCTCACGGTCACGGATATGCACGGGGCTATAACTCGAAACTGGTTGAAAATAGAGAGATATCTAGTATTATCAACATATATGTGGTGGGCTATGGCAGAAAATATACAGTATATGCTGTGAATATAAGTGAACTATTTAGGTACCTGGTAGCCGGGTCAGTTCTTAGATAATATTCATAAATGACTGGGGTGAGTGGAAAGGAACTGGCAGAATGGACTGGGATGGTGGTGGATGGGTAGGCATACTGGGGAAAGGATACCCTGAAAAGATGGGTGTTGTAGGCAGGTGATGGAACAAAGTAAGTGTTGGATTGACAGGAAAGAGGGGGTAGGATGGTTGGGCAGGGTGGGATGATTAGCCATGTAAAGGTGGGTGTTGTAGAAGCAGTGATGAGGGCAGTATTGTAAGTCCGATTTCAGGGTGTAGTAGGACAGAAAAAGGGTGGAGATGAGTAAACCTAACCGTCTGTGATGATGGTGTGTGGTGGGAAGGATGGAGGCAATACACCCTGCAACGATGGGCATTGTGAGTTGACAAGTATGGGTGGGGAGATGGTTTTATTCAAATCTTTCTCCAAAAGCAGCAACGACACTATCACCGTAAGCATGCTCCCTTCTCATGTTCCAGGTATTTCACAGCACAGATAAACATCAAGTACAACAAAGGAAAGAAGGGCGGGGGGGGGGGGGGCTGCAGTAAGAAAATGTAATGGAAAAAGTAAATCAGAAGAAAGTTAAACAAACGAACAGGAGATTAGAAGAAAGAAGTAACATAAAAATGGATAGACAAAAACATACATTAGTAAAATAAGAACAACACGCAAAGCAAGAATTAAAGCGATGCACCCATTAAAAAATAGCAGGAGCCTGCAGTCTAGGGTATTACACGTATGAGGCGTTAAAAACGCTGATTCCACTCACCCTAATGATAAAAGTCAGGAGGTTAAGTAATTACCGAGGATGAGGGAAGGGTGGGAGAAAAAGGCAGACAAAAGAGAAGGGACAGACAGACAACCAGAGGAAAGGAGACCGAAGAGACAGACGGACATGACAGAGAAAAGATGGAGGTAGAGGAATATCTCATCATTCAGTTTGCGAGTCTAATGCATTACGAAGGTTTCTGCTAATATTCTCCACTCCGATCTATTTGGTTGTTCGCTCTGCCTGTATCGTTTCATGAAACGTGCAGTTTCATCTTTACATATGATTTGGAATAGCCTTGGCAGAGCCTCCTACAGACTGCTTTGATCTCACATATCTAAACCACTCTCTATCACTGTTCCACATTTACAACCAAGACAACGGTCCATCAACAGTTCCAATGGATTCGATTCGCATTTACGACATGTCGGTTACTTTTCTTCTCTCACACATCATATCAGAGGGAATCGTGGATGAGCCGAGAAACATACTAAGTCTCACCCGAGGAATACTGTGAACAAAGGAGAACTGAAAAAAAAAGGAAGGGAAATATTAGACGAACTTTTCTTCCTGACGGTATGTGATGTAGCTCTGAGGTGGTTTTGTCAAGGAATGAGCAACGTCATAGATGATGATGAAGTGATAGAAACTAGAGAAGAACACTCATCATTCATAAAGTTTATGATCCTTTGTGATTCCTGAGAACTGTACGTATCGTGGGGTGACCAATTTCCTTCTCCTACAACTACTAACGAAATTTTCATTCATTAGGCCTCTACACAATCGTAGAAACCTAGCGTATTTTGCCGGTTTCCATCTTCCTTCGAAGCATTTGTCAGTTTGCCAGTCCATTATTTCTTCACCAATTAGCTTCAAACTTTGTGCAGTAGTTCCTTGGGAGAAGGCCCCCGTATAGCCTTTTTTTTTTTTTTTTTTTTTTTTTTATGTATGTAGGCCTTTTTTAGAGGTTTTGGGTCCCATTGCCAATCATGAAAACACACAACTTTGTCCACCCTGTGTTTCTGTATGTTCATTAATCATCATGGCAGTTTGCACTGATATATGTGGGTGTATTACAGCTATGTGAAGACTGTCTTTCACTTTGTTGATAATGTTGTTCTCTGTTGTCATCTGTTCAATCCAGCGAGAACAAGTACTTAGTCAGACAAAGAGGCAAATGTTGCTGCGTATCCGTCACTAAAAAGGTTCTGCCATTTCCTTTGGATCAGCTTGCAGCTATCTTCCTAGAACTATTATCACTTGACATCTTACCTTTCTGTGGAGTTATTTGTTCGATGAACCAGTATGCATTTTGTCAGTGATGAGGAAATACATTATATTCTTAGTTTCACCATTTGGCTGTCAGCTAATTTCTGCATTTTTAACTTTGGAAGAAGGTATTTACCTCCCTAAGACTATTCTTTTTACCAAATTCCACTAGCAATTCTTCTCTAGCAGTCAAGTTACCCAGTCCAAAATGTGCTATTGCAGTCCCACCTCCACTTGTTTTGCTGATGTATGCATTTACATCTCCCACGACTTATTATATCATATACTTTTTTTTTCCTTCAACTAAATCATCATAAACTTGAATTTTCTTCAGTCTCTGTATGGTGTATTATGTTTGTAATGAGGATCACATTACAGTAATCCACACATCAACGTATGAAGTGAAGCTTGGATATGCTGGAAAGACACGAGTCAAAAGTGAGGTTAATGGAAGTGAGATATCACAAAAGTGCATAGGCAGTTGTGTGGAGAGACAGACAGACAAATGAGGGAACTGAAGAGAGTTTTGATGTTGAAGTGCATACATTGAAAAATGTTAGGAGAAGCACCCAGGGATGGTTTGACCATGATAAGACTACTGTATAGTGGAGTCAGACACAAGACACCTCGCCCGATAGCAGTTATTTTATTGCTGTTTAATACCGACTCGTTTCTACCATTTAGTGTAAGTGCACGATTAAAGTCTAAGGGAATAGTGCAAGTGATTTAAAGTTACACCCTCTGAAAATTCGTGATCTTGCATTTGACCTTTCAGGGTCACTCAAGGTCAAAGGTCATGCCGCCAAATGAAAGTCCCTATGAGACTTCCTATATCTTGGTAATCTTTAATGAGTTTCGAGTTATAGCCCCATGAATATCCGTGACCTTGAGTGTGTCCTTTCAAGTCACGTACGGTCAACAGTCAAGGTACCAATTGAAAAGCTATATGAGATTTCCTGTACAGTATATTGATAACAGTAAATATCTCTCTATCTTCCCTGCGTGTCATAAAAGGCGACTAAAAGAGGCGGGATGAGGGGACTAGGGACCCCCTACTCTGTATTTTAGTTCCTACAATGAGACAGGGAATAGAAATGGATGGGGTATTGATTATCCTTGTACCATGAGGATTGGGTCTGTGAATGTGCGTGGATGATGTACGATTAAGACTAAAAAGGAGGAGATTGAGCAAATGTTTGTGAGAAGAAAGTTGGATGTGTTAGCTCTGAGTGAAACAGAGATGAAAGGGAAAGGTGAGTCTAAGTTTGGAAATGTGAAAGATTGTCAGGTGTTGACTCAGGAAGGGCAAGAGAAGGTGTGGCCTTGTTAGTGAGCCCGGAAGTGCAGCAGTGTGTAACTGAATGGAAGGATCATGGAGACTGATGTGGATGAAAGCGAAATTTGAAGGTGAGTTGAGGGTATTTGTGAGTGTGTTTGGGCCTGGTAGTGAAAGAGATAAAGAAGAGAGGGAGTCTTTCTGGAATGATGATGAGTGTCTGCAGAGTTTTGGAGCGAATGTGAATGTGGTAATGATGGGAGATTTGAATGCCAGAGTGGGAAATGTAGCAGTTGAAGGTGTAGTTGGTATGCATGGTGTGCCTGTAAGAAATGAAAATGGAGAACGAATGATAGGGATGTGCATTGAACGAGAGATGGTGATTGGAAATACCTTGTTTGAGAAGATGGATATTTATAAGTATTCATGGCTGAGACAAGATGGTTGAAGGGTTGTTGATAGAGCATTGATGGACCATATGGCTGTGTCCAGGAATGTAATAGGAACATTGTTTTGGATGTGAGAGTTTTGAGAAGGGAGGGTGGAGGTATGTCTGACTACTATCTTTTGGAGGGAAAGTTGAGAGTAGTTAAGAGATGGGTGAGAGCTAGGAGAGTTAGGTGTGGCAGGGAGGTTTTGAGAGTGAGTTGGATGAAAGAAAGAAAGTGATAAGAGTATCAGGAGAAATTGAAAGATGAGTGGAATGCAGTGAAAGATCAGGAAAATGGCAGTGTGGAGGAGGAACTGCAGTTGTTTAAGAGTGCTGTGATGGGGCATGCGGAAGAGGTGTGTGGTGTGAGACGAGTGGGTGATGGTGTAAGAATGGGAAGTGAATGGTGGTGCGAGGAAGTAGGTATGGCTGTGGCTGAGAAGAGATGTGCATATTTTTTTTTTATGTGTCCGACTCTGGGCAAAGGCTTCAGGGCCTGTATCTCGGGGGCAGTAGCCTATCCCAAGGCCCAGTAGTCCTCCTACACTTTCACATGTCACCACTTCGGCGCTATCACCCACAGTCCATATTGAATACATGCTAGGACTGTCTCATACAGAACTGGTGAATTGGTATCAGTGGAGATATTTTTACGACATGTCAGTGGGTCTTCTGGTAGATCAGGAAAGTCTGCATTTTATGAAATTCAAATCCTTAAGCTGTCCCTTGCCCCAGCTGGGATTCGAACCTGGGTCCATCAGGATTCCTGGCCGCCTCTCTACCACCGCCTCCCCCACGAAGTGTGGCTGCAGAGTAAGGATGAGGTGTAATATGGGAGGTAAAAGGAAAATAGGAAAAGGGCGAGAAGAGCTGTGCATGATGCTAAAGTGGCAACAGATGAGAGGTGGGGTAGGCAGTTGACGGAATTGTCAACAGAGTAAGAAAATGTTTTGGAAGGACATGAAAAGGGTGCAAAAGGAAGAGTCTGGGAAGGAAGAGTGAGTAAAAGCAGAGGATGGAAGGATGTTAACTGAGATGGATGCAGTAAGGAAGAGATGGGCGGAGTATTTTGAAAGATTGATAAATGCAGAGGAGGAAAGGGAGACTGAGATTGTGGCAGGTGGAAGGGTGCAAGGAATAAATGTGTTGGTTTGGATGATTCTTTGATCAAGATGGAGGAAGTGCACAATGGAAATGAAAACAGAGAAAGTTGTAGGTATGGATGTGTGTGCTGAGGAATGCCTGAAAGGTAGTGGAGTGACTATTGTTGACTGGTTACTAAGATTGTTGAATGTATGCTTTGTGAAAGGTATGGTGCCAGTTGACTGGGCAAGAGCTTGTGTGGTCCTGCTGCATAAGTATCAATGTACTAGCTTTAGGGTTATATGTCTCTTAAGTGTTGTAGGTAAGGTGTATGGTAGAGTGTTAACCCATCACGTTCGGAGCTATTTTGCACCTCCGACACCCTCCAATCCTGACGTATTTTCGAAAAAAATTTGTTTGGCTAAAACCTCTACTTTTGGTGAAAAACATCGAAAATTCATAGAGAAATCGCTCACCTGAGGTTTAAAATACTCGATCCAGGTAGCAGTACCTCCTTACCTGACTGGGTTTTCTAACAGGCTGGCACCAAAGAAAACGAGTTCTATGGGAGTGTAACTATTTCACACCACTCATAAATGGTATTTATTTATTTACTTGGTACGAATTTATATGTAGTATGAGAGTATATTGGTTTTCAAACAGTAATATAGGCATTATAAGCATTGTTTCACTCACTAACTCATCACCATACCTGACCTTCTTTTGCCACATTACCTGATCATCATTTCTGACTGTTTCTTCCTCTAATGCTATGTAAACTTTGTCCTCCACATTGTCATCGATTGGGAAATCACTCTGGCCCTGAGTGTCTTTATTGGCCAGGTCACTGGTAACAGGTGAATTGCCGAGACAGTGGCATGCAGGGAGGAGGGGGAGGTTATGCGGTGTAAGGTATTGTCCCTGCTTGATATCTTGTAGAGGAATAGAGGAAGGTGTCCCGTGTATACGTACGAAAAATCACGTGTGAAAATTGAAAATTGTGCAAATTAGGGACCTTGCAATTGCGCAACGTACCAGTACGTCGTCGGGACTGGCAAATGCAAAATGTTGCAACGTATCCATATGTCGACGGGACTGGATGGGTTAATTAAGAGAGTTAGAGAGGGTACAGAGGGAGTGACTGGTGATTTGCAGTGTGGCTTTAGGAGAGGGAAAGGATGCGTGGATCAGGTGTTTGCTTTGAGACAGGTCTGTGAGAAGTATTTAGCGAAAAGGTAAGGATGGGTTCTGGGCATTCATGGATTTCGAGAAAGCGTATGATAGAACTGATAGTGTGGCTTTGTAGACTGTTTTAAGATTATATGGACTTCATGGTAGGTTGCTAAAAGGAGTGAAAAGCATGTGTAAGAGTGGGAAATACTGTGAGTGATTGGTTTCCCATGACAGTGGGGCTGCGGCAGGGATGTGTGATGTTGCCTTGGTTGTTTAATATTTATATGGATGGTGTTGTAAGGGAGGTGAATGCAATAGTGTTAGGTAGAGGTCTGAGTCTGGTGAATGTTGATGGTAGAAAGTGGAATCTGACGCAGCTGCTGTTTGCAAATGATACTGCACTGGTGGCTGATCCAGAGGAGTGATTGAGACAGTTGGTAGAGGAGTTTGGAAGGTGTGTGAAAGGAGGAAATTGAAATTAAATGAAAATAAAAGTAAAGTGATGAAGTGTATTAGGTTGGGAGATGGTAGGTAGATGAATATAGTTTTGAATGGTGAGATGCTTGAGGAGGTCGAGTGTTGTAAGTATTTAGGGTCACATGTTGCTGTGAATGGAAGAATAGATGCAGAAGTGAAGTTTAGAATGAATGAAGTATGAAAGGTCCTGGGAGGAAAGAAAAAAGTGTTTAGATGTCGTTTGCTTAGAATGGATGTAAAGAGAAGCCCGTATGAGGGTGTTGTGGTACCGACTGCATTACTGTATATGGGGCTGAAACATCGAATATGGGTGTAACAGACAGGAAAAGTTTGAATGTAATGGAGATGAGGTGTCTGAGGAGTATGTGTGGAGTGACGCGTATGGATCGGGTGAAAGATGTTGAAGTGCGAAGGAGAGTTGGAGTTGTGTGGGAGATGGCTGATCGAGTTAAGCAAAGGATCTTGCTATGGTTTGGGCACATGAAAAGAGTGGATAATGAGCGATTGACGAAAAAAATAACTAGATCTGATGTGAGAGGTGTAAGGCTGAGAGGAAGACTACGAATAGGATGGATGGACAGTGTGAAGAGAGCGATGGATGCGAGAGGGATATCTATTGAGCAAGGAAGAGTGGCTGTGCATGACAGAAATGATTGGAGAGAAATTGTGAATGAATAAATGATGATGCAGCCATGAGGGAATATTCTCCTGCATTTGGTCTAATCAGCTGATCCAGTCAGATGCGGGTAAGGGGATGGGTCCATTATGATGTGGCAGCAGTAAACCAGCTCTGCTGTCGGGCCCTGCTACGGATGTCACTGATTGCACTGCGCAGTTGACCCTTGTGCGGTGTGGTGTAGTGAGAATCTGTCCCTTTTCCCCTTGGGGCTAAGATGCAAATGAATGTGTTTGAGTGGATGAATAAATTGGGGGTGTGTCGTCCTGTCTTGTCTACCTCCCTTTCCTTGGGGGAAGCAGCCTAGGTATATAGATAGAGATCTTCACCCACTTTCGAGTTATAGCCCCCTGAATAGCAGTGACCTTGAGTTTGGCCTTTCAAGGTCATTCAAGGTCAAAAATCTTGTTCTAAATGGAAGCCAATGTTACGAGTTATTTGTATGTTCCTAATAGTAAACATCTCCATCTTCAACCGTTTTCAAGTGATAGCCCTCTGAAAATCCGTGACCTTGATTTCGACCTTTCAGTTCACTCGATTACCCCCAAATTTAATTACTTTCTTTGCGGACCAGTGCCAACATATTTTGAAAATTTCATGTAATTTCATTCATCCATTTTTCCGTAATGTTGCTAACAGATAAACAAAGAAACTTAGCCGAAAATAATACCTCTTCGGACTCTGTCCGGACAAATAAAAAAGATACTAACTTGGAGAGTGAGCATAAGTGAGGTGGAGGGAGAGAAAGGGAAAGGAAGATTGCGAACGAGGTTAAGGGTTTGAATGGAGAGGTATATGGATGAGCAGCTTGAGTTGGAGGGAGAGCAGCCTGATAGTGGAGGACAGGTGGAATTAAGGCAATCTTTGACCACCCCCTCAGGATTAAGGCGTTTGATATTTGATTGGTAATCGTCATCTAACTCATATTCAGTTAAATATTTAGGCCTGTTATTCCTTACCTTACAGAAAAAACAAGTCAGTATTATCACATAGGTCATCAAAAATCTTACACCATGTTCTTTCTCCTCATGTGGGTCTGTTGTTATTTACCACTGTAGCACAGTAGATGGCCATATGACAGTATTGTGGATATCTCATCAGGTCCCCTAACAAATTATGACATATGTAGTCCCGGTTTTTCAAGAAAAGGCAAACTGGCTTCATTAGCCAATGTCAAAATTTTACATTCGAAGACTATAGTTTGCCCAGTATTTTACTTCTTCTCCACGTTTTCCACTTCTCGCTAATATCGTAAGATGAGAGAGGTTTGGCATGTTTGCTTTTCACACATGGTGTTGCTCTTTAATATGACTTGTCAGGAAGGAATGAGACGGACGTACTTTAAAGTAGAAGCAGTGGAATGCAGGCGACCTTTTGTCTCTGCATGATAGCTCTAACATTTAGTTTTTCGAGGAGGTGACAGTGTAGTCAGAGACTGTTAGCCCTGAAGCAGGAGTAACTGTCTCCATGGTTTGTTATTTCAGTGCTACTGGAGAGTGGGAGACCATTATAATATGTGTGACTTCTCATGGTGGCCCAGCGTATAGGTTAAACCGGTACCTTACAGGGTTGGCTTAAGCGATTATGGCGAGGGAATCACTTTATCCTAAACAATGACCTTGTTTGGTACGCCTGTATCTGTGTAGCACAGCGTCACTGACTGCTGAAGTACACAAGCTTATTCACCAAGGCATGGCAGTATGTTTCGAATACAAGGGACAAAAACCAATTTAAAAATAAAAATAAAAATACAGAAATGAGTAAAACCTTGACCGTGAGGGGATGGACTGAGCCAATGGCTAAAAATTCAACGAGAAGAAAGAAACAGCGAGAGGAAAGAGACACGAAACTGAACACTGATATTTATATTATGGTTTCGTAAAAAACCTTGAAAGTGTTTGTTTTTTGTTTTCTAGAGAAATTATTTCCTAATGGTTAATGTATTTCATATGATGTACTGAGCTTCTTTTTTTCCTTTATCGATAGAAAGAGCAAGCATACATCTCATTAAAGGGAGACTAGATATATGTCTACAAGAGCTTCTTTTACATTTTCAGACTGGGAAGGCGGAGGTTATCATACAATTTTTGTAGAGTGTAAATTACTCTCCGTCAGTATTATGGCATATATATACAGAGAGAGAGAGAGAGAGGCAAAAGTCTCCATACAAACATACAAGCACTTTATTTACAACTCTATCTAATTAATAATATTAACAAAGTGAAGTTGGTAGGGTAGTGAAAGATAAAAATGGTAGATTACTAGTGGAGAAGGGAGAAAAAGTGAGTAGATGGAGAGAACACTTTAAGGAATTGTTGAACATAGAGAATGGAAAGCCAAACTGGGGAAAACTCCAGGAACTGATGGAGTGTGTGGTGAAATGCTGAAGCATGGGGGAGAGATAGTAGTAGATTGGATGTGGAAGATGTGCAGATTGGCCTTGGAGGAAGATAGAGTCCCGGAGGATTGGAAGTCAGGTATAATTATTCCCTTGTACAAAGGAAAGGAGGGAAAAGAAGTGTGTGGTAATCATAGGGGCATTTGTGTTCTTAGCGTAATAGGAAAAATGTATAGTAGGATAGTTATTGACAGAGTTAGGGAAATAACAGAGAAATTAGTTGGAGAAGAACAAGGAGGCTTTAGGAAGGGAAGAGGTTGTGTGGATTAGATATTCATTCTTAGATCCTAGTGGAAAAGATTCTAGAGAAGGGAAAGAAGTTGTATACGGCTTTTATGGATCTGGAGAAAGCATATGACAGGGTAGATGGACAAGGACTGTGGAAATTATTAATAATATATGGAGTAGATGGGAAGTTGTTGAATGCTGTGAAGAGTATGTATGATGGTGCTAAGGCTGCAGTGCGTGTGGATGATGAACTGAGTGAATTTTTCTCTTTGAAGGTTGGGATGAAACGGGGATGTGTCATGTCTCCATGGTTGTTCAATCTGTTCATGGATGGGGTAATAAAAGAGGTACAAGGTAGGGTATTGGATGTTGGAGTGGCCCTAGTGAGAGAGGGTAGTGTTTGGAAACTCCCTGTACTGTTGTTTGCAGATGATACTGTGTTGTTAAGTGAAGACGAAGGGGAGCTGCAAGGCTTGGTGGATAGGTTTGGGAGAGTGTGTAAGAAACGGAATCAAAAGGTGAATGTAGGGAAGAGTAAAGTGATGGTCTTTGAGAGAGGTGAAGTCAGCAAATGTACAGTGAGGTTGGATGGTGAGGAAATGGAAAATGTGAGTACGTTTAAGTGCTAGGGTGTAATATCTTGATGATCTCTGCTTGACATCCACGACCACAGGGAGAGCAATTAAACAACACATCCAATGCAAAACAACAGCAGCACTTTATTCTCGCTCCTCAGCCTACACCTCTTGGTCGCTTGTCTGCCGATCTCGGCGTATACACAAACACAGGGGAAGAATTTCATACACTCCAATCATAACATTCTTTCCCTCCTTAATTTCAAACTAAATAATAACTTGTAAAATAATTAAATGGTGATGCTAAACATAAACTCAAAATAGCACACTCTCGCACCCATACCATACAAAAAAAATACATATATATATATATATATATATATATATATATATATATATATATATATATATACATATATATATATATATATATATATATATATATTTTCCTCATAAGCATCTTATATGGTATACCTAGCTTACAAATCAAGCCGGGTGGGCTTCTTTATAAGCCTTCCTGACCTGGTTGTGGTACCTGTATGAGCTGGGCTACCTAGAGGGGTACCTGAAGGAGACTGTGGGCAGTGCTTTTCCTCTATTACTGCTGGTTTGTCTGGCACTAGCCCTTGCTGATTTGTCTTGCTGCCCCATTTTTGCTCCCCAGTTGGGCTACTTCGGTCCTCAATGGATGCTGGAGCCTCTTTTAAACTTTTCTGAGGCAGCTGGGTAGCCTCCATGCTGACACCCATACTTCCCAGATCCCACTCATCCCCACTAAAATGTGGTGTGCTAACTTCTCTGGGGGGCTCTGATCTTGTTAACTCCTCCTTTCTAGACCTCATCTGATCTATATGTCTTCTAACAACTCTGTGATCACCTAGTTCTACCTTATATGACAGAGGCCCAGTTACTTCCACTACAATTCCAGGTAACCAATGACCTCCTCGCCCACTATAATTCTCTACAAATACTTCATCATTTACAGCAAATTCCCTCACCGTTTTTCCCTTATCATGATACATCTTTTGATTGTCTTGTTTCCTTTTCACCCTTTCTTTTAAGTTTGGCCTTATCAAGTCCAAAGGACCCTGCAAGGTCCTGCCCATAAGCAACTCAGAAGTGGTAGCTCCAGTTATTGACTGAGGTGAACAACGGTATCTGAACAAAAACCTTGCCAACTTGGTCTTTATGTCGGCCTTCCTCATTTTCAGAAGACCGTTTTTAAATGTCTGAACAGCTCTTTCAGCCATGCCATTTGAACTGGGGTGAAAAGGAGCACAAGTAGTGTGTACAATTCCATTCCTTTTCATAAACTCACCAAATTCACAACTGGTGAACTGGCTTCCATTATCAGTCACCAACATTGAAGGAAGCCCATGTGTAGTAAAAATGTCTCTCAACTCAGAAATGGTGGCTATTGCTGTGGCATTGTGCATTATTCTTACTTCCAATCATTTGGAATAGGCATCAATGAGGACTAAAAACATATGTCCCATGAATGGGCCTGCAAAGTCTACATGTACTCTTTCCCAGGGTCTTTCTGGGTATGGCCACACATGAAGGGGTGCAACGCTGGGTTTGTTTCTATTTATCTGGCATTTTTCACATGTGCTTACTGTCATTTCTATATCTTTGTCTAGCTTTGGCCACCATACATAAGATCTAGCAATACCCTTCATTGCAGACATACCTGGGTGTGCCTCATGTAGTTCTTTTAGTACCTGTTGCTGACCTGCAGGAGGAACCACCACCCTGTTTCCCCACATGATGCATCCTTCATCAGTGCTAAGTTCATACCTACGTACAAAAAAGGGTTTAAACTCTGGAGCGTTTACATCATCTGGCCAACCCATCTTAATGAAATGTAACACCTTAGCATACACTGGGTCATAGGCAGTCCATCTCCTTATGTGCTTAGCAGATACAGGTGAGTCCTGAATATGCTCCAACAACAACACAGTATCAGTGGGGATAGGCTCTGATGCTATCCTTTCCTTTAGTGGCAGCCTACTCAAAAGATCTGCATTGGCATTGTCACGTCCACTCCTAAACTGTATCTGATAATCATAACCAGCGAGAATAATGGCCCAACGCTGAATTCTTGCACTGGCCCTGCTGGGCAGTTTTTTCTTTTCATGCAACAAGGACACTATGGGCTTGTGATCTGTAACAAGCATAAATTTCCTACCAAAAACATAATTATGGAAATGCTGCACACCATAGACAATAGCCAGACTCTCCCTGTCTATCTGAGCATAATTTCTTTCTGCATCATTCAGTGTGCGAGAAGCAAATGCTATTGGCTGCTCTGAGCAATCCTCATTCTTATGAGCTAACACTGCACCCACACCATAAGGAGATGCATCACATGATAACACCAGTGGTTTTCCTGGGTCATAATGCACCAAAACTTCACTAGAAAGTAGCATCTTTTTAGCTTTTCTGAATGCTGCTTCTTGTGGCTGCATCCACTGCCAACGTACCTCCTTTTTCAACAGGTAATACAAGGGTGCTAATACTGAGGAAAGGTTTCTGAGGAACTTGCCATAAAAATTTATTCCTCCTAAAAATGATCTCAGTGTCTGAACATCTGTTGGCCTGGGTGCATCCACAATAGCCTTTACCTTGTCCTTCAATACATGAATACCTTGTGCATCAATTTTATGCCCTAAATAACTTACACTGGTTTTAAAAAACTCACACTTGTCAAAACTCAGTTTCAGTCCCTTATCATTTAGTTTTTCTATGACCCGATTTAAATTTGCTTTGTGTTCTGTCTCAGTATTACCAGTAACTAAAATGTCATCTAAATACACCACAGTATGAGGAACATCTCTCAGCAAGTTATACATTTCCCTTTGAAAGATTCCTGGGGCACTTTTGATGCCATAAGGTAGCCTGTTGTACCGAAATAATCCTCTGTGAGTGTTTATGACACAATACCTTTTGGAGTCCTCATCCAACTGCATTTGCTGATAGGCAGCACTCAAATCCAATTTTGAAAATGACTTTCCACCTGTTAAACTTGTCAACAAGTCACTTATTTTTGGGACAGGAAAGCTATCCGTTTCACAAACAGGATTGATTGTCACCTTAAAATCTCCACAAATCCTGACCCGGGAGGAGGGTTTGGACACAACCACTACAGGAGTTGCCCATTCTGAATTCTCAACAGGTGTTAGCGTCCCATTAGCCACCAACCTATCCAGTTCCATGTTAGTGGCCTCTCTCAGTGCAAAAGGCAGTGGCCGTGCCTTACAAAACTTAGGCTTGGCATTAGGAACAACATAAATCTTAGCTTTCCCTCCTGTATAGTTACCTAAACCTTCCTCAAACACTGATTTGTACTTTTCTTTCAGAGTTTCTACAAACTTCTCATCAGAAAATAGTTTGCCTTCTACTGTAAACACAGAATTCTTCCAATCAATCCTGAGCAATTCCAACCAATTTCTACCTAATAAATTTTGTCCAAGGCCTTTTACTACCACTAAAGGTAACTCATATATCTGGTCATGGTGTTTGACAGTCACCATCAACACACCCTTTACTTCAAGTCTTTCACCAGTATATGCCCTCAAAATTACATCATCTTCAGTCAGTCGCTGGTGTAATTCAGGCACTTTTTCACAAATTTTCTGATATTCTTGTTCATTTATAATAGTAAAACTAGCACCATTGTCTATTTCAAATTCTACCTGTTGTCCTTCCATACTTATCTTACAGAGATATGGTTTTATGCTGTTCAACCGTATTTTACTTTTGTTTCCACCACAATAGTTCACAGACTTAAAGTCAAAACTGTAGTCATTGTCAGCTTCACCTGCCACCTGATAAGCCTCACTGTTACATTCTTCCCCACCTGAGTCTTCAGATCCTGGCAATTGGTGCATTCCACCGGATTTCTGGGTCCATCGTCCTCTTGAAGGTGCCATATTCTTGGGGTGACTGTGCTGCATTGGCCTTGACGGGTAGCCCTGCTGCGCTGACCTGAACCGGTTGTTACTTCTGACAGACGGTGTCGCCCCATCCTTTTGGTGCATTGTCCCCTCTCTCCTCCGTGGTTTCCGGCATTTCTGGGATACATGGCCGAGTTGTTGGCAGTTAAAACACTTTTTATCTTTGGCCCAACATTTGTCAGGGTGGTGTGCCCCACCACATCTCCAACATGGTACATCCTCTTTCACCCTATGCTGCTGCTGATATGTTGGTCCTTTCATGTCAGATATATCTTTCTGCGTTGATTCTATGACTACTGCCAGATCAAAAACCTTTTTGCAAGACAAAACCTCACCAGCTGGAGGCTCTAAAGCCAATAATTTTGTTTGTATATTTTCATCATTAATGCCAACAATCAACTGGTCACGTAACATTTGATCTTGTGGATGCGTTGTCAAGGAATCAAAATTGCAGTGTTCTGTAAGTTCCTTCAAAGCAGCCATATACTGTGGTACAGTCTCCCTAGACTGCCTAATCCTCTTGTGAAACATCAGCCTTGCCACAGTTTCCGAGAGTTTGGGTTCATGGTGGTTAGTTAACAATTTACAGAGTTCATCAAATTTTAATTCACCAGGCTGCTTGGGTTTACACAATCTCTTCAAAAGTCTGTATGTTTTGGCTCCCACCACAGCTATCAATACTGACTTCTTTTTGGCGTCGTCCTCTATCTCATTAGCCAAAAAGTAGTGTTCTAGCCTTTCTTTGTATTCAGTCCAAGACTCCAACTCGGAATCAAATGCATTTACTTGGCCAATGAGGGCCATAGCTGATACCTTGGGAAATGGCAGGGGTCGGACGGTTCAACGGCTGATAGCGGCGTCTCCAGCAGTGACTTCACACGTCACCCATACAGACGTTCTGGCCGATCCCTCCTTTGTTTTATCCTCGTCGCCAGTTTGTAATATCTTGATGATCTCTGCTTGACATCCACGACCACAGGGAAAGCAATTAAACAACACATCCAATGCAAAACAACAGCAGCACTTTATTCTCGCTCCTCAGCCTACACCTCTTGGTCGCTTGTCTGCCGATCTCGGCGTATACACAAACACAGGGGAAGAATTTCATACACTCCAATCATAACATAGGGGAATGTAATGTAAGGATGGAAGTTTGGAGGGTGAAGTGCTTGAAAGGGTACAAAAAAGAAGAAAGATTGCTGGTTCCTTGAAAGCAGTGATAAGAAACAGGGAAGTTTCTTATCACTGGACAGGGCGACGTGGAGGCGATTTGTTTGTGGCCATCCCATACGGGATTAAGGCGTCTGACAATAGATAGATAGATAGATAGAACAAAGTGTTCAAATCCGCTTTCGAATTCACAAAGTGTTTTCGATATGATTACCTCCGAGGTCGTGTCATACAAGCATGTTAAGAGCTCTTTCTCAATAAACAGCCAATGTCTGTACGGAGACTTTTGCCTCATCATATATATATATATATATATATATATATATATATATATATATATATATATATATATATATATATATATATATATAGCTAGCTAGCTGTAGAGATATATAGATATAGATATGGATATAGATATAGACAGATATATATATATATATATATATATATATATATATATATATATATATATATATATATATATATATATATATATATATATATATATAATACTTGTATATAGATAGGTAGATACGGTAGCTACAGAAATAGAGATAGACAGATAAAATTCTTGCCATCGACAGACATATAAATTTGGGGAAGACCTAGTGTTAAAAGTGACAAAATTTTTCAGTATCATATCCAGCACAATGATCTCTCTCTCTCTCTCTCTCTCTCTCTCTCTCTCTCTCTCTCCTTTAATAAGTAATTTGATGCTTCGGCTGATGATATGACAGTGAATTACAATGCTCAAGAGAGAGAGAGAGAGAGAGAGAGAGAGAGAGAATTGAGTTAATATAAACAGGACAGAGACAGAGATACACGTGGAATATCAGAAAATATTTGTGCTCGTTCTAACTACATCCCTAGCCACCGCGACAATGCCTCAGCCGCTTCAGCAAGATGGCATGTCATTATACCTCATTCTTTCTGCCATTACACGATATTGCTCAACGTAGAGGAAATCTCTGATTGGGAAAAGATGAAGAAAGCTTTACCTATCTCCTTCGGTTGGGTAAATTTGCTGAAAACTTACTAAAATCTACTGTATCTGGAAGGATGAAAAAATAAATGGTCATAGGATGAAGTAGTTATCTTTTCAAAACGATGTCGCCTTTCAAAATATATATTTACAACAGTCACACTGTTTTATTCATCACGGAAAGAACACTTTTAATAGAAGTGATCGCAACCCCAAGGTCATTTGGGCATAACCCTAAACGATTTCAGGTTAAAGCTTCCCTCCTTCAGCAGCAACATCCTCCTTTCGGGGGACAAGGAAGCAGCTGAGTGAAGTTTACAAAATATGATACCAGCGCAGCGCTGTTATATCGACGTCACTTTATAAACGCGTACCCCTCCAGCACCATGAACGAACCCCATCCAGGACATAACAACGTCCCCCTCAAGAACCTTGAGCAAATCACCCTTCAGCACCATTAGCAAGTCCCCCTCCAGCACCATGAATGGTTCCCCGTATTGCACCATAAAAGCATCCCCCTTCAGTACCATGATTGCGTCCACGTTCAGCAGCATGAATGCATCCTCATCCAACACCATAAAAGCATCCCCATCCAGCACCAGGAACACATCCCCCTCCAGCACCATGAACTCGTGCTCCTCCAGCACCGTCAACGCATCCCTCTCCAGGAACAAGAAAGTGTCGTCCTTCAGAACATGAATGCAACGTGCCCCCCTCAAGCATCATGACACATCCCCCTCCAGCACCATGAACTCCAGTACCATAAACGTGTCTCCAGACGGCACCTTGACCTCCCCCCCTACCTGCTGCAACATGAATGCATCCTCCTCCAGCACAATGAATTCATCCTCCCTCCAGCATCGTGAATTCATCTGCCTCCACCACAAAGAACATTCCCTTCTCAAGCACAATGAACTCATCTCCCTCTAACACCGTGAATGCGTCCCACACCAGCAAATTGAAATCATCCCCCTCCACGATAATAAATTAATCCCTCACCAGCACAATGAAATCATCCTCCAGCACCACAAAGTGTCTCCCTCCAGCAAATGAACGCATCCCCCTCCAGTACTGTGGATGTGGTCCACTCTACCACAACAAATTAATCACCATCAAACACAATGAATCCGTCCCCTCTAAGCAAAATAAACGTGTTCTCCTCCAGCTCAGAAAATTAATCTTCCTCCTAAACCATGAATGCATACTATTCCAGCACCACAGAAGCTTTCCCCTCCAATACAAGGAACTCAACCCCGTGCACCAACATGAACGCATCCCTCTCCAGCACCATGAACTCATTCCTAGCCAGAACCATGGCCACTTTCCCCTAAAGCACCATCAAAGCACCCGTCTTGCACTATGAAAGCGTTCCCCTTCAGCACCATCACTGCATCTCCCACCAGCACCAGGAGCAAGTACCCTTCCAGTGCTATGAACGCATTCCCCAACCAGCACCATGAACAAGCTCCCTTCCAGCAACATGAATATGTCCCCATCCAGAGCCATGAGCGCATCCCCCTCAGGCGCAAGACCATTTCCCCCTTCAGGCGCCAAGAACGCGTCCCCCTTCAGGCGCCAAGAACGCGTCCCCCTTAGGTGCCAAGAATGCGTCCCCCTCAGGCGTCAAGAACATGTCCCCATCAGGTGTCAAGAACACATCCCCCTCAGGCGCCAAGAACGCGTCTCCATGAGACGCCAAAAACGCATCCCCCTCAGGCCCCAAGAAAGCATTCCCCTTAGGTGCGAAGAACGTGTTCCTCTCCAGAAATCTGAACAAATCCTTCTCCAGCACCATCAATGGGTCCCTCTTCAGCGTCATGAACGAATCCCCCTCCAGCACCATGACAGGGTCCCCCTCCAGCACCATGAACAGGTCCCCCTCCAGTAATACAAATAGGTCCCCCTCTAGCACCATGAACGGGTCCCCCTCCAGCACCATGAACGGGTCCCCCTCCAGCATCATGAACGGGTCCCTCTTCAGCATCATGAACGTGTACCTCTCCAGCATCATGAACGGGTCCCCCAATAGCACGATGAACTCATTCCCTTTCAGTACTAGGAATTAATCCTCCTTCAGCACCATGAATGTGTTTAACTCCAGCACAGCAATTTAATCCCACCTTACCACAACGAATTCATCTCCTCCAGCCCAAGATCATCCTCTTCCAGCACCACGAATGAGTCCCCCTCCAGCACCAAGAACACTTCCTTCTGCAGCACAAGAAACTATTTCCCCTCCAGCACAATGAGCTCATCTCCTTCCAGCACCATGAACGTGTTCCATTCCCGAATAGTAAATATCTCCCCCTTCAGTTCAGTGAATTCATCCCCATCTGTCACTATAAACGAGTTCTCCTCCGGCACAATAAACTAATTTCCCTCCAGCACCATGACCGTGTCACTCTCCAGCTCCAACATTGCGTCCCCCTGCAGCACAATGAACGCACCCTCCTCCACCACCATGAACGTGTAATTGTCCAAGACAATGATCATATAAGCCTCTAACACCAAGAACACGTTCTTCTCTAGCGCAATGAATTCATCCCCCTCCAATACTATCAAAATGTCTCTCTCCAGCACAATCAACGTGTCCTCCTTTAGTACATAGAACGAATTCCACTCTAGCCATGTCAACCAGTCCTCACGTGGCATCATCCAAATGTCCCCCTCCCCCACTATTAATGAGAGGTTCTACTATATAGGATCATGAACGTGTACCCATCCAGTCCCATTACCGCATCTCCCTCCAGTACCATCAACGGGTCCTTCTCCAGCACCATGAACGCGTACCCCTCCAGCACCATCAATACACTCTCCTCCATCATCATAAACACGTTCCACTAGAGCACCATCAATGCATCTCCCTCCAGCAATATCAAAGTTTCATTCTCCAGCACCATCGATGCATCCCACTCCAGCACCATCAGCGTCTCTCTCCGGCACCATGAACGCGTTCTCCTCAGGCACCATGAAAGCATCTACCTTCAGCACAGTGAACTCGTACCCCTCCAGCACCAAAAAAGCGTCCCCTCCAACACCATGAACGCGTCCCCATCCACAACCCTGAATGCATCCCCCTAAAACTCCATGAACGGGTCCCTGTGGTCCCTGTCTTGCACAACGAACGCGTGCCTCCTCCAGCACCATGAACTCATCCACCTCCAGAAACTTGAATGCACCATCCTAAAACATCATAGGATATCCTCCTCATGATAACATGAATTTGTCCCCCTTCAGCACCATGAACTCATCCCCCTCCAGAACCATGACCGCATCCTCCTCCAACACCATGGGTTCATCCATCTCCAGTGACAAAAAAATTTTCCCACTCCAGAACCATGAACTCGTCCCTCTCCATAACTGTGAATGCATCCCCCTCCAGCACCATGAACTCATCCCCCTCCAGCGCCATGAACTCATCCCCCTCCAGCACCATGAACTCATCCCCCTCCAGCACCATCAACTCATCCACCTCCAGCGCCATGAACTCATCCCCCTCCAGCACCATCAACTCATCCCCCTCCAGCACCATCAACTCATCCCCCTCCAGCACCATCAACTCATCCCCCTCCAGCACCATCAACTCATCCCCCTCCAGCACCATCAACTCATCCTCCTCCAGCACCATCAACTCATCCCCCTCCAGCACCATCAACTCATCCCCATCCAGCGCCATGAACTCATCCCCCTCCAGCACCATCAACTCATCCCCCTCCAGCACCATCAACTCATCCCTCTCCAGCACCATGAACTCATCCACCTTCAGCACCATGAACTCATCCCTCTCCAGCACCATCAACTCATCCCTCTCCAGCACCATCAACTCATCCCCTCCAATACCATGAACTCATCCCTCTCCAGCACTATGAACTCATTCCTTTCCAGCACCATGAACTCATCCCTGTCCAGCACCATGAACTCATCCCCCTCCAGCACCCTTAACACATCCACCTCCAGCACCATGAACTCATCCCTGTCCAGCACTATGACTGCATCCCCCTTCATCACCATGAACTCATCCTTCTCCAGTGCCATAAACTCATCCCTCTCTAGCACCATGAACTTCATCCCCCTCCATGACAATGAATGCATCTCTCTCCAGCACAATGAACTCATTCCTGTCCAGCACAATGAACTCATTCCTGTCCAGCACAATGAACTCATTCCTGTCCAGCACAATGAACTCATTCCTGTCCAGCACAATGAACTCATTTCTGTCCAGCACCATGAATTCATCCCTCCCCAGCACCGTGAAGCCATCCCCCTCCAGCACCATGAATGCATCCCCTTCCAGCACCAAGTACGCATCCCCCTCCAGCACCATGAACTCATCTCTCTCCAGCGCCATGAACTCATCCCTCTCCAGCACCATGAACGCATCTCCCTCCAGCACCATGAACGCATCCCCCTCCAGCACCTTCAACTCATCCCCCTCTGGCACCAAGAACTTGTGCTCCTGCAGCACCGTCAACGCATTCCCCTCCAGCACCAACAAAGCGTCGTCCTCAAGAACATGAACGAAACGTGCTTCCCTCAAGCATCACGAACACATCCCACTTCAGTACCGTAAATGCGTCTTCCGACGGCACCATGACCACTTCCCTCTGCGGCAGCATGAATGCATCCTCCTCTAACACAATGAACTCTTCCCACATCCAGCACCGTGAACTCATCTCCTTTCACCACAAAGAACGTTCCCTTCTCATGCACAATGAACCCATCTCCCTCTAGCACCATGAACGCAACCTGTACCAGCACAATGAACTCATCCCCCTCCACCATAATAAATTAATCCCCCACCAGCACAATGAACTCATCACCCTCCAGCACCCGAAGCCTCTCCCTCCAGCAAATGAATGCATCCCCCTCCAGCACTGTGGACGTGGTCCATCGACCACAGTAAGTTAATCCCTCTCAAGCACAATGAATTCTTCCCCCTTCAACAAAATGAAGGTGTTCTTCTCGAGCACAGTAAATTAATCTTCTTCCCACACCATGAATGTGTCCCCCAGCCAGCACCATGAACATGCCTCCCTCCAGCAACATGAATGCGTCCCCATCCAGAGCAATGAGCGCATCCCTCTCAGGCGTCAAGTACGTGTCCCTCTCGGGTTCCAAGAACGCGTCCCCCTCAGGTGCCAAGATCATGTTCCTCTCCAAAACTCTGAACACATTCTCGTCCAGCACCGTGAACGGGGCCCTCTCCAGCATCACAAACAGTTCCCCCTACAGCACCATGAACAGTTTCCCCATCAGTACCATGAATGGGGTCCCCCTCCAGCACCATGAACGGGTCCCTCTCCAGCACCATGGTCAGGTCCCCCTCCAGTACTACAAATGCGTCCCCCTCCAGTACCATGAACAGGTCCCCTCCAGCATCATCAACGGTTCCTCATCCAGCAAAATGAAAGGGTACCTCTTCAGCATCATGAACGGGTCCCTCTCCAGCATCATGAACGGGTCCTTCTCCAGCATCTTGAATGGGTCCTTCTCGAGGCTCTTGAACAGGTCCCTCTCCAGCATCATGAACGGGTCCCCCTCCAGCACCATGAACGGGTCCCCCACCAGCACCATGAACGGATCCCTCTCCAGCATCATGAACAGGCCCCCCTCCAGCATCATGATCGCGTCCTCCTCCAGCACAAGGAACTCATTCCCTTTCATTACTAAGAATTAATCGTCTTTCAGCACCATGAACGTGTTTAACTCCAGCAAAGCAATTTAATCCCACCTTCCCTCAATGAACTCATCCCCTCCAGCCCAAGATCATCCTCTTCCAGCACCACGAATGTGCCCCCTTCCAACACCAAGGACGCTTCCTTCTTCTTAACAAGAACTTATTTCCTCTCCAGCACAATGAGCACATCCCCCTCCAACACCATGAACGTGTTCCATTCCCGCATAGTAAATATCTCCCCCTTCAGTTCAGTGACTTCATCTCCATCTGTCACTATAAATGTGTTCACCTCCGGCACAATAAATTAATTCCCCTCCAGCACCATGACAGTGTCCCTCTCCAGCTCCAACAATGCTTCCCCCTGCGGCACAATGAACGCATCCTCCTCCACCACCATGAACGTGTACTCATCCAAGACAATGATCACATACGCATCCAACAACAAGAACACATTCCCCTCTAGCACAACAAATTCATCCCCCTCCAACGCTATCAAAGTGTCCCTCTCCAGGACCATCAATGGGTCCTCCTCTAGTACATAGAACGATTTTCACTATAGCCACATCAACTAGTCCTCACTTAGCATCATCCAAGTGTCCCCCTCCCGCACTATTAAAGAGACGTTCTGCAGGATCATGAACATGTACCTATCCAGTCCCATTAGTGCATCCCCCTCCAGCACCATCAACGGGTCCTTCTCCAGCACCATCAACGCGTACCCCTCCAGCACCATCAACGCATACCCCTCCAGCATCATAAACACGCCCCCCTAGAGCACCATCAACGCATCTCCCTCCAGCATTATCAAGGTGTCATTCTCCAGCACCATCGATGCATCCCACTCCAGCACCATCAGCGTGCCTCTCTCCAGCACCATGAACGCATCTCCCTGAAGCCCCATGAACGCATCTGCCTCCAGCACAGTGAACTCGTACCCCTCCAGCACCTAAAAAACGTCTCCTCCTACACCATGAACGCGTCCCCATCCACAACCCTGAATGCATCCCCCTAAAACTCCATGAACGGGTCCCTGTGGTCCCTGTCTTGCACAACGAATGCGTGCCTCCTCCAGCACCATGAACTCATCCACCTACAGAAACTTGAATGCACCATCCTATAACAACATCATAGGATATCCTCCTCATGATAACATGAATTTGTCCCCCTTCAGGACCATGAACGCATCCCCCTCCAGAACCATGACCGCATCCTCCTCCAACACCATGGGTTCATCCATCTCCAGTGACAAAAAAAATTTTCCCACTCCAGAACCATGAACTCGTCCCTCTCCATAACTGTGAATGCATCCCCCTCCAGCACCATGAACTCATCCCCCTCCAGCGCCATGAACTCATCCCCCTCCAGCACCATGAACTCATCCCCCTCCAGCACCATCAACTCATCCCCCTCCAGCACCATCAACTCATCCCCCTCCACCACCATCAACTCATCCCCCTCCACCACCATCAACTCATCCCCCTCCAGCACCATCAACTCATCCCCCTCCAGCGCCATGAACTCATCCCCCTCCAGCACCATGAACTCATCCCCCTCCAGCACCATGAACTCATCCCCCTCCAGCACCATGAACTCATCCCCCTCCAGCACCATGAACTCATCCCCCTCCAGCACCATCAACTCATCCCCCTCCAGCACCATCAACTCATCCCCCTCCAGCACCATCAACTCATCCCCCTCCAGCACCATCAACTCATCCCCCTCCAGCACCATCAACTCATCCCCCTCCAGCACCATCAACTCATCCCCCTCCAGCACCATCAACTCATCCCCCTCCAGCGCCATGAACTCATCCCCCTCCAGCGCCATGAACTCATCCCCTCCAATGCCATGAACTCATCCCCCTCCAGCACTATGAACTTATTCCTTTCCAGCACCATGAACTCATCCCTGTCCAGTACCATGAACTCATCCCCCTCCAGCACCCTTAACGCATCCACCTCCAGCACCATGAACTCGTTCCTGTCCAGCACTATGAATGCATCCCCCTCCAGCACCCTTAACTCATCCACCTCCAGCACCATGAACTCATCCCTGTCCAGCACTATGAATGCATCCCCCTTCATCACCATGAACTCATCCTTCTCCAGCGCCATAAACTCATCCCTCTCCAGCACCATGAACTTCATCCCCCTCCATCACCATGAATGCATCTCTCTCCAGCACAATGAACACATTCCTGTCCAGCACCATGAATTCATCCCTCCCCAGCACCGTGAAGCCCTCTCCCTCCAGCACCATGAACTCATCCCTCTCCAGCACCATCAACTCATCCCTCTCCAGCACCATCAACTCATCCCTCTCCAGCACCATCAACTCATCCCCTCCAATGCCATGAACTCATCCCCCTCCAGCACTATGAACTCATTCCTTTCCAGCACCATGAACTCATCCCTGTCCAGCACCATGAACTCATCCCCCACCAGCACCCTTAACGCATCCACCTCCAGCACCATGAACTCATTCCTGTCCAGCACTATGAATGCATCCCCCTTCATCACCATGAACTCATCCTTCTCCAGCGCCATAAACTCATCCCTCTCCAGCACCATGAACTTCATCCCATTCCATCACCATGAATGCATCTCTCACCAGCACAATGAACTCATTCCTGCCCAGTACCATGAATTCATCCCTCCCCAGCACCATGAAGCCATCCCCCTCCAGCACCATGAATGCATCCCCTTCCAGCACCAAGTACGCATCCCCCTTCATCACCATGAACTCATCCCTCTCCATCACCATGACCTCATTCCCCTCTAGCACCATGAACTCATCCCTATCCAGTGCCATGAACTCATCCCCGTGCAGCACCCTTAACGCATCCCCCTCCAGCACCAAGTACGCATCCCTCTCCAGCACCATGAAAGCATTCCCCTCCAACACCATGAATGCTTCCCCTTACAACACACTGATCTCATCCCCTTCCAGCACCATGAACCCATCGTCCAGCATCATCAAAGTGTCACTGTCCAGCATTAATAACCACTATCAATGCATCCCCCTCCACCATTATGAACTCATCCCTCTCCACCACCATGAACAAATACCTCTCCAACACCACGAACATATCCCCCTCCAACACCATGAACTCATCCCTCTCCAGCACCATGAACGCATCCCTCTCCAACACCATGAGTGCATCCCCCTCCACCACCATGAACACATCCCCATCCAATACCATGAGCGCATGACCCTCCAACACCATGAACGCATCCCCCTCGAACACCATGAATGCATCCCCCTCCAACACCATGTGTGCATCCCCCTAGAACACCATGAATGCATCCCTCTCCAACACCATGAATGCATCCCTCTCCAACACCATGACCACATCCCTCTCCAACACCATGAACGCATCCCTCTCCAACACCATGAATGCATCCCTCTCCAACACCATGACCACATCCCTCTCCAACACCATGACCACATCCCTCTCCAACTCCATGACCACATCCCTCTCCAACACCATGAACGCATCCCTCTCCAACACCATGAATACATCCCCCTCCACCACCATGAATACATCTCTCTCCAACACCATGAATACATCCCCCTCCACCACCATGAATACATCTCTCTCCACCACCATGAATACATCCCTCTCCAACACCATGAATACATCCCCTTCCACCATCATGAATACATCCCTCTCCACCACCATGAATACATCCCTCTACACCACCATGAATACATCCCTCTCCAACACCATGAATACATCCCTCTCCAACACCATGAATACATCCCTCTCCAACACCATGAATACATCCCTCTCCACCACCATGAACACATCCCTCTCCAACACCATGAATACATCCCTCTCCAACACCATGAATACATCCCTCTCCACCACCATGAATACATCCCCCTCCACCACCATGAATACATCCCTCTCCAACACCATGAATACATCCCTCTCCACCACCATGAATACATTCCTCTCCAACACCATGAACACATCCCTCTCCAACATCATGAATTCATACATCTCCACCACCATGAACGCATCCCTCTCCACCACCATGAACGCATCCCTCTCCACCACCATGAATGTTTCCCTCTCCACCACCATGAATGTTTCCCCCTCCAACACCATGAATGTTTCCCCCTCCAACACCATGAATGTTTCCCCCTCCAACACCATGAATGTTTCCCCACCCAACGCCACGTGCACATCCCTCTCCAATGCCATGAACGCATCCCCCTCCAACACCATGAATGCATCCCCCTCCAACACAATGAGTGCATCCCCCTCCAACACCATGAATGCATCCCCCTCCAACACCATGAATGCATCCCCCTCCAACACCATGAGCGCATCCCCCTACAGCACCATGAGTGCATCCCCCCCAACAGTACGAGTGCATCCCCCTCCAACACCATGAAGGCATCCCCCTCCAACACCATGTGCACGTCCCCCTCTAGCACCGTGAATGTATCCCCTTCATGCACCATGAACGCCTCCCCCTCTGCACCATGAGAGCGTACCCCTCCAGCACTATCAGTGCATTTCCCTCCACAGCCTATTTCAGTACGATGACTTTTGTATCTGCGCCATCCGGCTACCAACAGATGAATTTGTTCAGGTTTGAGATTTTTCTTAGCCAAAGTGTTACTTGCCCCTACGTTCTTAGGTAACTTTTTATTTTCCATTCCTTTAGGCAATCGGCTGCTCTGTCTCCCATATGGACCTCAGGCACCCGGTTATACTCGTACAGTCCAGCGCCGTGGAGACATAATAGCATGCGCTACGTGTTTCTATGTGTCAAAAGGAACTGGCAAGACGCACCCGGTTTACCATGGTCACCATTGTTCCACGAAGAGACTATCCTCAGCGGTTACCATGAGGATGCAAACCTTCGAAATCCAACATAGATATCACATAGAGATATTTTCTGTTACATATCTTTTTGTCCCTTCTCCCTTGTTCGCCGTCTTCTCTCTCTCTCTCTCTCTCTCTCTCTCTCTCTCTCTTTCCTTTACCTTTTCTCTTTTACTTTGTTTGCTTTCTGCACTTCTCTGTCTCCATCTTTTTCCCTCCTTCCAATTCTCCCTCCTATCCCTTCTCCTCTTCCTCCCTCTTCCCAGGTTTCTCTCCACTGTCCGTCTTCCTTTCTCCTCTTTGTTTCCTTATGTCATTTCCTCTCTCTTTCCTTATCCCATCTTCCACATGGAACTTCTGTTTCTTTCCTCCTCTTTTTCTTTTCTTTTCCTTTCCCCAGTTTCTAAGTTTCAGTTTCCAGCGCTTTTTGTCATGCTTCATCATTTCTTGTTTACCTCTGTAGCATAGTATGTGACTGTCAGACAGTTTTATGAATGCTTCTTGTGACCATCTAACTTATTATTCTCTGCAAAATTGTCTTTCATTCTCAAGTGCTGGACTGTAAGAAGAGATCAGTACTAGAATATGAATTTAGTCACAAGGCAGTGCGTTGGGCATGATTGAGAGCTGTGCTGATTTCTTATTCTGCATTGTGAATTAAACAAATGAGCTCCAATGGACGAAAAATATTCGTGGATTTAACATGGGTGAGCCATAACATCATTACCACATTTATTATCTCTCACTTCTACATACAGTCAAGACTGTTCAGTTTTGCAATGGCGGTTCGATGGCACCCAGAGGCAGTAGTAATCCACTTTTTTTTTTTTTTTTTTTGCGTCATCACAAGGCAAGTTATAATTTCCACATCTCAGTTCAACTGCAAGGAGCCTTAGTCAGCAATGGTAAGCCATCAGTGTGCATTAATTATACGTTATCCTGCATAATACTAGTTATCTCATGCTAGTACATCAGGTTTCCATTTAAACACTACCTTAACCCAGATTTATTGAATAAACAGTAAATTTGTGGTACCGTAGTTTAAAGAGTGGGTGGAACCGCTGCCATGGCCAGTTACTCTATCGCTGCTGAATACTGGGGACCATGGATTTGATGGGTCTTTGTCATTGTGACTTAGAAGGTTTAGAAGGAGGTTTGAGTCAGCACCTAACAGTACCGGCTTAAACGATTGCTGCAAAGGCAACACTTCTTGTCTGATCCATAATAGTGAATTTGCCCAGTACAGCATTGTTTCATTGGTCACTTGGATACAAAAGCTTCTTCCCCACAGCAAGTGTTGCATCGAAGACTTAAATTTCTTTCATTTAGAAAGGTTTACCTTAGTGGGGAGGTAACGAAAAAGAAAATGCATCAGAAGATGTTATTACGAAAATTCATATTGTTTTAAATCCACCACATTCGGATGCCCCTTCTATGATAAATAAAATATCTGGAGGCAGGAAGGAAAAAAAGGGAACTCTATCTCGCTTTCCTTCCGTGCAAATGACGATAGTATGACCTCATCGGTGTTTCAAGAACCGTTTAAAATCGAGTCTGATCATTAGTTTGAAGCGCCACTCCCCCCCCCCCTCCATCGCTTTCTCTTGCCCCTGTTTTCCGTAATGTTAGTTGGAAGGAGTTTCCGCTAGTGATGGGGTCGTTATGCAGGCCTGGCAGTGTCCTCGTACATCGAGTTGCTGCGAAGTCGAGTCTCAGGCCTGTAATCAAGGTGGCATTGGAGGGTTTGTGGTATTACTTCCTTTGTTGTTTATTTTGCATGAAACACCTTAACATCTTTTCATATGTTATTTACAGTTTTAATATCAACAAACTGTGTATTATTAACAAATTATAAAATACTGGGGTTTAATGTGTACAAAGAATTCGGTAAGGAAAAGGAGTTACGAAATCTCCCAAGCGACTCTCAATACGGCTGTAAGGCTCATACGTTCATGCACAAATTGGCTCAAGTTTCCTAAGTACACAACATCGCCAAAACTTATCACCGTGCCAGATGTAGAAGGAGGAGAAAGAGAAAGTTTAGATTAATGCCTATCGACTGCACGGGGATCCTTAAGGCAGACAATATTGTTTTGCTTAGTTCCAGTTTTCCCCTAGAACTCGACCCACAACAGTCGGTATTACATCGATGTTCCTAAAGGTGCTACTTGAACACGGGAAGAGGAAAACAGGCTTTTGTCAAATACTCTAATTCCCACGAGAATCGACCTTGAGTTCTTTTAGCTGCGAGCTGGAAGTTCAGATCGTTGTTCCAGCATTTCCTCCCAGATGTACGATTGCAGTCATTAATTTTTTTACACATCTCGAAACTGCGTCAAGGCTTAATGGCTTCCTGGTCATACTGTCTTGCACTAATTGCCTCCAGTTTCCCCAAGAACATAACAGTGCCAAAAATGATCACTGTTGCTAATATGTGTAGTACAAGATGTTTATGTCTGTAACTTTATCAGAGTTATAGCTGAAGTATTGAAATAAAGAGATGAGAGGAGGGGGGGGGGTGAGTTGGAATGAAGGCAGCCAAATGATAGAAGAATGGGCGACGTGATAGTGATTTGTTTGTGGCGACCTGTACGGTATCTGGCGTATGATATAGGTGGATAGATTGATAGATAGAGTATTATTTTTAGCAAGAATAATTACATCAGACCTATTAATTTTACGTTACCAATTATAATCACAGTAGGAATGATAAACGTCGTATAAGTTCATCCATTCATAATTCACTCCAGTCATATTCACCATCGACCCTGCAAATATGATGGTTTTGTTTTCATCTTATTTTTGCTGCCTTCACAGGGTCTTTATTCAGTTTCGGGCTTGTGTAATGCCGTTGCTTATTAAAGGCTGTATTATATCCTTCCAATTCGAAAGTCTCTCCCGGAGCAAAATATAATCGTCTGAGGTTAGCAAGAATAAATCATATACTAGGACTTCGGATTTTTTTTTTTTTTTTAATAACAGAACTGAGGAAGGAAAATCAAATGGATAAGAAATAATTCATACACCAGATTCTAGGTGTCCTCTATTCATAAAAAATCTGCAATTTTTTTTTTTTTTTTTTTATGTGTCCGACTCTGGGCACAGGCTTCACAGCCTGCTCTCAGGGCTCAGTAGTCCTCCTACATACCATACACCTCTGCATGTCACCACTTCGGCGCTAACACCCACTGTCCATATTGAATACATGCTAGGGCTGTCTCATACAGGACTGGTGTATTGGTATCAGCGGAGGTATTTTTACGACATGTCGGCGGGTCTTCTGGTAGATCAGTAAAGTCTGATTTTTATGAAATTCAAATCCTCAAACTGTTCCCTGCCCCTGCCGGGATTTGAACCTGGGTCCGGTAGGATTGCAGGCCACCTCTCTACCGATTGAGCCACCCCCGTTGGTTGAAGTTTGAGGGAAACCAGTCTGAGGAAGCAAGTTCTAAAGAGATGCAGTTTAGGGAATAAAAGAAATCTGATAGGTAGAAGGTCTGCAATACGACAGTGTGAGTTCAGTAACAAGCGCTACCAGATGCCCGTGCAGTGCGGTGGAAGACATAGTGAGGCGGCACAGTGGATGCAACTTCGTCTGGGCAATTGCCTTAAAAGTGTCTGCAAAATAATGCCAAGGAGGCAACGGTCCTTCTTACTTGTAGGGGAGATGGTTCATTTGTAATAGTAGAGTTATTAATAATCCTATTAGCTTTAGTCTTAATTTTGTCCAGTTACTTTAGTGCAGCCTCTCCACATCCATTCCACAAGGGTGAGCAATATTCCAGCTGAGGGCGCACATGACTTGTAAATTGTGGCAAACTGCTTGTAAGTGTTACGGACTCGGTACAACAATCCAAGCTTTTTTGAAGCGGTTCAATGGTGTAGTAAGTTGGAAAAGAACTAAAGGGAGGGGAACAGTGAAGCACAAAAGTAGAAACCGCGTGTAGAATGAACCTCACATATATCCACTCATCACTCAAACCCTAGTAATACAGTACACGACTCCACCTGACAGGCAGGACGTCACACAGACAGACAGACAGACAGACAGACAGACAGACACACACACACACACACACACACACACACACACACACACACACACACACACACACACACACACACACACACACACACACACAAAATTAACACCAAGGATATCGAATGACATCCTAAACTTAGAGGAATATAATATATGGAGAAGAGATAGGATCTTAAAAAAAAGAGGAGGAATTATAATATTAACTAAGAAAAATCTAAAAGTCAAAGAAATAGAATTAGATATACCCTCACAAGTAGAACTGATTGCAGTAGAGATAAATACATCTGAAGGGAAAGTAATTGTAGCCAATTTGTACATGTCACCCAGGTCAAACACATGGAAAAGAGACGAATATGAGGATTTGGCGGAGAGTACAATTCAGAGTTTAGGAGCATTACTACATAAAATGGAGGAGAAATCGAAAAGAATTATACTAACTGGAGATTTTAATTCAAATATAAATTGGAATACTCTAGATATAATAAACCAAGAAAGCTGTTGGGACCAAAAGCTCCTGGATCTTGTGCAAGAGTTTTTCCTAACGCAACATGTAAGGGAAAGCACCAGAAAAAGAGGACTTGATGTGCCCTCAATGCTAGATCTCATATTTACTAGGCAAGAAAATGATATTGACAGTTTAATATATCACCCTCCACTCGGCAAAAGCGACCATGCAGTACTATATTGCAACTTCAGGATTGCATATGACATAGATAACAGCAATGAAAGTTACAAAAAGAGCCTAAACTATAAAAAGGGAAAGTATCATGACCTAAAGAAGTATTTCTTAGAAATTGCTTGGGAAAATGAGCTTAGAGGACAAGATTTAAATGCTATATATGAAAAATTCTGTGAACTTTATGAAATAGGAGTCCAGAAGTACATCCCACAGCACAAAGAAGCAGATAAGAAAATACAGAAATGGTTCAATACAGAATGTAAAAAAATCAAAAGAAAAAAGAAATTTGTTGTGGAATAGATACAGAAGACACAATAGTGAAAGGGCATATAATAATTACAAACAGGCAAGAAATAATAATACAAGAATAAGGAGGAAAGCCCAAAAACAGTTTGAGGAGGATATCATAAATAAAAGTAGTGATCAACCAAAGCTATTTTACAGCTACATCAGAAGCAAAACCAAAGTAAAAGATAAAATACAATCCATTACGGACGATGGAATCACCAATACACAAGAGAAGGATATTTGTGAAGCACTAAACAAGAATTTCCAATCAGTTTTTACAGAGGAAAAAAATTTTGAGAGGGATTATGTGGAACATGCATGCCCACACATACTACCAGATATACAAGCATCAGAAAAAGAAATACAGGAGGAGCTAAGTAAATTAGACAAAGGAAAAGCAAATGGTCCTGATGAAATTTCATGTTGGGTGCTATGTGAATGTGCAAAGGAGTTAAGTAAACCATTATTTTTAATTTTCAAGAAATCCTTGAGTCAAGGTAAACTACCTGATATTTGGAAGAAAGCAAACATTGTTCCCTTATTCAAGAAAGGGAATAGACAAAATTCACTTAACTACCGACCAGTATCACTAACCAGTGATGTAAGCAAGGTATTAGAAAAGCTTATAAGAAAAGCTTGGGTAAATCACCTACAAGAACACAATATGATAACAGAAAGACAGTTTGCTTTCAGAAAAGGAAAATCATGTGTTACTAATCTGTTGAGCTACTATGACAGAGTAACACACATTACAGGAAAGAGAAGGATGGGTGGACAGTATCTATTTAGATTTCAAGAAAGCATTTGACACAGTACCACACCAAAGACATTTATGGAAACTGTACCATCACCGAGGAATTCGAGGCAATCTGTATTGGTGGATGCAAGATTTTCTCATGAAAAGAAAAATGAGAACAGTACTAAGGGGAAATTACTCATCATGGAAAGAAGTGACTATAGTAGGACTCGCGCACGTTTGCGGCTGTGGTGTGGTCCGCACCTGTGTACAATGGTGCCACGTTTCCCCAACTTGCGATGTGAAACTGAAGCTATTTATGTACAAGGCATCACAAATTCGATAAATTCAGATGAATAAAGCTTACACTTGTGTATTTTGATGGATGAATCAACAGTAATCTTATTATGCATAAAATATTTATACAGTAACACAGAAACATGGCATACATATTGTACAGTGTTGCTAAAAGAAATTGTAGTCACTTTTAATGGTTTTTAGCGTAGTTTTAGGGTGGGTAATAATATCACAGTTATGGATATAAGATAATGAGCCTGAAAAAAGAAGAAATATGCCAATATCCAAAGTAAAAGAAATAATTCATGTAATTCTTGTGAGTGGCAACACTTACACACCCATCTGGCCTAAGGTAAAGTATGTACACCTCTGTAGACCCAACCATAGCTTGTACAGGTGTTGCTAGGGAAAAATGCTCACATTTACCGGCTTTTACCATAATTTTAAGGACGAGGAATAATCACATTTATAATCATAAGCTAATATGTAGGACAAAATAGTAGGCATATGCCAATACCGAAAAAAAAAAAAAAAAAACATTATTCATTCGCGAGCGGCAACACTTCCACACCCAGTCGGTGAGAGAGAGAGAGAGAGAGAGAGAGAGAGGCAGGAGAGGGGCATGCACTGAATGCATTGTCGGCATCACTAAATATAACAAAACCAAATTAACAAATGAAAGCACAATTATAAATAACTTATAAAAGAATCAAAAGTACTCAGGGTGGCTCACATTTCCCGCCAGGAGAGAGAAAGAGAGAGAGAGAGAGAGAGAGAGATAACGGTATAGAAAACGTGGCAACAGTGTATACAGGTGCGGGCCACACCACAGCCGCAAACGTAGGCGAGTCCTACTATAGTGGAGTACCACAGCGCTCAGTGGTGGCACCAATCATGTTTTTAGTGTATATAAATGATATAGACAGTAACACTGGAAATGAAAGCTATCTAAATATGTTTGCAGATGATGCAAAAATACAAAGGAGCATTACTAACACAGACTCTTGTTAAGAGCTACAAGAAGAATTAAATAAACTTCATGAATGGAGTAATACATGGCAAATGGAATTGAATGTGGACAAGTGTCATGTAATCAAGTTTGGTAAAAGTGGAAAAAGACCTGATTGGGATTATACATTAGGAAATAAAACCCTACACACATCAGAAAGAGAGAAGGACATAGGTGTGATTGTCAATAACAGACTATCTCCGGCTGACCACATCAGTGAGAAGGTACGGAACATGTATACACTTGCAAATATGAGAATAGCGTTTACATACATAAATGAAGACATGCTAAGAAAGATAATAACATCATTCATCAGACCAACCCTGGAGTATGCATCAGCAGTCTGGAGTCCTCATCTAAAAAAACACATAGCTGAAAAAGTTCAAAGGGCAGCTACAAGATGGGTACCAAGCGTAAGGGATCTAAGCTACAAAGAAAAACTAAATAAACTGAATCTACCAACACTACGGAGAGAAGGAAAACAGGTGACATGATTATGATATATAAATGCATATCAGGGAAGGAGAAAATAAACATAAATGACTACTTAACGTATGGGGAAGCATCAGCAAGAGGACACTGCAAAAAACAGCATAAAAAGAGAGATGATAAAGACGTAAGGAAATTTAGTGTCCCAAATAGAGCAATTGATCAGTGGAATGCACTACCAAATGAAATAGTGTGTGTCAAAACAATTCACAAATTTAAGGATATGTACGATAAATATGGATTCAGGCACGGGACAGTACGAGCTTGACTCATTCCCGTAAAGATACAATTAGGTAAGAACAATTAGGTAAGAACACACACACAAACTCGCGGGCGCGGGTTTGTGTGTGTGTGTGTGTGTGTGTGTGTTAGACAGACAGACAGACAGAGACAGAGACAAAGAGTGGCTTTAATGTCTTTTAGACCATTTCACTGATTACTGATAGAGAAGGCATTTAAAAATGATGTGCATTCCTCTCATTTTTTTTTTTAAGCGAGGAAGAAGAAACCAAAGGCCGCGAGCCCGCAATTATTGTTCCTTCCAAGAGAAAAACAAAATGCAAGAGAGAGCCAAATTCAAGATCCGATCACTTCGAGATGCCTGGACACACTGCATTTGAAATACTGGAGGTCATAGGAAGCAGGAAATACAGACAGAGGGAGACAGTTCCAGAGTTGACCTGTTACATAAATGAAAGACTGGGAGTAACGGTTAACTCTTGCATTAGGGAGTTGGACAGAAAAGGGATGAGAGTTTGCTGCTAGACGGGTGCTACACGCCCGTCGTAGAGGTTGAGCAATGCATGCAGACAGTTCAGCAGAGCAGTGACCATTGAAGTAGCGATAGAAAAGAGATAAAGATGCAACAGTGCAACGATGAGACAGAGGTTGAAGGGAGTCAGAAAGAGGAGGAGAGTTAATGAGACGAAAAGTCTTTGACTCCACCCTATTGAGAAGAGCTGTATGTGGGAAACCTCCCCGCACATGAGAGTTGTACTCCACACAGGGGCGGATAAAACCCCTGTATAGAGTCAACAATTGTGCAGGGGTAAAGAAGGAACGGAGTTGACTTAGCTCACCTAATCTATTAGAAGCAGATTTTACACAATATGTAATATGATCTTTCCAAGATATGTCCCGAGTAAATGAAATCCCGAGCATGTTCAAGGATGATGCAGGATTAAGCTGAATATTATTAAACATTAGTGGGTACACCTGTGGAAGATTTTGTCATGTTGATAGGTGTAAAAACTGAGTCTTTGATGCATAAAAAACAACCAGATTATTTTTACCCCAGTCAGAGATACGAACCAAATCAGACATTAGGTGTGCCATAGCCTCATCCTTTGTTTGTTGAAGTAACTGCTGAGATGGACGTTGCGGGAACTGAATGGAAAGGTGAAGGGTGGAGTCATCAGTTTATGAGTGGATAGGGTTAGATGTACTCGTACGGCTTAGAAGGTCATTGATGACTAAAAGGAAAAGAGTTGGTGATAGGACAGAGCCCTGAGGAACACCACTGTTAACAGATCTAGGAGAAGAACGATTGCCGTCTACAACAGCGGCTATAGAACGACCAGAAAGGAAGCTATAGATGAAGGCACTGATTGAAGGATAGAAACCGTAAGAGGGCAGTTTGGAAATTAAAGATTTATGCCAGACTCGATCGAAAGCCTTTGAGATGTCAAGTGCAATGGCAAAGCTTTCGCCAAAGTCCCGAAAGGAGGATGATCAGGAGTCTGAAAGGTAGGTGAGAAGATCGCCAATGGAGCGTCCCTGCCGGAACCCATACTGACGATCAGAAAGAAGGTTGTGATAGGAAAGATGCCTTAAAATTTTTCTGTTAAAAACCGACTCGAAAACGTTTGAGATACAGGATGTTAAAGCAATTGGACGATAGTTAGAAGGTTGGGAATGGTCACCCTTCTTTGGGACTGGCTGAATGAGAGCAAATTTCCAGCAAGAAGGAAAGGTACAAGTTGACAGACAAAGGCGAAAGAGATTGCCTAGGCAGAGTGTAAGCACAGAAGCACAGTTCTTGAGAACAACAATAGGGACTCCATCAGGCCCATATGCCTTATTAGTATTGAGGCCTGTGATGGCAGAAAATACATCAGCTAAAGAAATTTTAATGTCAGCCATGAGGAAGTCAGAGGGGGAAAGTGATGGAGGAACAGCACCGGAATCGTCTAAGGTGGAATTGGAAGAGAAAGTCTGAGCGAAGAGATCTGCTTTATCAGTAGAAGAAATACCTACAGAGCCATCAGAGTACAAATGAGGAGGGAAGAATAATGAGGTAAAGTTGTTAGAAAGATTTTTGGCAAGGTGCCAGAAGGAGCGGGAAAGAATTCGAGTTGGAGAACTGAGAGCATTTAGTACGGATGAAATTATTTTCAGAAGAGCGAAGAACAGATTTAGCATGATTCCGGGCAGAAACGTACAAAAGATGTGATTCAGGGGTGGATTGGCTCGGGTACCTTTTATAGATGTGGCAGGGAGGTTTTGAAAGTGAGTGAGTTGGATAAAAGAGAGAAAAAGATAGAGTATCAGGAGAAATTGAAAGATGAGTGGAACGCAGTGAAAGATCGGGAAAATGGCAGCGTGGAGGAAGAATGGCAGTTGTTTAAGAGTGCTGTGGTGGGGCATGCAGAAGAGGTGTGTGGTGTGAGACATGTGGGTGGTGGTGTAAGAAAAGGAAGTGAATGGTGGTACGAGGAAGTAAGTATGGCTGTGGCTGAGAAGAGACGTGCATATGAAGTGTGGCTGCAGAGGAAGGATGAGATGTCATATGAAAGGTATAAGGAAAAGAGGAATGGAGCGAGAAGGGCTGTGCGTGATGCTAAAGTGGCAGCAGATGAGAGGTGGGGTAGGCGGCTGACAGAGAATTTTCAACAGAATAAGAAAATGTTTTGGAAGGAGGTGAAAAGGGTGCGAAAGGGAGAGTCTGGGAAGGAAGAACGAGTAAAATCAGAGGATGGAAGGATGTTAATTGAAATGGATGCAGTAAGGAAGAGATGGGCAGAATATTTTGAAAGATTGTTAAATGTAGAGGAGGAAAGGGTGGCTGAGATTGTGGCGGATGGAAAGGTGCAAGGAATAAATGTGTTGGGAGAGTTAAATGATTCTTTGATCACGAAGGAGGAAGTGGAGAAGGCAGTAAAGGAGATGAAAACAGGGAAAGCTGCAGGTATGGATGGGTGTGCCGTGGAATGCCTGAAGGGTGGTGGAGTGACTATTGTTGACTGGTTAGTAAGATTGTTGAATGTGTGCTTTGAGAAAGGTATGGTGCCAATTGACTGGGTAAGTGCTTGTGTGGTCCCGTTGTATAAAGGCAAGGGTGATAAGTATGAATGTACTAGCTTTAGGGGTATAAGTCTGTTGAGTGTTGTAGGTAAGGTGTATGGTAGAGTGTTAATTATGAGAGTTAGAGAGGGTACGGAGGGAGTGATTGGTGATGAGCAGTGTGGCTTTAGGAGAGGGAGGGGATGCGTTGATCAGGTGTTTGCTGTAAGACAAGTGTGTGAAAAGTATTTAGCGAAAGGCAAGGATGTGTTTTGGGCATTTATGGATTTAGAGAAAGCGTATGATAGAATTGATAGGGAGGCTTTGTGGACCGTTTTAAAATTGTATGGACTTGATGGTAGGTTACTAAAAGTGGTGAAAAGTTTTTATGTAAATAGTACAGCGTGTGTAAGAGTGGGAAATGCTGTGAGTGATTGGTTTCCCGTGAGAGTGGGGCTGCGACAGGGATGTGTGATGTCGCCTTGGTTGTTTAATATTTACATGGATGGTGTTGTAAGGGAGGTGAATGAAAGAGTTTTAGGTGGAGGTCTGAGTCTGGTGAATGTTGATGGTGGAGAGTGGAATCTGAAGCAGCTGTGGTTTGCAGATGATACTGCACTGGTGACTGATTCAGAGGAGAGATTGAGACAGTTGGTAGAGGAGTTTGGAAGGGTGTGTGAAAGGAGGAAATTGAAAGTAAATGAGAATAAGAGTAAAGTGATGAAGTGTACGAGGTTGATAGATGGTAGGGGGATGAATATAGTTTTGAATGGTGAGTTGCTTGAGGGGGTAGATTATTTTAAGTATCTAGGGTCACATGTTGCTGTGGATGGAAGAATAGATGCAGAAGTGAAGTTTAGAATAAATGAAGTAGGAAAGGTGCTGGGAGGAATGAAAAAAGTGTTTAAATGTCGTTCGCTTAAAATGGATGTAAAGAGAAGGCTGTATGAGGGTGTTGTGGTACCGACTGCGCTATATGGGGCTGAAACATGGAATATGGGTGTAGCAGAGAGGAAAAGTTTGAATGTAATGGAGATGAGGTGTCTGAGGAGTATGTGTGGAGTGACGCGTATGTATCGGGTGCGAAATGATGAAGTGCGAAGGAGAACTGGAGTTGTTCGGGAGATGGCTGGTAGAGTAGAGCAGAGGGTGTTGCGATGGTTTGGGCATATGGAGAGAATGGATAATGAGCGATTGGTGAAAAAGATAACTAGATCTGATGTGAGAGGTGTAAGGCTGAGAGGATGTGAGGGAGACCACGAATAGGATGGATGGACAGTGTGAAGAGAGCATTGGATGCGAGAGGGATGTCTGTTGAGCAAGGAAGAGTGGCTGTGCGTGACAGAAATAAATGGAGAGAAATTGTGAATGAATAAGTGATGACGCAGCCCTGAGGGGATATTCTCCTGCATTTGGTCTGATCATCTAGTCAGGTCAGGTGCGGGTAAGATGATGGGTCTGTTATGATGTGGCAGGGGTAAACCAGTTCTGCTGTCGGGCCCTGCTGCGGATGTCACTGATTGCATTGCACAGTTGACCCTTGTGCGGTGTGGTGCGGTGAGGATGTGTCCGTTCTCCCCTTTGGGGCTAAGATGCGAATGAATGTGTTTGAATGGATGAGTAAATGGGGAGTGTGTCGTCCTGTCTCAGCTACCTCCCTTTCCTTGAGGGAAGCAGCCTAGGTATATAGATAGATAGATAGACCTTTTATAGGCCCTCTCCTTGTTGCGGACAGCATTAGAACAGGCGTGATTAAACCAAGGCTTTCTTGCATTAGTCAGTAGATATGAGAAAGGAATGTATGCTCCCATGCCCGAGAGAATAACCTCCATAATGTGCAAGGCACTCTCAGATGGCTCCCAGCCATGGAAGCAACAATCATTCCTGGGAAAATCAAAGAAGTACTGCCTGAGGGCCTCCCGATCTGCAGCTCCAAAGTGTCACAGACGACGTTGTGATCGGAGGAGCCCAACGGAGAGAGAAGATTAACAGTGTAAGCAGAAGGATTAGCCTAGTTGTAAGGAAGATGTCAAGTATGTTGGAGCTCTCTCCAAGGCGGTCTGGGATACGGGTAGGGTGCTGTACAAGCTGCTCTACAGTAAGTCATTAAGGATAGAAAAAATGTAGGCTTGTTCACCAGGTGGATCAGTGAAAGGAGAGGAGAGCCAATGGTGGTGGTGAACATTGAAATCTCCTAGAATGGAGATTTCAGAGAAAGGAGAAATGGACAGAATGTGTTCCATTGTAAAAGTAAGATAGTCAAAGTATTTTTTTGATAATCAGTAGAATTAGGAGATAAATAAACAGCGCAGATATATTTCGTCAGAGAATGACAGGGAAAGCCGAAGCCAGAACGTAGAGAATTCAGAAGAATCAAGTTCAGGAACACGAGAGCAAGATAAGTCGTTGCGTATAAATACACGACAGCCACCTTTGGCTTTGAAATGAGTATAGACAAAGTAGGAGGAAACAGAAAATGGTCTGCTGTCAGTTGCCTCAGACAGCTGGGTCTCAGTTTGAAAAAGGTGAGGTTTAGAGAAGGAGAGGTGGTGCTTAACAGAGCGAAAGTTAGAGAAAAGGTCGCGAATGTTGCAGAAATGAAAAGAGTCAGACAGTGGAGAAGAGCATCTCCACACTGATTTCATCCATCTGTTTTATTCATATATCTGTTTGGAAATTATTTACTACGTTGGGTGGTAACCATATAGCCAGATTCTGGCGCCTAGTGGCTTAGTGGCCAATTAAGGCGCTCGAAGAGGATTGAGCCTGTGCAGCTTTATATCCAAGGGCTGGTTGGAGTTTACTGCTCACGTAATGCCACTCAAGGATGAGGGATGCTAGTCACTTTCATCTTGAATGTCAGGACCGATTTTCCTAGCCCCGGGCTCCTACGCCCCTCATGGGGCAACTCAGGGTTAGATGATGAGCTGGATTTCTGTTTGGGTCATTTGTCTTTCTTCGCCGAGCATGCCCCGCTTAATCACATGCTTACATGCTGTATCCAACCCTCGTCTGACTGGCAGTTAACATTTCACAATTAATTACCAGCTAGGTATCGACTGAGAGAAAGAGACAATAAGCCAACAGAACAAAGTGTTTTGAAGAGGTCTGTGTAGCGTATTGACTCAGGCTGATGATGATGATCCTTGTACTGGGGATGTGTCGACAAGAGTGGAGTACGGAGTCTTCCTCCTACCAGTGACTCAGATATAGCAAGATGAGTGGGTCAGAACTGTTTTATCCATATCAGTCACTGAGTTCACACTTGAATCAGCCATAATTGTCTGATAAAGGGACTAAAACATGTTTTCTGTAGCCAACACATGTAAGCCCCTAGAGTTAGTCAAGAGAATTCTCTCTCTCTCTCTCTCTCTCTCTCTCTCTCTCTCTCTCTCATATCACGACCATTTCGACACATCCCAGGTGAATGAACAATGAAACTATTTGCAACAGTATGTAGCTACATACAGAAAACCATTTTTATATACAGTTAGGGAATCAGTGGATTACATATACGTTATTCTCTGGAGTAGTGCCACAATATTTCTGTCATTTTACTGGTATTGCTGTCAGGAGGGTGTGGGAGAGATGATGAATTACGAATTGTGTGTTCATAGCATTGTATCTATTCTTTGTCTTTCTCTGTTAGCAGTATTGATGGATAAAAATATAGACAGATGGAAAGAGAAAAAAAATGAATTTTAGGTAAGTATTTAAAAATTATTTAGACATTTAAATAGACAGGTAGACAGAGATAGGTAGATTAGATAGATAAATTGATTGAGTGACTGACTGACTAGAACATAGCTCCAAAGATTGATATTTAGACAGAGCTAGAATGATGATTGGAGAAAGAATATATATATATATATATATGTGTGTGTGTGTGTGTGTGTGTGTGTGTGTCTGTGTGTGTGTGTGTCTGTGTGAATATATATATATATATATATATATATATATATATATATATATATATATATATATATATATACACAGACAGTTAGATAGAAATATAGATCAAAGACTTAAGAGTGCTGGTAGCATGATGGGAACTAATTATTGTTCATGAAACCGTCCAGATCCATTATTTCTTCTTTTCATGTAGTATATTCTCTCTCTCTCTCTCTCTCTCTCTCTCTCTCTCTCTCTCTCTCTCTCTCTCTCTCTCTCTCTCTCTCATGTATACTCATTCTTCTTTTTGTAATTCTTCCAGCAGTGATAATCATCGATTACCTAAAATATTTTTCACTCCTTCAACTAGATAATGTACTGTATTTTACATTTTAATCTTGCTATCCCAAGACAATAATATTCAGCTTTGGATATACTTACGAGAGGCTGATTAAGAGAGTGTGTGTAAGTGAGGCACAGGGGAGGGCGGGGATGACGGAGGATGAGTTGCAGGCATGAGGGGGAGAGGTAGTGTACATAAGAGAGTCAGATGTAAGAGAGAGCAGTCAGACGGCAGAAAACATGATAACATAGAGACGATTCGTTTGTGGCCACCCCTTACAGGATAGTTAAATTAATAAATATAATTAAACTTTATTGTATCCAGAGGCATGGTATACTGCCTTAATTATCCATTTCACCACTAGGGGCTCTCTATGCTGAGTAAAATCGCCTGATAATTGCAAGAATTAGTTACTAATATATCATCTAGGGGGCTCCATAAAGCGTCATACGTCCGCCATATTTGTTCACCAATCTCTTGAGTACAGTTGACGTCCTGTTTAGTTTATTCATGCTGATCCCAAACGGTTTTGTCGAACCTAGTAAAGTTTTTTTTTTTTTCCAAATGCATCAATTCGAAAAATCTAACCTAAGCTGAAAAAAAATCGTCTGAAAGTCACTGAAGAGTCGTCCCCGTGTTCAGTGGGTTAGGCATGAAAATAAATGACAGCAGAGTTTTACCTCACACCTATACCTTAGCGGTAGGTGGTGGTCAAGTGTTTACAGAATGTGTCTGCGATTCAACAGGACGCTGTTTTTTTTTTGTTTTTTTTTTTCCCCTTAATATGTCTGACTTTGGGCTTAGGCTTCACAGCCCGTTACCATGGCCCAGTAGTCCTCCAACGGCCACACACCTCCACATGTCACCACTTTGGCACTAACACCCACCATCCATATTGAATACATGCTAGGGCTGCCTCATACAGGTCTGGTGTAATGATATTATCGTGGGTACTTTCATGAAATGTCGGCGGGCTGTTTGGTAGATCAGTTTAATCTGCTTTAGCCCTAGACAAGTAACCCTCCCCCCCTTTTTGGTTACATCACAGGTAACCCCGGGTCCATTGAACCCCGAAGTTATAAAATTAAAATGAAATACTTATGTTTGTTATATTGAAATATCCTTTGGTATATGTGTAATTTCATTGATCTTGTTTCATTAAACCTTAAGAGCAAGAATATTTAAGAAAAAGAGAAAAGTTTTTTTTTTTTTTTCAAAGTTGGTTTGCTGAAAGTTTATTAGGTGAAATCTCCTTCTCTTTGCCTCTCTTTTTAGACCATGGATAAGACTTTCTGTTAACAAAAGGAGGAACAGGGCAAATGAAACAGCTGCAGATGAGAAAGTAAAAAATATTATTTTTTTTTTTACATACTTTTCAAAGGAAATGCATATTTTATATAATTCTTATACAATTTGAGGGCTCCACGTAGGTTTATAAACTTATCACAACATATTTAGAACTTAAATTTTTTAAAATAGTTGAGCAAAGAAGAACCTGTTCCAATCAACACAAATGACCAATTATTTGGATAAATGATCATAAATTCACATTTATGTATGCAGTTCTGGGCACAAGTATATCTGAATACAAATTATAACATACTTTCCAGTATAACACACTTTTGCTAGCAATAACAGGCTTAACCCTTCTCCATTTTTTGTTTTACACCACAGGTGACCCTGGGTCCAATGGACTCTAGTACCTTCTAGTGCCAAATCAGTGCCAGATACAGGAATGACCCCATCACCTCCCTAATCTACCTAACTAGGCAGGAAGGTAGAGGAAGGGTCAGGTCCCTTGAGTATATATATATATATATATATATATATATATATATATATAGACTGGGGTCCAATTCAAATCCTTAAACTGTTCCATGCCCCAGCGGGTATTCGAACTTAGGTCCATTAGGACTGCAGGCCAACTCTCTACTTATTCGGCCACTGCCTCAGTTTGATGAACTGAGGTTCGATATGACAAACCTGACTGATCTAGAACACCCACTAGCATTTCATAGAAGCACTCCTGCTTATACCATCACACCAGTCTTATCATGTATTCATTATAAACGGTGGGTATTAACGCCGACGTGATGACATTTGGAGGTGTGCGCTCGTGGGAAAGATGCTGGACTTCAGAGAACGGGGGGCCAAATCAGTCTCCCGAGCAGGACACACTGGCAAAATTCGTTGTCTCTCGTAATTATTATTTGTTTTGGCAGGAAAACGATGAGACGTAAGTATTGGTTCTTTCCTTGTTCTTCTCTTTTTTTGGACCTATCTCTGCTTTACAGGAGGAAGTAGAGATATGGGATGTCTTTTTTTCCCTCTAGTTTTCTCATGTATCAAGAGACCTTGAGCTAAGGACATGGGGAGCTTCTGTTTTCTTTTTTCATGCTTATCTACAAATTGCTTTTGTAGGAAGAACAACAAACATGGTAGATAAGACCTCGTCATTTCTCTTGTGTATTTTTATTTGCTTTTGCAAGAAGAATGAGAGAGATAAGAAACTTGTGAAATAAAACATCTTCTTTGAGACATGGAACTGACCGTAAGTCCCTTCGTGAATCCCAGCCCTTGGTGTATCTACAAGTGGACAAACACCAAAGTTGTTTCCAAATATATTCCCAAAATTTTAAAGCCTTGCACGACAAACAGATATAAAGTTGGATCGTATTCTAGTTAGCTTAAGAAAATTTCAGATACTTTTTCACTCACGGCTTATTTTTTGCTGTGGCTCATTAACTGTGACATTTTTTTTACCAGCCGCGATAGAGAAGATGGTACTGCTTTCAGTTCGTGTGTGTGTGTGTGTGTGTGTGTGTGTGTGTGTGTGTTAGCACGATAACTTCGCAAGCACTCAAGCTATCATCATAAAGTTTTACAGGTGTGTAGCAGGAAAAAGAATCGATCACAAGTTCGAAATTGGTGAAAGCTGGTCAAGGTCTGTGTGTCTGTTACAGCAAAAACTTCTCAACCGCTCAAGATATCATCACAAAATTTAAAGGTGTGTAGTAAGGATGAAAATCTCTTAACGAGTATTGTTTTCAGTTTGGCTGTCTGTCTGTGTGTCTGTGTGGCTGTTAGAACGATAACTTCGCAACCGCTCAAGATATCATCACAAAATTTTACAGGTGTCTAGTAGGGATGATATTTCGACCCGCGCTAGATATGTATTGGCTCGCAGCTGATGTTATTCCCACCCCTGGAGGGGAGAGACTACTGAAGTCGGAAAAATATATATATATATATATATATATATATATATATATATATATATATATATATATATATATAGAGAGAGAGAGAGAGAGAGAGAGAGAGAGAGAGAGAGAGAGAGCCTTCAGGAACCCTTTCACACCGAGGTTTATTATCTCCCCAAAGTGTAATAAATCCCTCTGGTGGTTGCTTGATGTAAATC
>NC_136970.1:32146754-32244254 GCF_032717465.1 Coenobita brevimanus
CACACTGACACACTGACACACTGACACACTGACACACAGACACACTGACACACTGACACACTGACACACAGACACACTGACACACTGACACACAGACTCACTGACACACTGACACACTGACACACAGACACACAGACACACTGCCACACTGACACACTGACACACTAACACACAGACACACTGACACACTGACACACAGACACACTAACACACAGACACACTAACACACAGACACACTAACACACAGACACACTGACACACTGACACATTGACACACAGACACACAGACACACAGACACACAGACACACTGACACACTAACACACAGACACACTAACACACAGACACACTAACACACAGACACACTGACACACTGACACACTGACACACAGACACACTAATACACAGACACACAGACACACTGACACACTGACACACAGACACACTAACACACAGACACACTAACACACAGACACACTAACACACACACAGACACAGACACACTGACACACTGACACACTAACACACAGACACACTAACACACACACACACAGACACACTGACACACAGACACACTAACACACAGACACACTAACACACAGACACACTAACACACTGACACACTGACACACTGACACACAGACACAGACACACAGACACACTAACACACAGACACACTGACACACTGACACACAGACACACTGACACACTAACACACAGACACACTAACACACAGACACACTGACACACTGACACACTGACACATTGACACACAGACACACAGACACACAGACACACTAACATACAGACACACAGACACAGAGACACACTGACACACAGACACACTGACACGCAGACACACTGACACACTGACACACTGACACACTGACACACAGACACACTGACACACTGACACACAGGCACACTGACACACTGACACACTGACACATTGACACACTGACACACAGACACACAGACACACAGACACACTAACACACAGACACACAGACACAGAGACACACTGACACACAGACACACAGACACACAGACACACTGACACACAGACACACTGACACACAGACACACTGACACACTGACACACTGACACACAGACACACTGACACACAGACACACTGACACACTGACACACAGACACACTGACACACAGACACACTGACACACTGACACACAGACACACTGACACACTGACACACTGACACACAGACACACTGACACACAGACACACTGACACACTGACACACAGACAAACAGACACACAGACATACTAACACACAGACACACTGACTCAGAGACACACTGACACACTGACACACACACACACTGACACACTGACACACTGACACACTGACACAGAGACACACTGACACACTGACACACTGACACACAGACACACTGACACACAGACACACTAACACACTGACACACTGACACACTGACACACAGACACACTGACACTCAGACATACAGAGACACGGACACACGGACACACTGATGCACTGACGCACAAACACACTGACACACTAACACTCTGACACACTGACACAGAGATTCTGTCATAAAGAAAGACGGACATACAGGCAGGCAGACAGACAGACAGACCCAGATACACTGACAGACAGACACCCTGACAGACAGGCACCCTGACAGACACACTGACAGACAGACACCCTGACAGACAGGCACCCTGACAGACACACTGACAGACAGACACCCTGACAGACAGGCACCCTGACAGACACACTGACAGACAGACACCCTGACAGACAGGCACCCTGACAGACACACTGACAGACAGACACCCTGACAGACAGGCACCCTGACAGACACACTGACGGACAGACACCCTGACAGACAGGCACCCTGACAGACACACTGACAGACAGGCACCCTGACAGACACACTGACAGACAGACACCCTGACAGACAGGCACCCTGACAGACACACTGACAGACAGACACCCTGACAGACAGGCACCCTGACAGACACACTGACGGACAGACACCCTGACAGACAGGCACCCTGACAGACACCCTGACAGACAGGCACCCTGACAGACACACTGACAGACAGACATACACCCTGACAGACACACTGACAGACAGCCACACTGATACACAAAGTGACTGACACACAGACAGACACAGTGACTGTCAGAGAGACAGACAGACAGACAGACGGACAGACACTGACACTAACACAATCATATATGCAGAAACACTAACAGAGAGAGAGAGAGAGAGAGAGAGAGGCTGGGAAGGCAGGAGGAGCAAGTGGACAGTGAGGTAGGATGAAGTAGGCACAGAGTGAGGCAGTGTGGGGTAGGTATTGCGTGAGGCAGAGTGAGGCAAGAACAGAGTGAGGAGATTGTGTGGGTATGGTGTAAGGCAGATGTGGAGTGAGGCAGGGTGTGGCAAATGTGGAGTGAGGCAAGATGATGGAGGTATTGCATGAGGAAAGCGTACGGTGAGACAGGGTGAGGCAGGTAGAATTTGAGGGTGGGTGAGATTTATATGAAACGAGTCATGCATGAGAAATTTAAAATTAGGTCACAACTTTAGAATAGTAGTCAAAAACAGTGCGGTAGGATAAGGCAAGTACAGAGTGAGGCAGGCAGTGAGAAAGGCACAAGGTTAGGAAGGCAGTGTGGCAGGGTAGCAAAGGTACAGATTGATGAAGACAGTGGGGCAGGGTGAGGCAGGTACAGCGTAAGGCAGTCAGTGAAGGAGAACGTGGCAGGCAGTGTGGGAGGGTGAGGCAGATACAAAGTGAGGAAGGCAATGGGGTAGGATGAGGCAAGTACAAAATCAGGAAGGCAGTTTGGAAGGGTGACGCAAGTACAGAGTAAGAAAAGCAATGAGACAGGGTGAGGCAGGTACAGAGTGAGGCATGTAGTGAGGCAGGCAGGCAGTCCACGCGTTGCCTTGGTGGGGTGAGGGTGGCCGTACCAGTGTCGGACATTCGTGTTTATACTCACGTCGGCTGAGGATACTTTCTAAGAACCTGATCCTTTGCGATGTATTTTGCCTGTTTTTGCCTTATTGTTTTGGTGTATGCCATGTATAAGGTTACAATAATGACACGGAGTGTACAAATATCATAGACGAGAATAATATGTTTACTACAAACAAAAATATCTTCCTCCCTATGGAAGTTGATTATTTCAATTTAATATTCTCGTGTGTGCTTCTTGCACGATTACAGTTAAGACATGGAATGTAGAAATGCAATGGACACGAATATTTACGTACAACGAACAAAAATAAGCTGGTAAGGATGCAGTGGGAGAAATCCTCCTAAAGTCAACGTGAATATGGGTCGGTCACTTCGCCCCGTACTCTCGCCAGCTAAGGATTTTGACACTTCTTCTGTACCCACATATTTCTGCATGTGACACCTTAATCAGCCGAGTCCCGAGGAGACTTTTTTTTTTTATTTTTTACTCGTACCACCTCCTGACACTTCATTATTTGGAACTAGCGAGGTTAGATATAACCTCAATAAACCTCCTTCAGTACGAGAAACTCGTCTGGAAAATAAATCATGCAACAGCAATGTAACTTAAAAAGTGCGTCCCCAGGATTCAATGGGTTAATAGTCTCCTGTATGTTCTTATTGCAACTTACGCCGATATTCCAAAGCCATCTACAGCATTTGGGTCACTGGTAAGGTATAGCATGCAAAATAAAACGCAAAGGAAGACGTGCAAGAATACCTCTTAATCTGACGACAATACGGACCTGACCTGACGCGCATCTTAGCCACTGTATTTCAACGTGATCAAACTGTAACCGAACCGACGTATTTTATGGCTGACACTTGACTGAACTGTTTGGTGTTGTAACGAACTTTTAACCAAGATGATTTATTGCGCAGTGATAATTCAACCAGACTGGATTCTTCTCTGGTGACTAATTAACCAAACTGATTTATTCTCTGAAAATTTATCCAAGCTAATTTATTCATATTGTAATCAAGGTGATTTTTTCTGTGGTGAAAAATATGTATAATTATGTATATGAAATCTTATAATCAGTGACTGTGTCCGAAATAGATAAAACTTGTCAGGCGTTAGCAAGAACAAATTCATAAAGACGCCATTCCTTTGCATGATTGAACTAATATCCACAGACCCTGTCAGAAAGTGCAGTGCCCCTCACTATGTACAGATGACCCGGGTTCCAATGACGTCATATGCTGTACATTGCATAGGGCATAGGTGCCTTGGCACTAAAGTGCTTGCCACACTCAGCTTTATGCATACGAACTTATAAGACGTTTACTATATTAGCGCTATATATCCCGCTAACCTTCGCAGGAGTAATATTTCCGGTTGCAAAACTCCCGACTTTGTTTTTATTTCATGAGCCACTACTCCAAGACGAAAAGACATACACGAACATTTTAGGCACAGAAATACTTCGTAACAAACGAAGATGATTCCTACATATTTGGAGCAGCTTTCGAGCTTCAATATGTGAGTTTCGGCTTAAAACACGTTATGTAGCACCACAGTAGGACGTCTTACCATATATGTAATAACTCCTTGGATTTGTGTTCCCCCTTGACACTTCTGCCATTGGAGGGAAAAATAGATCCGTGATGGACCCCTGGCCCAAGGTGGAAAACTTACTGAATGGGAAGATATGTTCATTGGAAATATAGGTCCGTGGGAGAAATAGGTCCATGGAAAAATTGGTCGATGTAAACATTTGCTCCATGAGGAAAAATAGGTACCTTGGAGAAAACAGGACCATGAGAGAGATAGGTCCAAGGGAGGAATAGGTCCATGGGAGAAATAGGTCCATGGAGGAAAATAAGTCCATGGGAGAAAAAGGTCCATGGGGGAAAATAAATCCATGGGAGAAATATGTCCATGGGGAAAAATAAGTCCATGGGAGAAATAGGTCCGTGGGGCAAAATAAGTCCATGGGAGAAATAGGTCCGTGGGGCAAAATAAGTCCATGGGAGAACACAGGTCCGTGGAGAAAATATAGGTCCACATTGAAAAACAGATCAGTGGGGAAGAACAGGCCCCTGTGTAAAAATAGGTTCACGGAGGAAAGTGTGTCCATGGGGAAGCAGGTCTAAAGGGAAAATAGGCCAGTGGGGGAAAATGGACCCATGGGGGCAAATACAAAAAGATCATAATGAAAAAAAAAATAAATCTAATATAATTTTTAAATGTAGGGACGACAAATGTATATAAACAAAATATGCAAGAACACAGAACCAAGAAGGCAAGTTTTAGGATGGGAGGAGATCCATCAGCTGTACGAGTATACCCATTATGACATTCATCTAGCTACAGACGTTTTGTGAGGAAAGTGATGGGAACAGAACTTTGAATATCCTCCCATTCTAAATGCTCTCGTGTTTCTGTGCCTTTTACACATGTTTGTGTGCTTTTTATATATTTCTATAGGTTAATAATCATACTAGCATTTTTCCAGTACGAGAGGCTAACCCCTGAGTTGAATAAAATCATCCCTCTGCAGCAACAGCAATCAAGAAAAATTAATCAGATGTCACCATTCTTAACTGGGTAAGATTCTCACTTAAATAATTGCGTATGAGAGGCCTTCCAAAAGTTGATTAAAGATGGCTGTAACTGGCAAGAATGAACCAAAAATAATCGTTACACTGTCGAGGTCAGTAAATCATTTGCATTTATTTCGAAATTGTACCACAGCCTAAGGATGCTTACTAAAAATCGAGCAACAAACAAGAGGGCACGAGTTTCGATTCATGAACTCGAAATTCTAAACGTGAAACATGGCTATTGACAGTGGCTGTACCAAGTGGGTTGAGGGAGATTCTTTTTAAACTCTTCACTGCGAGCGAACTTTTTTGAGTTGATTCCAGCATCTGGAGGTAAAGGTAGAAGTGAGGGTAGATGCCATGAGATGCTTAATTGTGGTGTTCATCTACGTAACTTAGGCCCTTGTACTTATATTGTATATAGTTGGTTATTCACACACTATCCTGAAACAAACAGCCACTGCATTATCCAGGTTACTGCACTTGTTTCCCATATGTGTTACCCGAGGTATTCATTGTACATATTAATCTACGAACGGCGGACATACACCTGACTCTACTGGGACTAGCGGACAGATATCTGACTCGAGTGGGTCCAGCTGCCTTGGCGCTTTTGAGCCGGCGACTTCGTAGTTTGCCACACTACCACTAGGACTATGTTTATTACAAGTTTAGGCATGGATTTTAGGCTCGTGTTCTCGTCGAATTAGCAGACTGCTAAACACCTCAGCCTTGCCAGTCGATTTCTGCACATGGCATGTCCATATTTATTTGTATTACGCTATCTTCATCTGGGATGTATCAGTATTAGTAAGATGTCAATGAAACGTAAGAGGAATACATTAAATTTGTGAGGATATTGACCATCTCACTATGGTGATACATTTTTAGATACGGGAGCATCTCTTGGGGCAGTCTTTTGAGTCAGTCACTCACTAAGATTCTTCGGTCCCAAGGTGCTATACTTTTGTAGACTTTCGCGATGCCTCGTATTACAGCCCTCGTGATAGCACATGTCTTGTAATTTTGTAACCTTTTTTCCCCTGGATTCCTTCATGGTATATGGATAGACCTTTTACTGGAAGGCTAAACAAAAGCTAAATCTAACCCACCATTAAAAAAATAAAATAAAATAAAAAGAAGGAAAAGATTCCTAAGCTGTGTAAATTCGTTTGTATGAAGGAATGATAAACTAAAAAGGCATCACACTACTGAATGTTTTAACTTGCCGAAACATAAGGCAGCCTACCTTGGCGATAGTGGAGAAATTTAATATTTTATGGATGGTATGGTCACAGCTTGACGATTTTATGAGGGATATATTTTAATACGCATATTTGCATTTAATATCCCTTTGAGTTTAAATATTGGTGAGAGAGAGAGAGAGAGAGAGAGAGAGAGAGAGAGAGAGAGAGAGAGAGAGAGAGAGAGAGATTTTGTGTTGGGGGGGTTTGGAGGATGTGTGTTTAGGTGAGTGTGTGGATGTGTTACGATGAGTGAATTAACTTAGGACACACTTATCTTGTTATTGTTTTGATGATTTCATTACGTAAGAAATTCATTGTTCGTATTTCTATATTTTCCCAATTCCATTCATAAGAGCAGAAAACTGGATATTGATGATGAGTATGGTGATGGTAGTAATAATGTTGATGCTGTTGACTTTGTAGCGATGATGATGGTGATCATGATTGATGATGATGCTGATAATGAGAAGGAGGAGGAGGAGAAGGACTGAGGGAAGGAGTGGAAGGATAGATAAGAAGAAAATGCCGGAATGAATGAATGGCAAATAAAGAGATAATTGGAGGAAGTGAAACAGAAGGAGCAAAAATAAGGAGAGAAAGGAGGGGAACTGAGGGGAAGGATAAAAGTCTAGAATAGTAAGAGACAAGGAAAATTACTAGGAAGAGAAACAGGACGGAGGTATCGTAAAAGAAAAAGGATAAAGAAGGAGAAATTACACTTTTTTTACACAAAATAAAGCGAAGAAACAAGTGGTGCGAACAATATCATCATTATTGTCAACATAATTTTACTTGCATCGTCTGTCTTGCTGTCTGTCTGTCTGTCTGTGTCTGTCTGTCTCTGTCTCTGTCTCTCTCTCTCTGTCTCTCTCTCTCTCTCTCTCTCTCTCTCTCTCTCTCTCTGTTTCTTATAGATGGGGTGGGAATGATTCATGATGAGGAAAAAGAAAACACAAAAGAATTAGAACTTCCATCAGTGTGGCGTTCTAAATGGATCATCCCTCTATTTTACTTATCACTCACGCCTCCCCATTCACTAATCATCAAAGCCTCCCCATTCACTCATCATTCCAGCCTCCCCATTCACTCATCATTCCAGCCTCCCCATTCACTCATCATTCCAGCCTCCTCATTTACTCATCATTCCAGCCTTCACATTCACTCATCATTCCAGCCTTCCCATTCACTCGTCATTCCAGTCTTCCCATTCACTCGTCATTCCAGCCTCCCCATTCACTTGTCATTCCAGTCTTCCCATTCACTCATCATTCCAGGCTCCCCATTCACGCATCATTCCAGCCTTCCCATTCACTCATCATTCCAGCCGTCCCATTCTCTCACCATTCCAGCCTCCCCATTCACTTGTCATTCCAGCATTCCAATTCACTCATCATTCCAGTCTTCCCATTCACTCATCATTCCAGGCTCCCCATTCACTCATCATTCCAACCTTCCCATTCACTCATCATTCCAGTCTCCACGTTCACTCATCATTCCAGCGAACCCATTCACTCATCATTCCATCCTTCCCATTCACTCATCATTCCAGCCACCTCATTCACTCATCATTCCAGCCTCCCCATTCACTCATCATTCCAGCTTCCATATTCATTCATCATTCCAGCCTCCATATTCACTCATCATTCCAGCCTTCCCACTCACACATCATTCCAGCCAGCCTTCCCATTCACTCATCATTCCATCCTTCCCATTCACTCATCATTCCAGTCTTCACATTCACTCATCATTCCAGCATTTCAATTCACTCATCATTCCATCCTTCCCATTCACTCATCATTCCAGCCTCCCCATTCCCTCATCATTCCAGCCTCCCCATTCATTCATCAATCAAGTCTTCGAAGTCTCGTGGAAAATGCAAAAGATACTGACTATATAGTATCCCCTTCACAATGTAAGCATCTTGTATGTCATGAGCAGGGGTATGGCGTTTGATCTCACCCAAGGACTTTTGGTTGACGTCAAGAAGGGCATCCGGTCGCTAAGTGCTCTACGTTCCCCCCTTCTTCCCCAGAAAGCCACCTGAGTAGGGGCAACGCTGAAGCCTGTCATACAAAAGAGTGCTTGGAGAAAAACTGCATCATCTTACACATCCACCACAGTTTCTGAAGTTCTCCATTGGCAGAATATAATTTAGTGGTGGCAAGAGTAATATATGTAGTATTTAAGGTGGTGCTTGGCGTAAAAAATGCAACAACCAGGTTTGGAATAAATCACTGGGCGACACACTTAATTTAATACAGAAGATGTCACCTTATTATATATCTAGCTAATTACGCTCCTGCCTTAATTGTGCGTTTTCCCCAACTCATCCTTCACGGTCTGCCAACCTTGCTTTCCTCTAATTTAGGAGTGTCCCGTTTGGCTCACAAGTTTTTAACATACTCTATCCAGGTGCAGAGGAAAAGAGAAAGAGTTCCTTCTTGAGGTGAATAAAATCATCTAGCGTTTGTACGAATATGAAGGGATCTCGTCATCGCACTGAAGGGGTCAGAACCGTCCTTGAGCTGATTAATACCGCTCAGCCATAGCAACAATGAAACAGAAACATCATAGCAGAGAATGTGATCTCTCTCTCTCTCTCTCTCTCTCTCTCTCTCTCTGACACACACACACACACACACACACACACACACACACACACACACACACACACACACACACACACACACACACACACACACACACACACACACACAAACTAAAGAGGTAATTCCTGGGCTGTATAAAATCATTTGACAGTAGCAATGATAAAATACAGCAGAGAATCGTCATCTTAGTTAAAGTTGCTGACGGCTTCGTAGCTGTGGATGTGCCTTGGTGATCTGTTCAGGCTGACACCAAAGCTACATTTTTTCAGTAGAGGGAAGTCATAATTAAAAGGTTAGTATGTTTTTGTTTTATCCAGGGTAACATCAGACGATTTTGTTTTGATAAGAGAAAGCCCAGCAGTTAGAGGTTAGCGAAAAATATTCACATCTCGAACGTTTCTTTTCTGTTGATATTGTTGTTGAAGAGAACTTTGAATAAACCTTCACTGCACTCGAACTATTAATCATACAGCACCCATTTTCACACTGTACTCGCCTCCGAACCTGTATCACAGTACCAGCTCATCCCACCAGTTTCTTTGTCCTCCACGACCATTTCTTTACCTCACCCTCCGACATAGTCATTCTAGGAGGATATTCTGAAGTAAACCCTAACTGCACCCATTTTTACAGAATATATTTCCTGTCATAGCTTCAATGCCCACAAAATGCTCAGCCATTGCTCTGTTTACCACGCATATTTTCCTACCCCTCCCCCTCCCCCATTCCACATGACGGTTTAGCGGCACGAAGTAAGGTCAAGCGGTCGATGAAGGCGCTTGATTTAGACACTACCAAACACATGATAAGGGCTTCATTTTTTTTTTTCTGTCGAAGGAGTGGGCTCTATCTTATATGCAATATGAAGAACGCTTTCTTTGCGAATCGCTACGCCTATGAGGTGGGACAGAGAATTACGAAGGTGTGAATGATGTGTGAACGGAGGTGTGGCCTACATCAACTTGCACTTTGTTGGCTTTTTTTTTTTTTAGTGCTTTCTTGTTCATGTTCCTATATCCCTTCCACCTCATGTGTCATCTCTTTTTACTTAATCCTGACTTAATATTGCCATCACATGATTTTGAATACTGAGTAATGGCAACAGATTAAACACGAGACTCCTTAGCAAAAGTATGCTATGGAATGAATGTAGAGCCGCAACAATATCTTTCCCATCACTGAGTTCTGTTAAATACGATGCGAGAGGACAGAAGCCTTGACCAAGTTAAGGTGAAAGAACTGTATTGGGAAACAGGGCTGTGACGACGATATGTCTCGAATTGTATCTGTATTACACTTTGGAGATTAATAAAGACAAGTGAACTGTGTGTTTGATCTGTGACACAATATCTGTATTTTCGGACACTTTTTGACAGAGTCTTAACAGAGTTTCGTTCGCAAATCACACGACCAGAATGGATCCAACACACGTGTGCAAAAATAATATGATTCTTTTCTAAGTAGCTTTGGAGCCTTTGTAACATCTCTTTCTTAATGATTATTTAATACAGTACACCGCTTAGTCCTACCGTACACTAGTGGTACAAACTATGATGATATATCGTGCATATCGCCATACATGCACGACATACTCAAACCCCACACACCACAAATAGGCCATGGAGCCTTTGCCCAGAGTCGGACACGTAAAAAAAATAAATAAATAAATAAATACACATAGCTTCCCATGCGGACGACATAACACTTACATGTACACACCAAAACAAACACAGCCGTACACATTCTCCAACCTTACTTCAACACACTACACGAATGGTTCACCACAAACAGGCTCAAAATAGCCCCAGCCAAATCTACAGTGACCCTTCTCACAAACTGGACAGCAGAACATAGTCACATTCCACACCTCACCATAAACAACACTGCCCTACCACACACACACACACACACACACACACACACACACACACACACACACACACAAACGCCTTGATGTAACATACAATACATCAATGTCATTTAAATAACACATCACAAACATTACAGATTAGTTAACACCAAGACCCAACGCCTTAAGGTTATTTGCCCATAAAAATTTGGACACAACAAAGAAACACCACCACAGTATACAAACAATATATACGTTCAGTGATGGATTATTCAAGCCCTGCTTGGGCTTCTAACCTCATTATAACACACTACAACACTCTACAGACTATACAGAACGAGACCCTAAAAATAATCACAGGCTGCACAGCTACAACACCCACAGACCACCTACACCAAGAAACCAAAGTTCTCAAAGTCAAGGATCATTTAGACATGAGAGGCACACGAATTCTCGCCGCAACCTACACAAACCCACACCATCTACTACATTACATGGCAGCACAACCACACACACCAAGGAATATCAAAACAACACCAGCACACGACATCATACACTAATACTGTCATCTCTCCCCCCCTCGCCCGCCTCAGACCAGCTTCCAGAAGCATATCCATACTCAGATCACTCGCCGCTCCATTCAGTCACTCAAAGACAACACACAGCTGCATGCACGGCCTCCTGATATCCACCCTTCTGAATCCTATCCCCCTCGTGAGGACAGGGTCCACCTGGCCAGGCTGAGATGTAGGCATCATCCAGCCCTCTTGAGTTATCAGAAGAGGCTGGGTGGCTCTGTCGCTGATGCCTGTCCAGGACGCAACACAGCACCCCATACTATTAAGTACATTATGGAAGATTGCATTGACCACAATCACCTGCACCAGCAATACAACATACACTCCTTGAGAGCTCTGTGAGAAAGCCCTGTCTCGCCCGTGGCCTTCCTTAGGGACTCGTGGCTGTTCGGCCAGATTTTCTAGGGAGCAACTGCTACTGCAACTACTATGGCGATATTAGAGTAACATAAATAGCACAGAGAATGTTTAGGTATAATATATACAGTAAATTGCAGAGGAGGAGGTGCGACGAAGTTCCTTCCTCTATCTTGCATACGGACTTACTCATCTCTCTACGGTGACGTCAGCTTGAATGTTTTACCTGTTACATCGGGTGATATTATTCTTGTTAAGTGCTCTCGCACTGGTGGGTTCACTGAAGGCTATAACTATACCCTTTTACTCTAACTTGGCCAAAATTGCAATCCCTCCATCATGAATGAGTTATAACAGGAGATTAACACTAGACTATAATTCTAGTCATGAAGAAGTGCTATGGACATTATGTAGAGCTGCAGTATTTTCTATTATGCCAATATGTTATGTGAAATAAGCTGCAAAAGGACGCAGATCTATACCAAATTAAGATAAAATGACTATAATCCTTACAGAAGAAAGAGCACCTCCCAAGCTGAATGAAACTGGATGGATGATAACAAGAATAAGATAGAAAGCACTTCGTCGTAATAAAGGGGTTATATCACGCAGGGGAAGGTAGGATCCAAATTTTTATCTTAATTTAAAAAGTATGTCACAGGTATGGAACACACCTGATCTCTGTATCATTGCTAACTGAATTATATAATATATAGGCTATTCAGATTTATTAGGCATTCCACAAAATTCATGAAAAACTGGGGCTTTCGACTTTTGTCATACGGGGTCGTTTTCTGTAGTACGTGGGTTTCGAGAAGTTAGCAGCTTTTCCTCGACGATTTTTTCACTAGCTGCACCTTAGCTTATGGTTGAATACTGATGCAGAGTGTGTATTGGAAAGATATAAAGATAATACAGTGTGTTAGGCTGTAATATAAAAAACATTTCGCTAAGGGAGAGGTGCTACCAAGCCTCCTATGCCACTAGGAATAAGGAATATATTCTGGTACAAATTTTTGGAAGTAGCAGGCCGTGGTGAAAGCTGATATCTGCTTCATTAGGCATTCCAGGTCTCACTGTCGGCTGTATTATGTCTGGCACTGGGAAAAGATGTTGAAAACGGAACAGTTGGGGATCTCTCTCTCTCTCTCTCTCTCTCTCTCTCTCTCTCTCTCTCTCTCTCTCTCTCTCTCTCTCTCTCTCTCTCATAATAAGGGCCGTGTTCTAATTGGCATATGGGCATGTCGTAATATCTCTTCCTTAGCGACTTACCTGGCATATTTCGCCCTAACCCTCTCTTGTATACTATTAATATCACTTTAATATCCACATTTTTGCCTCAGCAACTTTGGCCATGTGGAGAGGATGGAGAAAATGAAACTCCCTAGAAGCTTGCATGAGTGAGGCACAGGAGACTATGAGGGAGGGGGAGACCGAAAATGAGATAGGAGGACGGAGTGGAGAGACATATGAGAGAGGAGTGTGTGAACTGGAGGGAGGGCAGCCAAATTTCAGAGGACAAGGCGACATGGAGGTAGTTTGTTTGTGGTCACCCTTTACGCAATTAAGGACATACAAGAGGGTACTGAGCTGTTATCTGCAGAATAAATAGCTATGGAAAAGGGGCTACGAAATCTTCAAAGCCACTTAATGTACGAACTTAAGCCAGCGTCCGACCTCGGTGTAACGAAACGCCTCCCCTTCGTGCATTAAATCAACCCCTTCACTCTGACGACGTATTTCATAGTCATGCCAACGTCAGGTGATTTTATTTAGTTTTGGGGAGGCCTGGTACAGTGAAAGGGATATTGAAGGCTTTATCTAACCCCTGAAGTTTGAAATCTGCACTTGATGCTGTAGAAAATAAGAAGGAAAGCAAGATCAAATATAAGAACATTAAATTTAAGGACTTCCGCATACCCGCAAAACGCATCTAAAGGGTGAAGGGTGATGCAGGAATTCAATAAACATATTTTTTGTCCCTTTCACTGCAATGATGTGTTGTTATTGTTTTACCTTTCTCTGATCCAGATTTTCGTCCTTTCCCAATCAATTTCATGTAGCTCACTGGTAGAATGAATAATGTGGTTCTATATCTTTTCCATAGCACTTCTTCGTGACTAGTTTTATAGTCTACTGTTGATCAACTGTTAAAAGTCAGCATTAAAGACGGTGCAATGATAATTTTAGGCCAAATTAGAGTTTTAAAATGTGTAGTTTATTTATGTTTCCTGTTCCGGACCATTTTATTCAACTTGGGAAGGCTCTCTTGTAGCGAAGTGTTTGTGAAGGCTGTATTTAACCCCTCCAGGTCTGTAAGTCTCTCCCTCTCCCAGGCTTAATCAAATCATCTACAAAGAACATGAATATAATGATTAATACGGGGACGCTTATTCTCGTCGCTTAAGAAGATTCCCTAACATCTCATCCTAAGTCATTTAGTTTTGGATATGAACGGTTAATGTGATTTTGTACGTTATTTCTGAAGAGCATGGTGATATTAGAGTGATTTAAATATGACAAAAAGAGATAGAAAGGTGTACTAACAAACTAAATCACTTAGGAAAAGGTGTTAGGGGAGCGTCCTTAGCCTTTCACTCCAATGATTTCATTTAAGCTGAATTCCCGGTGCTAATGATTAGAGAGAGAGAGAGGGGGGGGGAGTGCGCCGTCTGCCGGAACACTTTGAGCTGAATAAAGATGGTGATTGCAATGAAGAATAGAAATATAAAAATTAATTATAAAAATCACGGTAAAGAAGAGGTTAATTCGGGTGAGATGAAGGGTGTTGTTGTTAGGCTTCTGTTTTTCGAACGGATGACCTTTTGTTTTTCCTTCACCCAGGTCATGTCAGTTCTGGGGAATTTCTCTGTCTGTCTGTCTGTCTGTCTGTCTGTCTCTCTCTCTCTCTCTCTCTGTCTCTCTCTCTCTCTGCATGAATCATATCTGTCAGCTGATATATTTATCTAACTTTTTTCTGTCCATATTTTTCATTGCGTATATGACCTGTCTATCCATCTATTAAATCGGGATACACATACTCCGTCCGTCTGGCTACAGAAACATAGGCTAGAGAGAGAGAGAGAGAGATGTATATTCATATATGTATGTACTGTATATATTCCCTCATTCTTTTTGTTTCCTTTCCATTCATGTGTTCCCTCGTTGATTTCTGCGTACTTGTTTTCCATTCGTTCATTCATTCCAGTTAATCGCTCGTACATTCTGATCATCCGTTTATTCTCTCTGTTCATTCATGCAGGCACTCCCTTGTCTTATTTGTGTTGCCTTCTTTCCTTCCTTCATTCATTCATTCATTCATTCATCCATAGATTCCATTTGCTCATTCATTCATTTATTCCCTTCATTCAGCCACTCATTGTCACATGTATTCCATTCGATGTTATTCATTCGTGCATTCATCCCATTCATTTCTTCATAAATCCCACTCATCCATTCATTCATTCGTTCATGCACTCATCAATTCCATTCGTTCGTTCATTTATCGATGCATTCCAATCATTCATTCATTCATTCATTCATGAGTGATTTACATTAATAAATTCACTCATGGATGCAATCGATTCATTAATTCATGCTTGTCTAATATTAATTCATCTCTTCTTTGTCGCATCCATCCATTGCAACTATTCATTAGCTCTAATAAGTACGCATTCCATTCATTCACTCGTTCAGTAACTCATGAATATCAGTCATTCATTCATCTCTTCATTCACTCATTCCATTCGATTATTAATGCACGCAGGTATTCATCCTTCGTTTATAATTCACTCACCAGTGCATTCATTCATTCATTCATCCATTTTTCAATTCATTCATGGCATCCACTATTCGTTCTTTTATTCATTCCTTCATTCCATTCGTTCATTTACTTATTTATTCTTACATTCATCCATTTACATATTCATTCAGTCATTCATTTGTTTACATTTTTATCGTTCCTTCTGTTATTTTTTAATTAATAATTTAATTCAATCATTTATACACTTATGAAGAACACACTGAGATGGTTTGGCCATGTGGATAGGATGGAGGGTGAAAGACTGACGAAGAGAGTGTATGTGAGTGAGGTGGAGGGGGGAAGAGGGAGGGGGAGGCCGAAGATGAGATGGAGGGATGGGGTGGAGAGGTATATGAGAGAGGGGGGTGTGAGTTGGGAGCAGGGCAGTGAGATGGTGGGGGACAGGGCGACTTGGAGGCGATTTGTTTGTGGCCACCCCAAACGGGATTGAGGCGTCTGGCAATAGATAGATTTATACACTCATTCATTTATTAATTTATTCAGTTATGCATCATATTCTTGCGTTGTCTTTCAGTCGTTGCATTATTTCACTGATTCGATCATTCGTCTCTCTGTATCTAACGGGTCAGTCAATCTGTGTCCTTAAAAAACACATCCCAGCCCTCTGTCTGTCTGTCCGTCTGTCCGTCTTTCTGTCTCTGTCTCTGTCCCTCCGTCTCTCTCTCTCTCTCTCTCTCTCTCTCTCTCTCTCTCTCTCTCTCTCTCTCTCTCTCTCTCTTCCAGACAAAAGATGAAAACAAGAAAAAAAAAGTCGTTCCCGTCTCCCCACGACATTCCTGCTATTCCTACCCCTCTGTTCAGTCCTATCCCTCTGTTCGGCCATCTGTTAATTAATCTATTTGCATATATATGGAAGACAAATAATATATATCTGTCCGTGTCCACCTTAACACCTATCCTCTTATTTCTCTCGCAGAGTTAAAAAGAACAAAATATATATTCCTGTTGATTCATGAAGCTAACCTTTTTCTATATCCGTGTTTTTTAAACTCTTTCACTTCACTCCCCACTTGCGCAGATCTTAACACCCGTGTGGCCCCTCTTTCAGTTTTCCGTCAAGATCCTCCCGAATAATGATTAAACAAAAATATTTTGGTTCTCTCCATTTATTTTAATGCTTACAACTATCAGTCAGAACGAATATCTTGTTACATATCAATGGGATGGATGACGACATTGCATTCAGTTATCCAACTGATTCGCAGTTGAGTCATTGATAACGTACATCTCATAGATGGGTCCACACCCAACCGGATTCGGCTTTTACTTTTTCTGTGGACAAGGATGGATGAACCAGATTTACATAAATATGTTGTGGAAAATGACAAGAGGACACCAAGTGCGATTTCACATGCACATTGATTTACTGCTTACACTAGCCCTCCATGACCCCCCTGAAATCCTACCCTGGCTCCTTTGGGGGCCATGGCTCCCAGTTTGAGAACCAGTGGTCTATGTCCTCCTTTCATCCGTCCTAAGGCCCATTGTCCTATTTCTTTCGCAGAATACAAAAAATACTCTTATGTATCTTCCAACCTACCTATCTGTCTATCTCTCAGTCTAGCTGTCTGTCTTTCTGTCTGTCTGTCCATCTGTTTACTTATCTGTCTCGGTTTATCTATGTACATCTCCATCCATCCATTTATCTGCCTGCCTGTTTGTCTGATGGCGAGTCTGTCTGTCAGTCAATCTGTCTATCTATCAATGTATCTATCTATCCATCTATATATCTATCTATCTGCTTGTCTGTCTCCTTAGATGGCTTTCATTCAATTCTCTTTCTCGCAAAAATAATAATAATAATAATAATAATAATGTCATTAATCTCGCTTGGTGTTTCATTAATAACTCCAAAGGCTCATTATTTTCAGTTCATTATATTTCCCTTGAGGGATATTTTCCGGCAGTAAGTCTGCTGATTCAACTGTACGAAAATGAATTGGCCCATGAAGGTTACTGGATGTGTGTGTGTGTGTGTGTGTGTGTGTGTGTGTGTGTGTGTGTGTGTGTGTGTGTGTGTGTGTGTGTGTGTGTGTGTGTGTGTGTGCGCCATACACTTTCAACCATGTGTATCTGTGGTGTTTTGATTTTGTGTACGTGCAAGCTTCCTGTTTCACGTGTGTGTTTCTTACGAGTATGTGCATATCAGAAGTTGGTGGGTGTATGTGTACTTAGAGAGAGAGAGAGAGAGAGAGAGAGATTAAGCTTTTGTGCTTGTGTGTGTGGGTGGGGGGATAGGTCATAAAATTTACATGTGTGCAAATGTGTGTTAACGTTTAAATGTGCGTGTGAATGTGTGTGTCCTTCCAGACAAGCCTACACAACAGCATTTGCATAGGAATAAAGGATGAAAGCCGGCCACTTCCTCACGCTGTAGTTCCCTCTGATTCAACCCTTATCACTCATCTCTACGTATAATCAAAGCACTGCGTCAATGGGGTCGAAAATGGTGCATCCTCACTGTAAATACAAGTTGGTGTTGGAGAGGGCCGCCTTCACGCGATGATACTGACATAACTGTGCTGCCTGCTTATACAAATATCTGTCAACTCCCTCCCTAATGAAAGGGGGATTCCGATTCAGACTCAGATTGCTTTATTGAAATAAACATACAGTACACATGCACACATACTTATTGTTTTATATATTTACACATACATATGCATGGTATCATTCCAAAAGGTCTGTGGTGCATAGGCAGTCATCATACCTACACAAGGCTAGTGGCTAAGGCAATAGGACTCCATAAGGTAACAGGATACACCTGCATAAATGCAGATCAGCAAATACACACACACACACACACACACACACACACACACACACACACACCTAACCACAATTTGCAGACACCTGTACTCAGACAGTAGTTATGCAGGTATCCTCGTGCTCGTGAAACATTGATCAATACTTTTGTTAACGCACATAAAAATAATAAGTATCGTATACTGTACATAGATAATATAACTTATAGATACATGTTCGAAAGTGATTCAGCATAAATACAGAAATACATATTACGTACCTAGGTCAAAAATATAAGCATAAAATTATATATGGATGAGAAGTATAGAGGGCTGTTGCTGTGGTTTTCGACATTCGCAGAACCGACTTTATATTCTTTTCCTTTATGTTTGTATATTCCCTCATCATTTCATACATATTTCTATTACTGATCATCCACATCATCTCCTGAGTGATGCTATGAACTCTAATGTTTCTATACTGGGCTGCAGCGGGACACCCCCAGAAAACAGTGCTGCAAAGTGAGGCACTCTTGGCTATTACATATACGGCACTGTTTGTCTTCTGTCACCCTGATTCCTTCCCCAGTAATATTTATATCCCAGTCTCAGTCTTGCGTCCAGTGAGTCTTTCCATTTATCTCTTTCTGGTTCATAAGAAAAATGTGTTTTTTTCCCACTTTTAAGCAATGATTCATTGTTGCACTGTTTTCATACTTCACTTTCATCCTGTCCTTTTTATTTTGTATTTAAATGTCCTTCATCTTTGACTTTATTTGTTTTAGAGGTAGCGAACAGTCTAAATCAACATGCTGCTTCCTTGTGGCAACTTTTGGCTATTTCATCAACCCTTTCATTTTCACTGAACCCTACATATAATGGAATGCATATGAATTCGACAATTTTCCCTTAGATCTTAATTCTTCAACATTCTGTTATTATATCTGTAAAAACTAGATTCTTACTATTGGGTGACGCTGGTGTCCCAGTGCTGTCAACATAAAGTTAATATCACTTTCTCCCCCCTCAGTGTGTTGCAATCCAAATAGGATTGCACAAACACAATTCTGCCTGGGTGTGTGAAGTATTATCTGTTAGCCGACAACTAAGTTCTGACTCCACGTGTATGTTATTATTATTATCTTCAATAAGAATGCCACAACTTCTTCCTCCATTTCCGGCGACAGAGCCACAACAATAGACACGCGCCGTGTCAGGAGGTGCTAACTTCTTTATCTTATTCTCTGACTCAATCTTAAGTTCTTCATAGATGTACATTTTTTTTTTTCTGCGTACGTGTTTCTTCGACAATGGAATTATTATTAACTCTGAGTTTCATTTTATGCAGGGTGACGGCTTCTTGAGCCTCGTGTGGTATCTAAAGCTCTGAGTTAAACCATATTACTCGAGAGTCTGTACCAGTCCTTTCATGTATCTTCTCTTGCCTTGTCTCCAAAATCTCCTGACATTACTAATGCTACCTCTGATACTATTTGTTAAAATCTACCCTCCCTGGATCACATACACCTTATTGCAACTGTTGTGTCTGATACTCCAGTCTGATATCTTAAAGCTGGAAGCGTTAATTCTAACCTCGTGACATCAATCATTGATTTTCTAGGATACAGTTTATAATGATCTTCATGGCTTGGTTTGTTATTTTTTCTTATTAAGCCTATCTTTGTCAAAGTCAGAGAGAATTGGAGTGGCATAGTCAGTTATTGATCTGACAGTATTTGTATACAGCATTCGTTGTACTTGAAGCCCGAAACGTTTGCCGCTCCATGTTAGAGCTTTCAGTGGATGCGTCCGTGTTTTACACTGTGTGATTATATGGTTTAACTCGGCCTGCGGTATATTCTATATATATTTCTAGATATTTGTAGCTCCTCACCCTTTCTGTGTTTTTACCATTTGTTGTCAGATGTTTGCTGCCCACTGCCCGACACTGATATTTTGTTTCCTCTTCATTAATTACAAGTCTCAATTGCTTTGTAATTACTTCAAACTTATTTAGAGCTGGCTGCATAGATTTGAAATATTTTTGCATTAAAAATATCATCAACATAGATTATTGTTTTGATCTCATATCCTAAAACTTCTCTTGCGATTTTATTCATTAAAATATTAAAGATCATCAGACTCAAAACTCCCCCTTGTGGTGTTCCCAAAGCAAGTTCTTTTCCTCTGAGAGATATCCCTAAAAAGGGACCCAAGCTCTTCGGCCAAGTAAGCACGGTAGTCTCCTATCCAGGATAGCAGCCTCCCTGACATCCTCATACTAGCTAACTAGTAAAATATAATCTATCCATTTGCTGTATCAAATGCTCCCTTCAAACCTATAAACTTTCGGCAGTAATCAGCATCATTTGAGGAGGTTTCAGTTACAGCGTCACTAGTGCCTTTACTCTTTATATATCCAAACAGATCATAGCTAAGATTGCCCGCTAGAATGTGAGTGAGTCTATCTAACCAGATTCTTACAAACATTTTGCAGAAGCATGATGTTAGAGTGGTCTGCTGTCCTCGTTAGTCTTGGGAATAGGAATAAATCTGGGATACTTTTGGAAACGTCCATAATTATGGACAGTTTCCAAGCTCTAGATTGTTTACCAAGCGTCTAACTCATATTAATGATGTCCAGAAATGGATTATTCTTGATGCTAGCTAAGAAAATTTAGCATTTCTTAACTCCACCCTTGCCAGAAGCTGTATCCAACCTTTCACAGCTCGGAGCATTTCCTTTCGTGTGATTTCAGCACATGACTGATCTTGAGCGTTTAATGCACTAACAATTAACTGCCCCCTATTTTCCTCCTAACCCCCAGCTGTCTCACATCTCGAGGAAGGCTTTCAATGCTGGAAACTCAGACCCATCAATTAATTTTGTCCTTAGCCATCTTTATCAATTCAAATTCAGTTCAGATATTAATTGTCATGGGTAAGCATATTCATATTACATATTTTTCCCGTACTGTACTGAAATAAATTATTCATGACAGTAACGACTTCATACTTTTTGGTATATGTGTCCTAATGATATATATATATTTTTTTAACACATTACTTAGCAAGAGGAAACATGTTAGCAGTAGGAATTGCTTACAGTATTAATAAGCAGTTATAGTATTCTATAAAAATAATAAAAACTCAGCGGTCATGAAGATCATTTTTCACCCTATACTTATATGTACACTAGAATATGAACATTGATGGCTTCATTTTGGTAACATTTAATTTCCTAAATTTTTACCTCTATACTTAAGAGTCCTATGGACTAAAATTGTTCTCGCCATTACATCACGTAGGTGGCCTGCCTGTCTGATGCGATAAGAATGGACTTGTTCTTCTACACTGAACATATCACATAATTCTCTTGGCACAAGGTTTTTCACAAATTTAAACATTTATTTACCTACACAGTAGTAGTAAACATTTTTAGGGTTGGGATGAGCCGCACTGCCAGATTTTTCCTCCCCGGCTCTATTCAGTGTTCTCCAGACTTCTTTGGTATTTTTGGTTTCCGATACTTTTGGCAAAATCACTCCAATATTCCCCTCTTTTTTCTTCTCACCTGTCCGCAGAGTTTAACTGTTCCGAACAATACCTACTGCCTTGGGAGTACCCATCTTCTATATCCTCTTATCATTCTTGACTACTTCTGCAGTATCTTATTATTCCCGTATATGGTGAATAAAACCCACACTTGTAGACGATGAATATAATTACCAAACAGTTTCGGTGGACACTGCCACCATCTTCAGTGGTCAAGATAGTGAGAGGGAGTGACATACTGACTATACAAGGGTTCCTTTTTATGCGTGTGTGTGTGGAAGGGTGGGTAAAGGTGAGGTGGGGTGGGGTAGATTGTAAGCGGGGATTAACCCAAGAGAGATTTTTGGGGGGACATTACCGGACAGGTCAGGTGTAATTCCTATCTGACCTTACCTGTGTCGTAGCAGGAAGGAACATTTCCACTAGGGACCTCATTATAGGATCTAGCTTGTACATACCTTCACTAAGGTTGAAATTCTCGTATTTCTGGATACACATGGCTTCAATAATCTTTCGTTTCCGAAAGTCATGACTTCTATACAATAGATGGCTACCTTGCCAGTCAGTTCTGTGATTGGCTTCACAAACATGGTTAAATATTGCATTATTTAAATTACATGTTCTTATGGCATACTTGTGTTCCTTAGTCCGTGTTTCCAAACTACGACCTGTTTCTCCTATGTAAACTAGTTCACAATCTTTGCAAGGAATTTTATATATGCCTGCTTCTGAATATGTTGTACATTTGTTCTTTACTAACATTGCTCTGATGGTGGAGGTATACCTAAATGCTATATTTACATCACTACTGTAACCTATTAACTTTAACATATTCAAGTCTGCAACATAAGGCAAAGTGAGGAAACGTTTCTTTTCTGTGGTGGGGTCTTTAGGTAAGTAGTAAGCCTAGCTCGAAGGTATGCTTGTTTATTGAACCATTTGGGATACCTTAAGTTTTGGAAGATTTCCCAAATGAGATTATTTTCTTCTTGTATATGTTCTGGACTGCATGTTCTATGGGCTCTAAGGAACATTGATGAGATAACAGACAATTTTGTGGCAGACTGATGATACGAAAAATAATGAATGAACAGGTTACAACTGGTTGGTTTCCTATACACCTTAAAGCTAAGTGAATGATTTTGCTTCATCACCAGCACATCAAGAAAGGGAAGAACACCCCCGTTCTCCCACTCAACTTTAAATTTAATGGAGGGAGCAAGATTATTTAGGTGTGTGAAGAACTCATCAAAATTATCAAGTGTTGAAGGCCAAAATGAAAGTATGTCATCAACATAACGAAACCAAATGAGTTGAGGGGAAGAAACTCGTGGCAGTAGTTCCGTTTCGTAATACTCCATATATAAATTGCTTAAAATGGGTGACAATGGAGAACCCATACCCATACCAAAACGTTGCATGTAGAAGTTGTTGTTAAATGAAAAAAGATTGTGAACTAGTTTACATAGGAGAAACAGGTCGTAGTTTGGAAACACGGATTAAGGAACACAAGTATGCCATAAGAACATGTAATTTAAATAATGCAATATTTAACCATGTTTGTGAAGCCAACCACAGAATTGACTGGCAAGGTAGCCATCTATTGTATAGAAGTCATGACTTCCGGAAACGAAAGATTATTGAAGCCATGTGTATTCAGAAATACGAGAATTTCAACCTTAGTGAAGGTATGTACAAGCTAGATCCTATAATGAGGTCCCTAGTGGAAATGTTCCTTCCTGCTACGACACAGGTAAGGTCAGATAGGAATTACACCTGACCTGTCCGGTAATGTCCCCCCAAAAATCTCTCTTGGGTTAATCCCCGCTTACAATCTACCCCACCCCACCTCACCTTTACCCCACCCTTCCACACACACATGCATAAAAAGGAACCCTTGTATAGTCAGTATGTCACTCCCTCTCACTATCTTGACCACTGAAGATGGTGGCAGTGTCCACCGAAACTGTTTGGTAATTATATTCATCGTCTACAAGTGTGGGTTTTATTCACCGTCTTTGATTATCACGCAAGAGTGATTCATCCAGCCATTCCCGTATATGTTTTTCTCCTTGTTGGTTCCCTTTTCTGTGTACATACTTTAACCCCATTATCCAAACGACCTTCAATTATGTGGAGAATTTCTTCATAGAATGTATCTGTACACACTGGCTGAAAATCTGAGTACCTCGAGGTTATACCAGTTTCAAACATGACTATATTTTCTCTAAGGAGCGCTATTATTTTCTGTTTAAAATCGAGCTCTCTTTTCCCCAGTGGTACGCTAATAGCAAGAGGAAAATGGTCACTCAGCAATTCAGTAACTACCTGACACTCTATCACAGTCGTCGCCTAGCTTTTCGAAGTGTTGAATTGTAGTGATTTTAAGGAGAGAATGTTCGCTGTACCTGTCGTAGATGGCAGGTGAAAGATAAAGAAGAGTCTGGGGTTTGACTGCAGTTTATTTCCTCAGAGTATCTCACAAGAGCAGTACTGAGGTGAGAGCGGTTTATTGCCTGCCAACCCGGTAAGCTCCTTCCTGCCTCTCCTAACCCGTTCTTCTCTCTCCTAACCCCTTCTGCCCTGTCTCTCCCATTTCCCCTGCATATGACAGGTTGTGTCACGAGTGAGGGCACTTGGGAAGGATCCTTGAGACTGGGGAAAGTTCCCATCCGGCGTCACACTTTGTTGTGTGTGAATTTCCTAACTAGAGAAGGTGCAAATGTTATTTCCTCTAGCCCTCTCGCATAGGCATGACTTTCTTCTAACCTCTGTATTACATATATACGTTACTAGCTATTACACAGTGTGTTATAATATTTTAGTGTACTGAAATCTCTCGGTCACGAATAGCCGGATACCCAAGACAGCATGTAGTAACAAATTACATATTCTAGCCTATTAATACATGGTATTCATGACAGCATTGTAGAGACACAATAATACTGTAGAAACATAACACACCGTAGTAATATACTGTAAGTATAATATATGAAAAGGAGTAAATACATTGTAGTAAATTTAAATATAGAGTATTGTATGACACATTGTAGTACTACAGTGGCACAAATGTGTATGTTCAACAGACGTATGCATATATTTATGCAATGGTAATATAATGGCAGTACCATGCCAAGACTTTAGTAAGAGTCAGTTATATGTACCTATTATCTATCTATCTATCTATATATATCTATATATATATATATATATATATATATATATCTATATATATATATATATATATATATATGGAGCCTCTGTGGTACAGTGGTAAAGTGTGCGTTTTCGTACGCCGGTGAGCCAGGGTTCGCGCCCTGCCAGGGTAATAAACTTTGGGAGTGTTCACCCAGCCACATACTGCATTGGCGGACACCAGGGGTGCTGTGGTTGAACCAGTGTCGCTTACTATAAAGTATGATTGCACCCAGTCGGCTTGCGCGGGCCGATTACACTTGGTTCACAGACTACACACACATCCAAAGCCATTCCAACATTACAATTACACTTACAAGCACTTCTCACTCTACATACAATCTCTTCTAGACAGCCTAAGCCACTTGGTGGAGGTACATTGGCTGAATCGTTCCGACTTCGGTCGGGATAGGCCGATCCTGCAGTGGATACTCAAACGGCTGATGATGATGATGATTATATATATATTAATATTGTTATACTCGTATGAAATGGATACATGTATATCAGTTTATCATTTGTGTATAATTAGATTAATATTATACATTATGTTACTCCATAATATTCCGTCATTTTTTCTTTTTTTTTTTCCCCCTTTCTTTGTATACACATTTCACTCAGGGGGTCTCACCTGAATGTTTACTCTTCCTCCCGTAAATGCTGACTCCAAGTTTGCAATCCATGCTTGCATTCTGTGCATCGCCAATAGTAATACACTAAAAACAATGGAGAAGATTATAAAGGCAGTTGGAGCTGGGCTACACACATAATATGGACTGAACATACTTATACTCGGATCTTCCCAAGGTTTTATTGTTTGATTTATTGTATAGTTTCAACCTTAGCTGAAGTCAGCGTAATATTTGTGCTCATGTTTAAATCCATCTCAAGCAGTGGTTGGAAGTAACTGTGTGTGTGAGATTAAGGATGGCATAGTGACTGTAGCTAAAGTGGACAAAGATTGTGGAAGTACAGCACAACAGTCAGGTTCTGCGTATAGTCCTGATGCTGAAGTATGAGATGGTGATGTATCTGGACAAATTACGAATAAGTGATGTCATGAGTGAAGCAGAAATACTGTGAATGCCCGATGCGCTGACGGTAGGTGAGTATCTGGAACAGATATGAAGTTGCAATGCTGATGAATGCCATAATTTCTTATGATAGCCATTTCACAAGGGACTGTTCCAGTTGGCTGAAACGTAAAAATGTACGCAGGACAAAGGTTAACAGCATGTAAGGATGTACGACACTTTCGTTCAATCGTTGATTCACTGGCAAAAGTGACAATGTCCTGTCTGTTAGAGACCATGATGAGTTCGGTGTTGGTGTTGATGTTGATGATGACCATGGTGTCATTATTCGTAGAAGGAAAAAAAGATATATTTGATAAACTGTGGACAGATGATCTGTTATGAATGGTACATGAAATATCACTGATGTTGGTGTCAGAGTCGCTTCTAAGTATGGATAATATAGCATGAGATTCCTGTCCTGAAGCAAAGGCTTCAAACCATGTTTATGTATACCATACTGATTATTTGACGTAGATCGTGAACTGGAAGTAAGTTAATGGTGATCTTACCATTACCAGTATTTGCAACACCTTTCATCAAAGCTTGATAACGAGCTCTAATGTTGTCTAACTGGAGTATTATTATGTCAATATGTTCCTTGATTACTGAGAAGTGTTGAAAAAGTGTCATGTTCCCTTCAATTGCATTTATTTTGTCCACACTCTGGTGAGTTATCCTTTCTGCCTTATTGTTTTTTTTCACAATCATCATTGTTGTGTTTTGATTGTCAGCTAGCTTCTGTTGATATGTTAATACCTGAGCTATATTATTAAATTAGTTGTTTATTTCTTGAAAATCTTCTGTAGCCAATCCAAAAATATTTCCTAGAATTGCACCAACCAAGTCGAACAATCCACACCTCTCACGTGTATGTATGATGTTGTTCATGTCCCCATGTGCCTCCGTTCCACGAGGTGGGATATTTTGGATCATAATGAGCATGGTAGCTTTTGCTAGATCTAATTTCCATTTTGTGAACTTCAAGAATTCTCCATTGTATTATGAACTTCTGAAGCAGAAATTCTTATCATAGCTTCCAGTGTCCTCAGTGGCTCGGCAATATTCTCCAACAATACCAGTAGTTCATATAAGATGGTTGTGACACGTGTGAGGGCACGTGGGAAAGAACCTTCCGAGACTGTGGAAAGTTCCCCTCTGGCATCATACTGTGCTGTGTATAAAACTCCTAACTAGAGAACGTTCAGAAGTTATTTCCTCTAGTCCTCTCGCTTAGGCACAACTTTCTTCTAACCTGTATATTACACATATATGTTACCAGCGATTATGTAGTGTGTTATGATATTTTAGTGTCCTGACAACTCATCAGGAATCCCTTGGCTATTTAATAAACGGGCATAATCCAGCTTCCCTCCCTAAGGTCCATACTGCCCTGAGTTCAGGTGGTCGAACGGCGACATTCGGTCGTCAGACGTTCCTGAGCATCAGTCATACTTACTATAAAAATCTGGACTGCCTGCCATGGCGAAACACAGTTCAGGCATCTGAATGTTGCAACAGTCGCAAGACTGGACAAGAATACGCTGCATGAGTACTAACAGCGCATGAATTTTGAATGTTTCTTCTGTTTAATAAACCAAACACATTGCTAACTAATTCTAACTTGATATGTTTATGTGGGAAATATGTATATATGCGCTAGAATTGAAAAAAAAATAATGACGGTGGAACGCATTAGAGAATGCCTTTACGAGCATGACACAGTATACATACTGCATGGACTAAGCATGAGTTTTGATTTAGTCTCCTTATTTTTATTTATTTTTTTTATGTGTCCGACTTCTGGGCATAGGCTTCACAGCCTGCTCTCAAGGCCCAGTAGTCCTCCTACATACCATACACCTCTCTACATGTCACCACTTCGGCGCTAACACCCACCGTCCATATTGAATACATGCTAGGGCTGTCTCATACAGGACTTGTGTATTGGTATTAGCGGGGGTACTTTAATGACATGTCGGCGGGTTATCTGGTAGATCAGGAAAGTCTGCTTTTATGAAATTCAAATCCTTAAACATGTTCCCTGCCCCAGCCGGGATTCGAACCTGGGTCCATCAGGACAGCAGGCCGCCTCTCTACCGATTCAGCCACCGCCTCCCCCATTATTTGCATTAAATACTTGTTGAAAATATCTAGATTTGAATTTATACGAGCGAAGTGAATGTATTACAGAATACTTCATAAACTTCAATGGTATGTTTCCTACCAACCAGTCAGGAATCATACATCAGTATATCCTGATTTTGCGCACCTCTTCTCATGTAGCAGTGCATCTTACATTCCTAAATTTATTTTGCACAATGTTAATACAGATATTACAGAATTATTTTCTTTTTAGCATGGAGACTGCTTTTGCTTCTGTACAAAGCTTGTTGAAGGGTGATAGTCACTGCAGGACAAACACATGAAAGACGTGCGGTGGTAACATTTCCCCATTTTTTTCCTCAGCATTTTCTTTGGGCATACCACGTTGAGTACACCGCTTCCCGTCCGATCAGCGAAGTTAAGCAACGTTGGGTCTGGTTAGTACTTGGATGGGTGACCGCCTGGGAACACCAGATGCTGTTGGCATCCCTACGTGTCAAGTGGGGTTGGTGGAGGATTAGTGCCCCTCCCTGTAAAACAATTAACTCTAAGCCCTTGGCCACCCCGTCTGGGATACATGGCGTCTGGCAATGAATGAATGAATGAATTTTCTTTCCACATCTATCATCCAGCCATGACCAGCAGACCATGCTGGAAAATATAGGTTATCAGATGTGTCTACTGCCACCGTTGTTCATTCAACTCCTATATCTAATATACTATATCACTAGCCATGTGTGTGTGTGTGTGTGTGTGTGTGTGTTTTGGGCAGCTGAAATTACACGTTCAAATCGCACCAAAATTGGCACAAAAATCGCAAAAAAAAAAAAAAAAAAATGCTGATGTGAAAAAACTTGGTCCCATCACGATTGAAAAACTTTTACTATGTTTAATAAGTGATCACATTTTGACCAAAAAACGCTGCTCCCGAAGCCCGGCATTGGATCTCCGTGGAATTTTTGGCCCAGAAGTAGAACTAAAATAAACTGTAGCAGTAGCCGTGAGTCTGTGTGTTTAATTTGGACTTGTGTTCGGACAATTTGGGTTCCATTCCCGAGGCTGCAAATAACATGATCAATTGGTTAGCCGCAAAAAATCCAAGTGACAATGTTACACCAGAACAGCACATAAACGCGAGAGCCCTCCGCAGGAGCAAGTGCGAGGGGCTCGAAGAGCTCACGAGCACTTGTATCTGGCTATAGTTTTCTTTTCCTATACTGTTGTCATATTCTCTGTCTCAGTTATTACTAGTAAATGTCCAGTTAGTTCAGTAATTATACTCCGGTATTCTCTTCTTGATTCTTGCCTTTCCTTTCAACGACCATGCAGTGATTTTTTTTGCTGTTTGGTTTAGTGTTTATTGCTCTATCCCAGTCTGTGAGATAAGATTTACCTCTTTTCCCAGAAATCACTCCACCTCTACAGTACTTTCATCCAGTTCTGTTTTATAAATTTTCAATTTTCGGACTGATCTGCTTTCCTAGCTTTCTTCTAAACTGTTCAAATGCTTGATGCTGGTCTCCTTCGCTAAATGTATTTCTCCCATCATTTCCTGCTTGTCGTAGTCACTGCTTAACTGCTCTTTTCATGCTTTTGCATAACCCTTTCACCCACAGCAGTATTCCCTGTCTTTCCTACACTCATCTATCCTCCATTACACTAACTGTCACCTCCATCTAATTAACTGTCTATGTATATAAATGAGCCACGTTGCTTGTTTGTTTGTTTGTCCTTCAATTGCGCCCAAACCAAGGGACAGGGACCCCCAGACCCATATATATTCTGAATCAGGGTGAATCAAGGATGGTTTTAGGGGGTCAAAATTCAGATCTGGGTCATTTGAGGTCACCGGTAATGTTCTCCTTTTTGGCCCGGGCAACGCCGGGTATCCCTGCAGCCCAATTTTTGGCATGGAGACTCATATAACCTACGGGTCAGACATAAGCTATGTGAGATTGACCTTTGAGGTCATTTGAAGTCACCTGCAATTCATGGTCGAACGACTGGACCCAACAGCCCAATTTTTGGCATGGAGACTCACATGCCCTCCAATTCAGACACAGACTATGTGAGGTTGACCTCCGAGGTCATTTGAAACACTGGTCGTTGGTCATTTGAGGTCACCAGTAATAGTAAATAAGTGTGCACAAACGCTGTGCATTTGTCTGCAAAAACTGAAGTACAAAGTTCCTTGACCTCTTATAATCCCTCTTCAAAAGCATGAGAGGTACATGGTCTTTCTGGAGTAGAGAGAAAGACTGAACTAGAACTAATAGGATTAGACTACATGGCTTTTTGGCCTGAGAATGCTGGGTACTCCTGCTATGTGTTTTATATAATATATGCATAGTACAGGCCATTTCCTTAGGCCTGCAGCTAATTACATGTAAAAAAAAAAAAAAAAAAAAAAAAAGCTCTTGGTATACCGTATGAAGATGCCTTATAACTTTTTTTTTTTTTGGATTTCATTAAGTAATCTGCACTGTGTTACTAACAAATTTTGTATTAAACACACTTATGCATAAATCTGAGTGCTTCATTGAAATAAGTAAATATTTTACCCAGTTTCCTAACCAACCAGTTCACTCCTACCTATGGTAATTTTACTTAATTTTATTCTACCTTAATTATTTTATTAATTTCTTTTGGTGCAAAAATGAATAACATATTTCAGTAAAAAGCTTAAGTGATTGCATTTTTTTTTTTTTTTTAATTAATGAAAAACTGATGCATTCAATTTTTCTTACCCATTACTGTAACTTACAGTACTGTATATGAAACACTAAAGCTGGTGAAGAATATAAGCCTAATGATCCATTATACCAACACTGACCTACTGTAGCGCTAATACCTGCAATTGCTGCCATGTAGTACACTATTGTATATATACTCTTCTTATATGTTATATACTTATCGAGTGCCAGATATGGGAGGAAAGATGTACTGTAACCACCAAACTGCTGATTCATTCCATTTGGTAACAGTCACTGCAGCTGCTGCATGAATCAACTGTATACCTATATTGCAAGTGATATGCTTCAAGAAGCACTCCATTAACTAAAAAAAAAATAATTAAAGCCAAAATTGTCACACACAAATATTGTTGAACTAGAGGCAGAAGCTTAAGGCTTGCCCTCAAATGTGGTAACTACAGCACTGAGCTGGCCAACACACAAACTTAAGTATTGTTGCCGTATCAAAAACCTATTGAAAAATTTCACAGGAAGTCTGAAATTAACTTGGAAGCACATTTTATTATCATCACTCCAAATCTTATGTGCCACGTCACCACCTAACCACCACGGAGGGTTAGTTTACCTGTATTAGTTTACAAAAAAGTTTAGTTTTGTAAAATTTCCTGATCAGCCCTGTATTTTTTTATATTTTTTAGTGTGCCAATGAAAATTTAATTCCTGAATGTTTATAAATAGAAAGAACAGCCATTGTATTTATGAATATTTGAGTTTGTTACACGAAATGGGAGTCTTTGGTAGTGTTTATCTTCCTGTCACATTTGTATAGGTTACCATTTGACACCATTTCCAGGTGATGAACGCCTGGCGTGAACAGCAAATTTATTTATGGTAAGAAAAAATGGAACATCAGATGCTCATGTTCATTAATACTCACATTTAGTTTTATACAGTATGTCCCATAGCAATAACGAGGGTAACGCGAGGATACAGACCTGAGCTTTGCAACTATGTGCCGATTGGCAGAGGGTGGTATACTATGTACCCTTCCAGAAAAAATCCACGCTCAGGAACCCTGCTCACTAGTTTAAACAGAAAAATCCTCCTCATTCATATACCTCCTCATTCATATAACTTTGTCTCAAACTATAACCTCATCACTAATTATCATATAATATATATACATATAAATATATATGTCTGAAAGTGTTATGTGATTAAAACTATAATAAAAGACATGACTGGGAATGTAAGTAATCAGTTTTAACCCGCTGTGTCCCATTGACGTATATTTACGTCTGAACATTTTGTTACTGTGACTCCCGTTGACGTATATAAACGTGCTGCAATTGCAAGGTCCGTCATTTGCACAGTTTTCAAATTTCGTGCATGATTTTTGGTACGTATACACGGAACACCTTCCTCTACCCAATGCCAGATGGGGACAGTGCCATACCCTGCGTGACCTCCCCCTGCATGCCACTGTCTCGGCAACTCACCTGTTACCAGTGATCTGGCCAGTAAAGACATGTTACACCACGGTGCGAAATTCAAGGCCAGAGTGATTCCCCAATCGATGATAATATGGAGGACAAAGTTTACATAGCGTTAGAGGAAGAAACAGTCAGAAATGATGATCAGGTAGTTTCGCCAAAAAGGTGCAGTATGTTGATGTGTTTGGTGAGTGAAACAATGCTTGTATATATGTTGATGTGTTTGGTGGGTGAAACAATGCATATATACTTTTATATTACTGTGTGAAAACCATTATACTCTTGTACTACATAGGCTATAAATTCATACCAAATAAATAAATACCTATTATGAGTGGTTTGGAATAGTTACTCCTTCCCACAGAACATGTTTCCTCTGGAGCCAGGCCCCATAGAAAACAGCCAGGTGAGGGTACTGTTACTTGTACCGGCATTTTAAAGCTCAGGTGAGCTATTTCTCTATGATGTTTCGATGCTTCACATAAAAAGCGGAGGTTTTAGCAAACAAAAAAACAAAAAAATCGAAAATCTGCCGGGACTGGGGGAGGTCACTGATTAAAAATCAGCCGGCATGGAGCAGGTTAAGGTACGAAGAATATTTGTCTTGACTTTAAACAGTTAGTTTTGTTAGTTTAGTGATTCCCTTCAACTTAATCATAATCAATCTTCTTTTCTTCATTTTACTGAGTAGGTATGTTAGTAAAATTATACTTATTTATGAAATGATACAGAAAAAACTTACAAAGTAGTAGTTTAGGTGACTGCATTTTTATTTTTCAAATCAAGTTATGAGATGAAGATTAGCTACTTTTGGGAGTTTATGAACACTCCTAATGGCACTGAGTAACCTCATTTGACATGCATTGATCTAAGTGAGCCTGCATGGGTGTGAGGGGTCTAGATCAGGGGTTCGTAACTGAGAGTGACGAATAGGTCTCTTAGGGGTGCGAGGATGCTGCCCTTAAACGTGGTTCATCTTTTGAATATAGAAAATAAAGTGAGGCTGTACCTTTTATAACGTTTGTGGTGCAGTTAACCATAACATGGTATTTTATGTTCTGAGGGCGACTTTTAATACATTGTACTAATATAATGAGCTTCAGATACACCAATATATTATTTTATAGTAATTGGTATATTTCGCTTTGTGGCGTGAAGTGTTGAGCTAGGGACAGCAGCTCAATACAAGTATGCACTGTTGGTGCTGGGAGTGGAATTAAAGAGGGGGTAGGGTTCACGTACACATATGAGTCGACAGGAGCGATTGCAGAACCCTCTGCTTCTGGAATGTTGGGTAAGTTTGCGGCGTAGAGTGTTGTGCACCGAAGGTAGATCTCTCGTGAGTGTTTTTGTATGTACAGTAATGATGATTAGATCAAAACACACCATGTCATTTATATATTAATTATTTAATTGTTTATAATTAATTAAATTACCTGATTTAGTTTTTCTAGATCTGCCTTCAACATGTCAAAAAAATTAAAGTAGAATGATGACTGTGCTTAATATGGCTTTATGTGTGTTTGGAGATGGATGGTACACATCACCCACAGTGTATTTTGAGCATTACCATGTTCTCAAATGCGACTTTGAAGCCAATGCATATGTCCAGGACAAACATGGCGGATGGGATGCAGGGAACGGCATCACAACATCAAAAGACAAATTAACCAGAACTGACCATGTCAGCACATTGCCGACATACGGATCTTCACCAACAGTCCCTGTTCCTTGCTTCTCATCAAATTGCATACCAGATTGCCAAGTCGATGAAAACCCATACAATTGGCGAGGAACTAGTTTAGCCATGTGCCCTTGATATGGCAAAGGTTATTTTTGGTAAGGAAGCAGAGAAAAAAGCACAACACGTGCCTTTATCTATTGATGTGATCCATAGTAAAATTTTCGACATGAATCAGGATATTCTGGAGAAGATTATCGCTGGTATTAAGGCTCGACCAGTAAAGAGCAGGCTACAGGAATACGAATCAACAGATGTGTCAACTTACTGTTAGCTACTGGCAATGGTCCAGTAAAGTGGTAAAGGAGAAACAAGTGTAAGAAAATATATTTTTCTGTCAGTCATTAAAGACAATGGCACAAGGTACAGATGTGTTCAGTATGATAAGGGAATTATTCACAAAACACCAAGTCCATTTTAAAGTTTGTTCGTTTTATAATGATGGTGCACAGGACATGCTGGGCAACCATTTCAGGGTTCGCAGCATTGATTATGTATGAAATTCCTTATGGGAAGATCAGCCACCATTTTCCGACCACATGCGTTTCCAGCAAGAGCAATGCCTCCAAAGCTAAGAAAAGTTTGGGATGTTTAGTGAAAGTTGTGGACATTATTCGTGGTCCTGCTTTGAATAATCAACTATTTCAATTATTTTGAGAGGAAATGGGTCACGAACACAGAGGTTTTGTACCATTCAGAAGTGAGGTGGACGTTACATGGTCATGTGCTGTCTAATGTGTTTCAACTGTGAGATAAATTTCGGCAGTTTCTCCGTGGACGGGGCAAGACCTGGCTGAATGTTTTGATGTCCTTGAGTTTGTTCAAATGATCGCATATTTGGCTGATTTATTCACAGCACCCAGTGAGCTCAATTGCCGTCTGCAGGGAAGGGGTCTCAAATTCCAACTGCAATCTAGAAGCTGGTTACATTGAAAGAGAAACACGTTTTATGGATTTGACATGTTATGATGGAAATTTAATAAATTTCCATCTCATGAAGGATTATTTACGGCAGATGCATTCTTGCAACCTGATATTGTTTCATATACTGTTGAATATCTGCAGTGCTGCAAACTTCATTCAATGGGTACTATTTGTGTAGAGAGCTGCAAGCCTATAATAACTGGATCAGGTATTCGTTCCAGATGAAATAGGAGGATACTGATAACGACAGTGACAAGAACGATGATCTCACTGATTTGAGAAGCAATCATGCACTCCAGATGGAGTTTAATGAGAGCCATCTGGAGCGTTTCCGGGTTTCTCAGGTGGATTCATATCCTGTAGTAACTTGGAAGGTTCTAGCTGTGTTGGCGCCACTGGGGACTAATTATCTTTATGAAACTGGATCCTTGTGTCTAATTAATATCAGAAGCATGTGCAGAAATCGCAAGGATGCTCAGCACGACATGGGAGTAGCGCTCAGCACCGAGAAGCCAAGGTTCAGGTCAGTAATGAAGAACAGATAACAACAACAAAGGCACAGATCACCTGATTAGTTCAGGTGCAGGGGAGAGGAATGGTCCATTATGATATGGCAGGGGTAAACCAGCTCTGCTGTCGGGCCCTGCTTCGGATGTCGCTGGATTGCATGCGCAGTTGACCTTCGTGCGGTGTGATGCGGTGAGGAGGGGTCCCTTCTCCCCTTAGAGACTTAGATAGGAGTAAATGTACGTGTGTGGATGAGCAATTTGGTGAGTGTGTTGTCCTCTCTCGGCTACCTCCCTTCGGGAGGAAAAGCTTAAATATATAGATGGAACAAAGGCAGTAAATTTGCGCGGCAAGCATAATCTCTCAAAACACACCATGCATAAAATAAACGATTATTATTATTTTTTTTTCAACGAATTATTTAGTCGTCAGTTGTATAAACCTGTAAGTAAGTATTTGTTATGAGACACTCATGAGAATAGTATTGTTAATTCATGAAATTGGGACAGGGGTGGAAATGAGTTATTTAAGAGGAGCCTGTGGAGTCACATGGAGAGACAGGCTGACGAATGAAGATATAAAGGAGCGTTGTGGTGTTGATGTGGATGTGATAGGAAGCGTTATGAGGAACACACTGAGGTGGTTTGGCCATGTGGAGAGGATGGAGGGTGAAAGACTGACAAAGAGAGTGTATGTGAGTGAGGTGGAGGGGGAAAGAGGGAGGGGGAGGCCGAGGATGAGATGGAGGGATGGGGTGGAGAGGTATATGAGAGAGAGGGGGTGTGAGTTGGGAGCAGGGGAGTGAAATGGTGGGGGACAGGGCGACTTGGAGGCGATTTGTTTGTGGCCACCCCAAACGGGATTGAGGCGTCTGGCAATAGATAGATAGGGACAGGGGTTAGAGAACGTTTGGTTCTATGAGAACGGTGCGAACAGGGAAAAGGACTGGGCGAACCTAAAATGGCGTCATTTGTCCTAATTAACCTCTCTTTGTTGATCTATCTGGACAGGACTTGATGTCAAACAGTTTGAATGGACACAAATGAACCTAGAAAAGGTTGACTAAATCAAAATGGTCTGGAAGTGATCTGACCTAAATTGACTTTAGTGGCTGTGAACTTACGTCAATGAACCCAGAGAGAAAGATGGGATTTGAATTGGCCTGTATTGAAGACTGGACTTTTTTTTCTATTTGCGTGTAATCATTAACAGGTCATTCGTCATACTGTCACTAGATTTATGATTTTGACTAAATACCTGAATACATGTAAGAGCGTTACATATACTATTTCGTAATTATGTATTTATTTACGTTAAATAATTGGAAGACCATATTGATACCAAAGACTTTCATGGTTATGATGAGACTAAACTCAGATTCGCGCCACATTCTAAATTTAAATAAAAAGCCAGTATTAATAATTACAGTAAGCTTGGCTTAAAGTACATTCTCTTGCGTCACCTGATTGTGGAGAATATTTATTTCACGGTATGATTTATTGAAATGAAGTTGAAAATAAGCAGTTTACAATCATCGCCTAGTCCTACACTGCATCTATTGTACAATGAATGCATTAAATAAGAGAGAATCATAGATGGGCAAAGAAACATCATAGATGGGAAAAGAAACATGCGAAGCCTATCGAGCCTGGAACTGTTATCCAGAAGAGGAAAGAGAGTATTCAAGGAGGGGAAGTATTTGGCAAACTTTGGTCCATGACCGTACCAGAGAAACGCAAATAGCTCAGCCAGACAGATATTAGCTTTGACAGTATCAAAAACTTTCATCGGCTGAGTGTTTCTGATCCCCTACGCCCCAGCATACAACGCCCCCACGTCATTCCACTCTACATCTTCTCAATTCTCCCCACACCTACGTCCACAGGCAAATATCAAGTAATTACAGTAACTGAGGGTAAAAACAGGGACAACAGAAAACAAATAGGAGGATATTACTTAGTCTTTTCTTGGCTCCTTGTTATATCTGAGGCTATGACTAAGTAATGGTATTTGTTTTACTCGTACCGTATGTGTCTGGGAGCATGTGTCTTTTCACAGAGTCGTCATTTATCATGCAGATGAATTGCATCTTCTTGCGGAATCCGTGCACAGTGTATCGTGAGGATTGGGCAATTTCTGTCTATCTTGGATCATCTTAAAGTATGCACACATCAGAAAATATGCGCGAACAGTATATAACATTTGAAGAGGAGGGACGGGGAAAGGAACACACACACACACACACACACACACACACACACACACACACATGGTTGGGTGTGTATGTACTAGTATGTATGAACACACTGGAGAGAGAGAGAGAGAGAGAGAGAGAAAGAGAGAGAGAGAGAGATCTGTATATATATATATATATATATATATATATATATATATATATATATATATGTCCATCATCAGCCATTAAAAGTCCACTGTTAAAAATGGCCTCCCCCAACCTTCTCCACGAATTCCTTGACTGAGCCAATCTTTGCCACGTTTACCTTGCACATTTCTCTGTCTCATCTCTCCACCTCCTGTCTGGCCTTTTTCTGCTATGCTACGATCTCCTGGTATCCAGTCAGTCAGCCTCTTGCTCCATCGGTTATACCTTATTCTTGCTACCTGGCCTGCTCACCTCCATTTCTATTCTTTTATAACTTTTTCAATATCGTTGACTTTAGTTTGCTCGCTCACCCAAGTTGATCTTTTCCTGCCTCCTAAAGTTATTGCCAACATTGACCCTTCCATTGCTCTCTGAGAACGGATTAATTTCTTTTGCATCGATTTTGTCAGTTTCCAGGTCTCACGACCATACGTCATAGCTGGATTATACATTCGTTATATACTTTTCGCTTCATAGAAACTAGCAAACTACTTTTCATAATGTCTCTGTGTTTACCGAAAGCTTTCCATCCATTTGTAAAACGTCTTTTAATTTCTCTATCATGATCTTTCGTTAATTTTAGTATTTGCCTCAAGTAATTAGACTCCTCGACCTCTTCAAGGATTTCTTCGCTTAATCTGATGACGCTCTTTGGTATCTGGACATTAGTTTTACTCCTGTTCATCTTTAGCCCTACTTTGAGACTTTCTCTGACCAGGTCATTTAACATTTCTTGCAATACCTCTGCTGTTTCTGAGATTAGGACACTCTCATCTGCAAATCTTAAATGGTTTAGCTTTTCTCCATCTATGTTCACTCCTTTTTTTTTTTTTTTTTTTCCCAGTCTGGCTTTCTAAAAAAAAAAAATTCTAGGCATGCTGTGAATAATTTTGGTGAAATTGTATCTCCCTGAGGTACGCCCTTTTCAGTTTTAATTTTTTCCGAGTCCTTATGTAATTTACCTGTAGCAGTTCCCTCTTTATATATGATTTCGACTAGTTTTACAATGTTCTCATTCACTTCTTGTTCTCGCAATGAATTTATAATTGCTATGTGCTCCACTGAATCAAAAGCCTTTTTGTAATCAACAAAACCTAAACACAGTGGTTTATTATATTCTTTTGTTTTCTCAGTGAGCTGATTCACTGTGTGTAGACGATCAGTGGTCGAATACCCGCTTCGGAATCCTGCCTGTTCACAAGGTTGGTTTTCCTCCAAAATTGTTGTTATTCTGTTCGTAAGGACTTTAGTGAAGAGTTTGTAAATGACTAATAATAAGCTAATGGGTCCAGAGTTACAAAGCTCTTTTGAATCACCTTTTTCTTAAAGTAAAATAACTATTGCATTACACCATGTTTTGGGAATTTTCTTCCATTTTGTATACTGAATAAATAAGTGAGCAAGCCTATTTTGTACTTCTACTCCTGCATCCAACAGGAAATCTGCTGATATTTCATCTTCTTCCTGCGCCTTCTCTATTTCCATATTTTTAAAGAGAAATATTTACTTCGTCTGGTGTTACCTCAGGTATTTCACTTGTGTCAACTGAAGTGTTGGCTATTGGTACTACGGTCTTTGATGCATATTGTTGTTTGTAAAATTCTTCAACTCTCTTCACCATTTTATCTTTGCATTTAATACAAAAACAAAGCAGCCTTTCAGTAGGAGATAAGGAACAGATTTCAGGCTCTAAGTAATGATGAATGTAACATTGATGAGCTGAATGACAGACTAACAAAAGTGCTAAGAGAAACAGCGGAGATAGTAGGAAATCCTAATACAAACAAATCCAAGAAGTATTCAGAAAAGACAATCGAGCTTATGAAAAAAAAAAAATGAAATGAAATAAAAATGAAAACAAAGAAAGATAAATTAGAACGAGCGGAATTAAATAAGCTTAATAACAAAGGACAAAGAGATGAAAAAAGAAAGAGAAACATGGATCTGATCAAAGAAACCATCAAAAAAAGAAAAAGTCTGAAACAGATTCGAAGTAAAATGGCACTAGGAATGCAACAAATTACATCACTGAAAGACAAAAACAGTGAAATAATTCAATGCAAAGATTTATATATATATATATATATATATATATATATATATATATATATATATATATATATATATATATATATATATATATCCGACATCACCCACACCATCTTTACCCTCTCGTTCCTCTCCTTCCCCCATCCTACACCTTTCTTCCGCTTTATGCTTCCCTCGCCTCCCGCACAATAGAGACACAAATTTTCACATTTTCTGTGTCTCTTAATTCTTGAGGAAGGTCCAAGTCGGACTGAAACTTTTGTATCCTCACAGCAGAGCTAATTTCAGTACTGCCTTGCGGCTATGATTTATCAAGTCTAGAAATTTTAGCTACATGACTGAGTCGATTTTTTTTTTAATTAGATAAGTGAAATTGTATTTCGGAAGGTGGAAGATAATACAATATGCTTTATTCTCGATCAAAGCATTCAAAGTGATAATTTTAACATTATTTGACGTCCTACGCATTTCTTTGCGGATTTAAAATCGTCTGACGTTAGACACAGTTCAGTGCAATGTCGGTACTTCTTCGCCAAAACTAAAAAGTTTTGCACATACACGCATAAATGTCCTGTTAAAATTTGCAAGGAATATGGAATGAAAGAAAGATCATTATCTTTAACTCATTCAGCCTGAGAATGTAGTCTGTATTTCATGCTTGTTGCTGTAATTTTTTTTTTTTTTTTTTAAGGATTTCCCAAGTACTGCAGGTTTTATCGAATCACACTCATATATCCAACTCCACCGCTTCGAACAGCCTAAAGTACAGTACAATCGTGTGACAGTAGCTAGAATAAAATGACAATTACAAAGTAGGCTACTATATGCGGATGCTTCAAGACCCTACGGCTAATGCCCACTGTTGTAGTGTTATGTGTGTGTGTGTGTGTCTGTGGGGTGGTGGAGGGGATTATACGGTATGTTGTGTGTGAGGGATGCTGTGTTGTGTAGTGTGTGTGCGAGGGGGGGATATTGTGTTGTGTTGTGGCTTTGCTGAAGTCGTCAAAGTCTACGGAAATAAAGCATCTCGCGCCCGTAAATCTTTAGTGAAATACAGATGTACATGACCTCTCCTTGAGTTGCTGATGCTTCTAAAAATTACGTCCTTGTAGTGGATTTCTCTTAAGTTGATTACGTTCCCTTACTGGCAACAAGTAAATAAATATGTAGGTAAATTAATGTAAGTCATCGTACTGAGAATGCTGACTAAGAAAAAGATGAGAACCTTGAAATGATTTACGAAGTATACCTGGAAGCAATATAATGCATTTTTTGATAAGACGAACAAAGAGTATTGATTAAAAAAAAAAAAAAAAAAAAAAAAAAAAAAGAAGAAGGGATAAGGAGCATGTAGTGGTGCACCGGTATCTGCAATATCCTGGCACCTTGGGAGGTATTACATTACGTCTGCAAGCACAAGCATATTCCTGCCAGATAACCAGAGAACCAGTCTGCCTAGAGGAAAGAATATATCGTTAAGGACAGGCAAAGCAAAACTATCTTTCACTGCATGGGAATTCACTTTTCCAAATTTGAACATAACAATCTAATATTAGGAAGAAGACGTAAGGAAAAAAAAAGTGTCATTTAGATGAAGAGAATAAAGTGACGTACACAAGCAGGAGAAACTACAACAGTTTCCATAAGGAGAATAAAAAGTATTGGTAAAACGATGGCTGGGCGAGGAACGCTTGGTGGAGTATCCCAGCACTATACTGTTACGCGCACCATGGGAAGTAAGAGTATTACATTCCGCCAGCAACCACAAGAATTTTCTTGCCACAGTAGTCAGAGCACCAGGTAGTCTTGGACAATAGTTCTGAAACTACTGGTCTCGAGCCAAAACGGGGGGGGGGGGGGGTCGCTGAGGAATTTGGAAGAGTCACCGAGACCGAGAGGAGACCTCATGTTTTTATTGTATTTTATCTACTTCGCAGGAGCTATAATAATCATGATTACACTACTAACATACGGTAACCATAGTAGCTGTAAGAGGCTGTATACTAACTACTCACTATGTATACGTGAAAAACTTTGTTACAGTTTTTCATCGCTGTTGAACGGGACAGTAATAAATTTTCCCATAGTATCTACCTGAGCTCCCCTCCCTACCTCCTGCTCCTCAAAATTTCATAGTCACCGTTTTACTCGTTTTACATGATCTATAATTTTTTTTTCCCTAAATCCGAAAGTACACATGACGAGGCTGTCAGATTCTCGATAGTACATAACCAGTTGACAGCAAGATCTTATATTCCTAAATGTTAGCCAGATTTTACTTGATGGTTGAAAGCATTTGGTGTCTCATTATCAGTGTACAGTATATGATTTGAAGTGTGCGTCCGATGTCAGAATAACTGATATCTTGGCGTCGATCTGAATAAAAGTGGGACGTGCCCGGAGTATCGGAGCTCAGTAAGGAACACGAATCTATAGTAACTGTTAATAAACTGCTCTGTGTGTGTGTGTGTGTGTGTGTGTGTGTGTGTGTGTGTGTGTGTGTGTGTGTGTGTGTGTGTGTGTGTGTGTGTGTGTGTGTGTGAGAGAGGGAGAAAGAGAAGATTCAGAGAAAGGCGGCGGGGGTGGGGGTTCGTGAGCCCCTAAGTTAGTGTCTGGTGGGTTGCGCACCGAAAAGTTTGAGAACCACTGGTATTGGGGAATAATATCTGGGGAATATCAGTAGCCATTTCTGTCCATTGGGGTCATTAACAATATAGGTTTTCTTGCCACAAATACCACCACACAAAATTATTCAGGTTTGTAAAGGTTCGAGTTGAAACTGATGAATGTAACCCCAATTAATCCGTATATAATGTAACCCCCATTAATCCGTAGATAACTGTTCTCCTCTATGCTGAAGAAAGCTTTGGGTGGAGCAAGGATAAGCGAAAAAGTAATTGTTTTGAACAGATTAATGACCGACGACTGAAATATTTTTTTACATGGGCTATATTACAGTCTCCATTCATTCTTATAACTTTGATGGGGTACTTTTCCAGTTGTTTTTTGCTAACTCCAAACGATTTTTTACCTGAGGACACAGTATGCTGACTGGAAGGGCAAGATAAGATCATCATTTTTCCCTTCACTGCAAGAGGTTTCCCCAAAGCTGAATAAAATCGTCTGCAGGTAGCAAGAATAAATCAATAAGACAAGCCATCAGATAATAATGAAGCCAGTTTCTAGCCCCTTGATAGCCAGACGTATCTGATAAGCCGAATAAAAGTTTTGTGCTGGCGGAAAGCAAAATTATAAAAAAAAAATAACAAGAGAGAAGAACAAGGCGCTTGAGGCATTTACTGCAAAACCTCGGGCTCTCAAAATCATTCAAAAGAGGCATATTAGCCAGTATATCATGAAAAGGACATTATCTTGGCAAAATGATATTAAAGAAAAAATAAAAAGGCACTAAAGTCATTATGTCAAAATCTGACCGAAAATAAATAATCAGAATAAAGGGACTAAGGAGAGAGTAACCCTTTGATTACCTGAATTGTTTTCTGTGCTAAATCAAATTAACTGACGCCACAGGAATATAAAACACGACCCGCTCCTAAAGGCATTAAAATAGTGAGAGGAGCCAGTAATTAAGATCAAACAGTGAGAACTAGGACTGAAATCTACAAAGGCAATCCTTTTGTCGTTCTGCTTTTGTGCCTATCCCTATGTGTGCTGATGTATATATTTAGTACCAGAGGAATATCTATCTATCTGTCAATATATATATATATATATATATATATATATATATATATATATATATATATATATATATATATATATATATATATATATATATATATATATATATATATATTTTCCACTGATATAGTAGACTACTGCTACTATAACTAATAATACAACAAGTGCTATTACTACTGCTACTACTTCTACCATTACTAGTGGTAGTAGTATTTGTCGTAGTAGTATTGGTAAAATAACAATAATAATAATAATCATCATCATCATCATCATAACAACTATCTATCAACCAGACACCTAAACCCCGTAAGGGTTAGCCACAAACAAATCGCCTCCATGTCACCGTCCCCCGCTATTTCACTGCTCTGCTCCCAGCTCACACACATCCCCTCTCATATACCTCTCCACTCCATCCCTCCATCTCATCCTTGGCCTCCCCTTCCCTCTCCCCCCCTCCTCCTCACTCACATACACTCTCCTCGTCAGTCTCACTCCCCATCCTCTCCACATGGCCAAACAACCTCAATGTGTTTCTCCTAACGTTTCTTATCACATCCACAGCCACACCACAATGCTCATTCACTTCCTCATTTGTCAGTCTGTCTCTCCATGAGATTCGACATGCTCCTCTCAAATAACTCATTTCCACAGCTCTCACTCTTGACTTATGTTTCAACAACAAGGTCCAAGCTTCACTTCCATATGTTAAACCTGGTATCACAATACTGTCATGTAGTAACTTTTTCACTTCCATGCTCACTGCCCTATTTCTTAACACTGCTTACAAGGCACCAGCAACCATTCTTCCTTGTTGTATCCTTTCAAGCACTTCACTCTCCAAACTTCCATCCTTACTCATCACACTACCCAAGTACTAAAATGCACTCACATTTTCGATTTCCTCACTGTACATTCAGTGACTTCAATTCTCTCGAAGACCATAACTTTACTCTTCCCTACATTCACCTTTAGATTCCGTTTCTTACACACTCTCCCAGACTCATCCACCAAGCCTTGCAGCTCCCTTTTGTCTTCATTTAACAACACAGTATCATTTGCAAACCGAAGTACAGGAAGTTTCCAAACAGTGCCCTCTCTCGCTAGGGCCGCTCCAACATCCACTGCCCTACCTTGTATCTCTTTTATAACCCCATCCATATGCAGAATGAACAACCAAGAAGACATGACACATCGCTATTTCAATCCAATCTTCAGAGAGAAAAATTCACTCAGTTCAGTATCCACACGCACTGCAGCCTTAGCACCCTCATACATACTCGTCACGGCAATCAACAACTTCCCATCTACTCCATATATTCGTAATACTTTCCATAATCTTTGTCTCTCCACCCTGTCATATGCTTTCTCCAAATCCATGAAGGCCACATACAACTTCTTTCTCTTCTGCAGAAACTTTTCCACTAAAGATCTAAGAATAAATATCTGATCTACACAACCTCTTCCCTTCCTAAAATCTCACTGTTCTTCCCCAACTACTTCCTCTGTTATCTCCCTAACTCTTTCAATAAGTATCCTACCTTATACTTTTCCTATTACACTAAGAACACAAATGCCCCTATGATTACCACATACTTCTTTTTCCAATTTTTCTTTGTACAAGGGAATAATTATACCTGACTTCCAATCCTCCGGGACTCTACCTTCCTCCCAGGCCAATCTGCACATCTTCCATATCCATCTACTACTATTTCTCCCCCATGCTTCAGCATTTCACCACACATTCCATCAAAATCCGGGGGCATTCCCCATTTTAACTTTCTTCATTGCATCCACAGCTTTCATCCTACTGATTTCTTTCTCTCTTCTCACATCTCGCCGTCTCCCAGCCATTCTTCAGGCACTTACACTCGCAATACTTTCATTCTCTATGTTCAACAATTCTTTAAAGTGTTCTCTCCATCTGCTCACTTTAATTCTCCCTTCTACACTAGTAGTCTAGCATTTTTAGCTTTCACTCCCCAACTAAATTCTTTGGCACCCTGTCTAACTCTCTTTACCTATTTCCAGAATATTTTTTTTACATTCCCTCCATTTTACACTCAAATTCCGTCCAAATTCCTCATCCACTCTCTTCTTACTCTTTCTTACTAATCTTTTCATCTCTCCCTTCGGTCTCTCAACTTCTTCCACTCCCCTGTTTCTCATCCACTCACTATATGCTTTCTTCTTTTGTGCCACAGCCTCTCTCGTCTCTTCATTCCACCATACTGTCCCTTGTACCTCCTTTCGTCTTCTCTTCACCTCACACACCACCTCACATGCTGCACAGATTTCTTCTGTAAATATCTTTCACACACCTTCCACGTCCCCCCATCTGCTTCGATCAATATTTACCCAATTGCTCCCCCACTTCCCTCTTATAGTCCGCCTTTTTTCCATCCCCTTGTAACTTTTCCAGTCTCCATGTATGAACTACTTCCTCCTGTCCTTCCCTTCTTCTATCTATCCATTTCATTTGGACCTTGATTCCGATGGTAAGGAAGTCCACTCCCCCAACCTCTTTATACTCTTGCATCCCTTACACACCTTCTCATCCTGTCATCCACACACACATAATCAATTATTGCCTTCCTTTCACTCAGTTCACCACCCAACCTTCTCATCACTTGCCACGTATACCTATGGATCATTTTGTGCCTGAAGAGGTTATTGGCTATCACCAACCTCCTCCCGGCACAAAAGTCTACTAAAGCACTGCCATTCTCATCCATCTCTGCCTGCACACCCCACCCACCACCTTCTCCATCCACCCTCACATTCCCTACTTTTCCATTCATATCTTCAATGAACAACACTATCTCATTCCTTTCAAACTTTTCCATGCACACTTCCACATCAATTTTGTCCAGAACTCTTCTCTCACTCTGCTTGCACGATCTTGCGTTGGCGCATTCTCGCACACAATCGCCCACGTTTGTAGTCCAACTTTCAATCTTACCCACACAATCCTTGAGCCTACTGATCCATACTCTCTTATCTTCTCCTTCCATCCGTTACTCACAACAATTCACGCTTCTTCTTCTGCCCTCTCATTCTCATCTACTCCCGTGCATATACCCCATCCATACACCCCCATCTCTCACACTCTCACCCCTCCATTTAATTTCTGTTAATCCACATACATCCACTTTCGCACCTTCAAGCACCTGGACAATCTCTCATATTCCACGTAGTTATCCGTACCATGTCCTTTGTTCGGTCCTTAGTCGTCACCTTTTGGTCAGTCCTGGTCCGAGGCTTCTTGTTCATATCATCAGTTAGTTGTTTTCCGGGGAGGGGCACTAACCCTCCGCCAACCCACTTGTTGTCACGCAGGGAACAAGTGTTGGTTGGTTATAAGGTTACCACCCAGCGTTTTATATGCTTTCCTGGTTTACAGGAAATCATTTGGTTTCCTAGTCAGTGCAGAGTACCCTAAAAACAGAGTGCCATGACACTAAGTGTGTGGATGATGGGCGCCCCCACCTACCACAATAATAATAATAATAATAATAATAATAATAATAATAATAATGATGATGATGATGATGATGATGATGATGATGATGATATTATTATTATTAGTAGTAGTAGTAGTAGTAGTAGTATTACTATTATTATTTTAGTATTATGAGCCAAGGACTAAAAATATAGATCACAGACCGAGGTGCAATATGCCCATTGTTCCCATTGAAGTCCTTATTTGAGCTAAACATAAGTCACTTGAGGGTTATAATTTCTTTCTTCGCTCTCCCCATCCGCTATGCCCTAGCGTTTCATCAGTGTTTATATTAGAATGGCCAAGAAATAAAAGAAAATGACAGTGTAGGCAAGAATGCTATCGACTTTGTGCGTGTGTGTGTGTGTATGTGAGAGAGAGAGAGAGAGAGAGAGAGAGAGAGAGAGAGTGTGTGTGTGTGTGTGTGTGTGTGTGTGTGTGTGTGTGTGTGTGTGTGTGTGTGTGTGTGTGTGTGTGTGTTTTACATAGATACACAGGTCATTCAGACCCCACGGTCCATACGACGTGGTCTGACCTAAATGCTAAGAATTAAACCTAGTCACAGAAGTAGGAGAAAAGGAAAATACAGCAGGAGAGTCTCTCTCACCCTCCAAACCCTTCTGCATTGCCGTATTGTAAAAATATATGCGAAGTACCACATTTCAGCACTGACAAACTTAAGGAAATATCACATGATTGGCAGAAATTTGTGGCAGAGTAGAATTAAATGAAACGCAGGGAACTCTGGCCCTGAGCTGCCAACGCAAAGCATTGCTTGGTACGCCTCCACCAAACCTTGTACACGGATTCGCCATACAACCTCTATGACCTTGCTGACCTAATCAGTTCATCGTCCTTTCATGCTATATCACTGACAAAAATCTAGTCGAAATCCGGCGAGGGGTTCAGGAGACATCGAACCCATACGGATAAACTACGTCGACCTCACATGACCTTGCTCATTGACCCTTTGACCCTGCTTACCGAATCAGCTCATCACCCCTTCATAATGCATCACTGATAAAAGTTTGGTCAAAATCCGTGAAAGGGTTCAATAGATATCGCACACACAAGTGTTACGGATGCACACACCCAAACTTGCATGGCTGGACAGACCAGTCAGTCAATGGTCCCTCCACCATAGGTGGGTGGAGGCTTAAATATGATTTCAAAGCACAAAAAAGCTTTATAATTTTCATACTGTAACCCAGTGGAGCAGAAAATTCAATATTTCTTCTTTCCAGGATTATCACACTTACTATATCCTAACCTAACCCAACCTAACCTTCCGTACTCTAACGGCCTAACCTAACAACTTAACCTAACTTAACAGCCTGACCTAACTTTGTTTAGCCTTGACTCTTCTGGAAAAGAGACAGTGCCTGCCTCGCTTAAGTATATACTGTTCGCAAATTTGCGTTTAAGATACCCTTTAATTATACTCCTTGTTGCGCTCCATCCCGACCCTATTAGCCGCACAATGCTTCATCGGTCACACACACACACACACACACACACACACACACACACACACACACACACACACACACACACACACACACACACACACACACACACACACACACACACACACACACACACACACACACACACACACACAGATAGATTCATACACGCATAATTGTTGGACCACAGCTACGTTTTAAATTTGAGCCGCTGAGAACTAGTGTCTCGATCTGTCAACGCAAAGCGTCGCTCAGTATACCTCCTCCAAGCCTGGCACACGGATTAGCCATACAACCCTCATGACCCTCACTGACAAAAGTTCAGTCGAAATCCGTCGAGGAGTTCAGGAGATAGCACAGCCACAAGGAGGAGCTAAGCTAACCCCATATGACCTTGACCTTTGACCCCCTGACTTAGTTGTCTTAATCAGTTCATCATCTCCTCATACTGCATCACTGACAATAGTTTGGTGGAGATCCATCAATGGGTTCAGGAGATTTCGCACCCATAAGAGTGTTACGGACGCATGTACTCACGCACCCACGCACGCACGCACTGACAGACCAATCATGTGATGCCTCCTCCATCATGGGTTGACGGAGGCATAGGAAAATAGCATCCAGTCACGTGATGATAATACACTTCACCTATATTTACTTAATTTTGTCTTTTCTTTTTTTAATATAAGAATCGAGCAGGACATTCTCATCAACATTTTTTTTCGCTTGATACGTCAGATAAGTACTGTACATACACATTCACACACACTCATGTTTACATATGCAAACATATACTCAAACCCAAAAGTGCACATATACTGTATATGCACCAGTCTACACCTTAAGAAATATGAATACTCGTACATGTGCTGTACAGTATATAAACGCACACATAAATTATTGCATGTCAATAGTTAGATGGTGAGGCAGCTTTAAAACTGTTGAGTGATTTTTCCGGGAATATTGGTGAGGTCTTCCGGCCTCAGCGGCAGATTAGATCAGATCAATATAGGTCAGGTGAGCCTTAGAGTAAGGGTCTACCGCTATACTCCTATCCTTCCTTATACATGATATTCACTGGAAGTTACATTACACTTTTTGCTGACTGGTGATGTTCTTTTTTTTTATGTTTATGGTGCAAGTTTCCACTGCATAATTTGGTTGTCTATCCCACTCCTCAATCACGCTGTTGGTAAACAAGTACTTAGTGCTGTCCAGATTAATTCCATGTCTTCTGGGTCTGATGCTGTTTACATGTGTTGCCAGGCCTGGGGCGAAGGTGAAAAACTCTGATGTTTAGGTTATTATACCCAACAAGTAGCTTGAAACATTCAATTAACTTTCAATCTGCACTTTTTCAATAAACACGTCAAGGTCTCTTGAGCTCTCGTCGATTGGCTTGTTAGAAGGAGAAAGTATTAACTGTATTGCTCGATATTTTATCGAAAGTAATATAGTATATAATGTCTTTACGTTAGTGGGGGACCGGTATTGCACTGTACACTCCACCTCCAGTACGTTCGCATGTGGCTCTTATAAAGTGGAGTAAAAAATATATTTGCTTCTACATTCTAAATTCCTGCTGATGAATCTTAACATCCTGTTTTCTTTCTTGGCTAATTCACTACACTGTTCTGAGAATCTGAAATTTGATATAGTTTCTCCTAAATATTTAACACTATTGCTCTTCACTTTGTTTTGTGGCTAAGCAGCTGATACTGATTCTTTTAATCGACTTCAGAGCTGCAAAGCTTTATATTTGGTTATACTCATATTAAACGGTATATATTTGCTATTCTGTAGGCCATTTAATAATTTTGTTTAGAGTTTGCTGTAACTTCATTCTGTCTTCTTCACAGTGAGTAGCACCGATCAATGTTAGTATCATCTGCAGATTTAAATATAAGGTTATTGAAGCCCACACCAATGTCAATGATGTATACTGTAAGGGCGCGTCTACACGTGTTTTAGAACAAGTGCTGGCAACATGTAAACAACACAATAACGAACAAGCTGCAAACATGCTCGGAACAGTAACGTCCAGATCTTGCTGGCAATCTCTTGAAGTCTCGTCTGCCTCGTGTGGACACATGCATCCCATCACATCTGCTGCCAGTAAGTTCGAAACAGTGCTGATATATGTTTCCATACATCTATCCAAATACCGCTGCATACATGTATTCAGACATGTTGCCAGCTGTGTTATCAACACATGTTCGAGGACTAGTGTGGACGCACCCTAACGAGAACGGGGCCAAATACTTATGCTTTGGCACTCCGCTAGTCACTGCTACCTAAGATGATTCACCATGTATCACTACTCTCTGTCCTCTGTTGTGCAACCAGTTTTCAAACCATTTCTACTGAATGTATTGCCTACAATTCATAAAGCCTTACCTAAAACATGAGTTTACTGTGATGCGCCATATCAAAAAGTTTCTGGAAGTCCAAGTATATAATGTCTATGGATTTACTGTCCTCGTGTATGTTTGGGCATATGGAGAGAATGGATAATGAGCGACTAGTTAAAAAGATAACTAGGTCTGATGTGAGAGGTGTAAGGCTGAGAGGAAGACCAAGAATAGGATGGATGGACAATGTGAAGAAAGCGTTGGATGTGAGAGGGATGTCTGTTGAGCAAGGAATAGTGGCTGTGCGTGACAGAAAAGAATGGAGAAAAATTGTGAATGAATAAATGATGACGCAGCCCGGAAGGGATATGCTCCCGCATTTGTCTGATCAGCTGATCAGGTCAGGTGCGGGTAAGGGGATGGGTCTATTATGATGTGGCACGGGTAAACCAGCTCTGCTGTCGGGCCCTTCTTCGGATGTCACTAATTGCACTGCGCAGTTGACCCTCGTGTGGTGTGGTGCGGTGAGGATCTGTTCCTTCTCCCCTTTGGGGCTAAGATGCGAATGTGTTTTAAAGAATGAGTTAATTGGTAGTGTGTCGTCGTATCTCGGCTACCTCCCCTTCTTTGGGGGAAGCAGCCTAGATATATAGATAGATAGACAGTGTATGTGAAATACCTTATTACAGAAAAACGATAAATTTATCAGACATGACCCTCTTTTAAAACCATGCTGAGCGTCTCCAGTCAATAAGTATTTCTCAAGATGGTCAACGATTTTGTCCCTCATGACAGGTTCTTGTACCTTGGTTACCACAAAACTTGAGAGAGAGAGAGAGAGAGATGAATCTTCATGCGAGTGTTGAAGAAGGAGGAGGAAAACAGGATGGAACACAGAGAGTGCAACGTCCACACCCGACATTTGGTCTAGAGGTGAAACTTTGGCCTTTGCGTTTCATCTTTACATCCGACTGAGAACATTCTAGATGGGTTTACTTCATTACTGCCTGACCCACAACTCCGCCAAATCTGATCTAAATCAGATCAAAATTGTTTTAGTTGTTTTTGCCATGTGGCCTTAATATTTGACCTGATATCCTCATTAGTGAATCTATTTGTACGTGGTTGATTTTCAGTCCTTCCAAGCGTCATTTTTCAATTACCCAGAGCCCACCCACAAAGTTTGGTCCAAATCCGAGAAGAACTTCAAGCTGACCCAGCCATGTGTTGTCTTTTGTTCTCACGAACGAAATATCAACCTCCTTGTTTAATTCCCAACCCCTCTACCGAGTTTGTTCAAAACCAGAAAAACACGGTTTTACTTATTTTCATAATACAGAGACACACATGGACTGGATTTTGAACTTTCCTTGGGACCTTGCCGTTTGACTTAATGTTCTTGAATCAGAATCCTTTCCTTCTTGATCTGCCTTCAACATTTCCACCCAGTTTCATCCAAATCGAATCAGCAGGTTATGAGTTATCTAAAGCAGATAAGATTGCTTTAGTTTACCTTATGTGACCTAAACCTTTTACATGTAGTTCTGATAAGTAAATGCATCATGCTTTTGGCTCACCCTTAACGTTTCCACCAAGTTCGGTCATTCAGATAAAGAGAAATGTTTCATTTTTTCTGTTTATGAACAGACAAGGGTCAAATATTGATCTTGCTCTTCTACCTTTTCCTTTTGGTAATTGTTTGAAAATCGAATTCCTTAGTTCTTGCCTTACTTTTAACCCCTCCACCAAGTTTGGACTAAATCGTAACAAGGCTACCTTACAAAATGTCTTCGAACTTTGACCTGTTGTTATCATATGTAACAGGAAAACTTATTGGCTGACACTCATCCGTTCCACTGAGTTTGGTTGAAAGTGGGCCAGAACTACTTGAGTTATTTTGTTCACACACACACACACACACACACACACACACACACACACACATTAACAACAACCGGCCAGATATCGTGAGCTCAGGTGTAGTTATATGCAGGAAAATGTCACTAGAATTTATTGGAGAGAGAGAGAGAGAGAGAATGCAGGAGGACGTGTGAAATAGTTGGACACTGGAGACCTATTATTCCACGCGTGGCTGAGATCTCGCCTACGCTGCTGTCTTGAGAGAGAGAGAGAGAGAGAGAGAGAGAGAGAGAGAGAGAACAGAAAATAACTGAGAGAAACAGTGCTAGTGAAATATTGAATTAATCAGGAGTGTTAGTAGTGCCAGGAAAATGACTTAGTCTGTCCTAAGGAAGTTTATTTTCCCATTGGTATAAACGACCCTGGAAGCGCTTCTATTAAGAAAAATTCAGAGAATATAAATTATGTTGATGGTTAGATTTTGCGGGTCTGAATGATTTATGAATGAACATGTGGTCCTTTTCCCTAAGGATGTTCTTGACAGCCCTTAGACCTTTGCATTGTGTCTTTCCTGGTTTTGTGGATGATTTTGTTGGATTAGGGATCAGCATAATGGGAGTGATTAGTTGTTATCATATAAGGCATATGAAAACATAATTTCTTCGTGTAAGTGTTATTCGTAAGCTGAAAGAATTACAACACTCCGATACCAGGTAGACTATAGTCATTGTTAAGTATACCATGAACTTTTATATATATATATATATATATATATATATATATATATATATATATATATATATATATATATATATATATATACAGAGAGAGAGAGAGAGAGATTTCGTCACAAGACCCCTTAATACGATAACGCTTTTAGTATTTCGGTTGATACAACCTTGTAGACATCCCACTGTGCGAGTGCCCACAACTTCCACTGTCACTAACGTAATCTGTTATACATACAGACTCAGCTTCCTACGACTCACTCAGCTGTATTACAGTAAATCTTTTGACTTTAGCTCGAGGTGGAATACTAGAGTTGTCCCCGCCATGAGAAGATTAGTCTATCTATCTACACCCAGACTCCACAGTTCCAAAAGGGATGGCCGTTTATCTTTCATTTAGTTGTTATACAGGGTGGGGCATTAACCCTCCGCCAACCCACTTGCTGATACGTAGGGAACAGGAATAGGTTGGTTATGTGGTTACCATCCAGCGTGGTTTTCTTGGCTTACAGGAAACCATTAGGCTTGTCACTCGATGTGAAACCACCTGAAATGGAAAGAAGAGTAATAAAAAGTGACCGGGAAGATGGGAGAAATGGGAAGCTGGGAGAGCACACAGAAAAAGAAGGATAACGGTGAAGGTTGAAGTAGGCAGCACTACATCAAGTGAGTGGATGATGCCAATTTTAACAAAAGGCTCCTATTACTCACCATCAGCGGAATGAAATCGTTTCTCGTAGGCTGGAAACGATACCGGTGTACTAATGTTTTTCCGACCATGAGAGGGTTATAAAACGACAATATCTATGCAAGAATATTTAGAGATGCAATATGCATAATAAGCCACAAAGTATGGACAATTCTTCCATGCCATGAGGACTGCCCTACGGTTCATAAAAACTGCACCCCTTCGTTCCTATGGCGTACAGTATATGTTCTGCTCATCTTACCACTAGGGTGACTGTATTCAGATTTAGAAAAAAATTAGGTGTAGCCTTCAACAGCCTCCTCATTGCTAGAGGCCTGTCCAGAGTTAAATAAAATCCTCTGGTGGTAACAAGAAATACATGAAAAATACATCATCCCACTGATGAGGTTATTCAAAATATGTAATGTACTCATCCTTACATGGTTGAGTCCTCTCTCGTATTTCATTCCAGCTAATATCAGGCGATTTAAATCCGCAGAGTGTAAGTCAAAGACGCCTGAGAGTTCAGTCACAGCTCCCAGTAGCTCCTTCATGGTCGGGACAACTCTAGTCTTTATTCCTGCAGACACCAAACAATTGTATGCAGCAGAGTGATTCATAGGAGACTGGCTAGAAGATTGTATGTGAATGAGACGGAGGGGGGAGGGGGAGGGGGAAGTCAAGGATGGGAGTGTGAATTGGATGGTGCAATTTGTGAGAGGGGTCTGTAAAGTGGAGGGAGGGTAGTCTAATGGCAGAGGACAAAGTGACATGAAGGCGATTTGTTTGTAGCCACCACTTACGGGATTAAGGCGCCTGGCAATACAACGACCGTCATAGGAGCCTGAACATTTTAAAGCGGCTTTCGTGACATCAAGTCTTCTCATAATGTAGCAGCGTGGCTTAGGCATGCCTTGGTGTAGTATAGTAATGTCTACTTCACTCCGAGGATGTACCTTTTATTCTATTCGTGTTACTAGCACGTGATTTTTACTCAACTTTGTAATAACAAGAGTAAAGAAGGTTGTATTTAATCACTGCATTTCGAAACGTTTGTCATGGGATAGTATAACTGGCAAGAGGCAGCAAAAATATAAAAAGTACGTCACCGGACTTAACGGGTAAAGCCTGTCCGGATCTCATAAAATCGTCAGGTGGCGAGAGTAAAGTATATAGTACGTCACTGGACTGAAGGGTAGTGAAGGAGCCAATTCGCACAGAATAGATTCAAAGCAGTTTCCGTGATATATGCTGTCCTCCTAACGGAAGTTCCTTGCTGAAGTATGCATTCTGTGTAATGAGCTAATTAAGTTTTTACTGTCTTTCTTCACTGCCTCTGTCTTTTCTAACTTCATTTGCAGGCTAACGCTTTACCTACCACAGGCTTTCCTTTGTTCGGTAACATCGTCTGGTGTGCCCCATACTAAAGCCATATGTAACCGCTGCTTTAAAAGTTGTCGAATCTTTTTTTTTTTATTAAGTAAAAAAAATGCTGTTATCAAAAGAGCAGCTGCAAGACAGACTTTATTTTGCCTTGCTTTGCGGTACTGATAAAGCATTTGTAGTCTACGCACAACAGAAAACTGTATTTTGCCTGAAAGCAGACGATTTTTTTTTTTTTATCGATACCTAGGCCAGTGAAAGGAATCAACAAATTCTCTTTTATCCCTTTCATTACTTTTTACTTTAGTTTACAACAATTAAGGAGGCGGAGTATGTCATATCAAGGCTCTGAGAACTACCGTGTTGATCAATATAGGTTCTCATAACACACTTTAATATACGAGTAACTTTGTGAACCGAGGAGCAACAGGGGACACGTTATTACATTCTGCAAGACACTAGGAGAGAGAGAGAGAGAGAGAGAGAGAGAGAGAGAGAGAGAGAGAGAGAGAGAGAGAGAGACGGACGGCCGTGGGGTTAACATGCATCATAAGATGAGGTGGGTTAAACTGTGTACGATTTTACTTGCTTAAGGAGAGACCTTTCAGAGTAGAGATTTAAAAAGCAAGAAGTGATTCAAGCAGACGGGCATAACATTAGAACATGTCAGTCTAGCCCAGAGTAAGTTAGATCAGATCGCCAATCCAATCAGTACAATGACGCATTTTATATATCACTCTGGCAACATCTGGACGATTTAATTCAACTCACGAAGCATAACTCTATCACTATATTAATACCGACGGCCATCATACAGTTTACCATTCCAATAGACGATTTTGTTAAGCATATGAAGGAAGTGCCGTAGTGAAGGAGTAAAGCTTGGATTAGGGTGGGTCTTGGTAAGTCGGGGGAAATGATTACGAGTGAACTCTCTCTCTCTCTCTCTCTCACACACACACACACACACACACACACACACACACACACACACACTTCAGATACTTTACTGGACTGACAGACTCTCAAATTCTGTTTGTGAAGTTGTGAAAATATATGTGTATGGGGGGGGGGCACAGGGAAGTATTAACTTTTCTTGACGGTAATTTTTGGGTACAAATTTCAGTTAAACGTTTCAATGGATATGACGCCATGTCTTACTCTGTTTTTGCTCCTTCCACGTGATATTTTTCACATTTGGAGATCTCTTTTGAAATGAAGGAATTGTCTTCTTTAATCTGGTGATCCTATTTTTTTTTTCCTTTCATCATTATAAGTATTCCATCTGGAACATGCAATTGTAATTTCTACGGGAAACGACTTCAGGTTGTGAGGGAGTCAGTGAATTTATATATAACCCTTACCTGGTACCCATTCTTGAATCTCTCTTTAGCAAATTAAAATCACCAAGAGAGAGCAAGCAACTGTATAAGACGTCCTCAGGCAGCGAGTGCTAATCCATCAGCAAGGTGACGTGATTTAATGGTTTAGTCTTGCTGTCTCCAGATGACTGTATTCAGTTTATGTAGAGACCTCTTTAGTGAAAGGGTGGGTGAAAGTGATTATCCATCCCCTCCAGCTGGCAAAGTCCCCTCTTAGGTAAAACATAACGAATACGTCTCCTCAGTGATGAGATTGTGTCCTTTACTGCGAGAGGTCTATAAGGTGAAAAATAAATAAATAAATAAATAAACTGTATGTAGCAAGAACGAAATACAAAAAGGCGTCATGCTTCTGAAGGACGTTAGGAAGATTGTATTATTTTTTAAAATATTTGCGGTACGATGGGTTATTCCTGAGGAAAAATAAAGAAACTCTTAGGAAACCGTAATAATAATAATAATAATAATAATAATAATAATAATAATAATAATAATAATAATAACAATGATGATGATGATGATGATGATAATGATACTACTACTACTGCTACTACTACTACTCTACTACTACTACTACTACTAATAATAATAATAATAATAATAATAATAATAGTAATAATAATAATAATGCGGTTAAAGAATCTGTTCAAAACTGAATACAAAGGCCCGATAGAAGAGCATGAATGAAAAAAAGGGAAGTTTTAATAAAAATCTCCAGATAGATAGATAGATAGGTATATAGATAGAGAGATGGACAGATAGATCGATAGACAGACACAAGTACTTAAAGACATATAGACATACAGATATAGTGGTAGTGGCTAAAGAAGCACTGGAAATCTATACCATTGATTTATAGGTGTAATTTAGCTTGAGTACCCAAGTGACTGAAAAGTAAATCAGTTTGGACGCATGAATCAAAGAAGACTATATAATTACAGTGGTTAAAGGTGTCCTGGATATTCAGATCATAAGCAAATATGTGTAATTATAACTCAAATACAGTGGAAAAAATGAAGCCCGCATTGGAATGGCATACTAACGAAACTAATAAACCCAAATGAATGTGGAACTGAAATCTGTGAAAGAAAATGCTGCAGGCCTTCCAATGTAACCCACCAATTAACACAAACTACAAACGCATCGCATGGGTTTAAAATTGCGGGAAAATCGGAGTGGACGAAATGCTGTGTGGATTTAACCGTAGTGGGAACAGGACGAAAGGAAAGGATTTTTGAACTGTGCTGCGTGAACAATGTGCTTTGATTGTGCGTCTATCTACTTTCAAGAGACTTTATGTAGAGCTTCCTATATGCTTCGTCTCGCTAACTACATGTTTCGTGTTTTTAACAGTATGCTTCGTTTCACACTGAAGACTGATGACAATACGTGGCTGCCTACCATCCCTCTGACTAGTGCTTTTACACTCTTCACTCAAAACTACATCTCTTAATGTGCTAATGTAAGCAGCCATAAGAACTATAGTGGTATCTTTCAGTATTTACAGTCAGTACAAGCAACTCCACTACTATCCATAACTTCGTCTGTTTAAACGAGTACTTCCCACCACCACAGTTTAGTACAACTCCAAATCAACCATCACCACCACAATTCACTCTCAACTGCCACTATAAACATCCGCCAAAACCACCACCACCGGCAACAACTACCACCGCTGTCAAGTATCATAACCATAACTACCAACACCAGTGACCGTCCACAGCCTCAGCTACCTGCATCAACAACCAAAGCGTCTACCACAATCCTAGCTATCATCATCTTCAAAACCATAACTACAAACTCCTGTCACTCAAAACAACTACTTCCATCAGCCACCACAACTACTGCACGACCACCACAACCACCACTACCAGCACGATGGATCCTGCCAACATTCTCCGTATCATCACCAACAGCACATGGATGGGTAAGTACACATTAGAAATATTCCCTTAACAATATTAATTTGCGTTTTGTCTCCTGATGTGTGTATATTATTGACATAGAGAAATTAACTTATGATTTCCTTTGGTACTGTGGTGTATAATATTGGACTGATCAGTACTTACATATTCTGGATAGGTATACCTTATTTTTTTTTTTTTTTTCAAGATGCCATTGTTGCAGTGATAGTGGCAGTTATGATTATGAGAGACTAATACGCTAATAGCCTTACATCTGTCTATGTATTTATCTATCTATCTATCTATCTATATACAGTATATATATTTTTCCCTACAGCCATAACTATTTTGTTTGCTATGTTGTTTCTTTTTTTCTATTTTCCTTCGTTCGCTGCAAAAACAAATCCAATTTGTTGCTTGTCGAAAAAAAAAAAAAAAAGGCCAGGGGGCTTCAAAGACTTTAAAATTTTCAAAAGCAATTAACTTAGCCTATGCCTTTTTTCCCTTAACCCCATCTGTACGATGACGTCCTTTTCATTATGTTTCCTATCATCATACAGTTGTATCAGCTTAGAAAAGGCCTCTGTTGATGACAAAGTTAATGAAGGATAAATCTAACATCGCCATTTCGAAACCTTTATCCCAAATTGGACAAAACTGTCTAGAGATAACAAGAATAATTCCAAAGCGTTATTCGACCCAAAGGGTTTAGAGAATTTTTTAAAGAGATATGAAATAAAAATATATTTTTGATAATATTATACTTTAAATACTAAACGACAAAGAATTTGCATTTTCCGCATGTTTACCAGCGACCACAGCGAAACTGGTATTGATTTCAATTTGTCTGTCTGTCTGTCTGTGTATCTGTTAGCACGATAACTTCGCAACCCCTCAAGATATCATCACAAAACTTTACAGGTCTGTAGTAGGGATGAAAATCTCCCACATGTTCGAAATTGGTGAAAGTAGGTCAAGGTATGTGTATCTGTTAGCACGATAACTTCGCAACCCCTCAAGATATCATCACAAAACTTTACAGGTCTGTAGTAGGGATGAAAATCTCCCACATGTTCGAAATTGGTGAAAGTAGGTCAAGGTATGTGTGTCTGTTAGCACGATAACTTCGCAACCGCTCAAATTATCATCACAAATTTTACAGCAGTGAAGCAGGGATGAAAATCTACGAGTTCAAAATTGGTGAAAGTAAGAAAAAGTCAAGGTCATATTTCGAGCCAAGTTAGATATTTATCGGCTCGCGGCTGGTGTGATTTCCCCCCTTTGGGAGCCTCTAGTTTGACGTACTGTACATATTTATTATAGATCTTTGATATTCGACAATAATGTTAACAATTAAAACGAGCTTTACCCCGCCACCAATAGGGGGGAATACCCGGTGAATATGAGCATTGTAGATTAGCTGATAGTCTAGTCATATTGGTATTATTCACTATACGTGTGGAGAAGAATGATCAGGAAGAGCTGGCATAATGATGGATGGTAGTGCATGCCGGCAGAAATTTACTTTGTGAGGATGGGGCTGTGGGGCGAAAGGAAGGTCGGGGAGCAAAACGTGGACGAGATGGGCAGAATGAAGTGAATGGAATGGGCTACGATGGTGATGGACGCTGGGACACGGCAGGACGATTGATTACACAGTGTGAATTTAGACTTTTATTAAATTATGATGTTGGGAGAGGAGGGCGGGATGGGTGTATAGGAGTGGGTAGGATGGCCTGGGATGGTAGTAGAACTAAAGTAATACACCCTGTAAAGTTGAGTATTACGTTGCCTGTAATATTTTCCCCTTAACTTGATCGAGGTGTTCGTCCTCTTGGAGTTTATTTTATGTACCGTAACTCAGTGGCACAATAAGTCAGTACTATGAGTCTACATCCTTTCCACTGCACTTGCTGGTGACTGGCATGATAATTTGGTGTCAATCTGTTACTACACCTCTGCATTCAGACTGGAGAGATGACAGGTTTAGGTTAAGTTAGAGTAAAAATGGTATAGTGCGGACGTTGCAAGGGTTGAATTCTGAGTTTTCTCTAAGCAGAATCACAGTAACAAGGAGCATGTTATCGCGTCTCATTCATATACCCGGAGCCGTACACACACACACACACACACACACACACACACACACACACACACACACACACACACACACACACACACACCCACACACACACACACACACACACACACACACACACACACACACACACACACACACACACACACACACACACACACACACACATTGTCTTAGGCGTAAGTTGTGTAAGTTATGCGTTTAACTTGTTCAGCCACCAAACATTGCAATATCGAACTTAAGCAAATAACTTGAAAAAGATGACACACAGTAATAATGATGAATAATGGTTGATCCTTCGTTTCTCAAAACTTCCATTTCCTCATAAAATATTCACTAGCTCTCAAAACTTAGAAACAATAACATGATTCTCAGTTTACAAGTAACAGGCTACTGTGTCAGCCCAGTGGTATCTACTAAACCATGTAATCCTCGGTCACCAGCACCATCAGTAAGAGTATAACCTGTTTGGGAAATTTTCATTGTCATAGAGACCTGTTTTTCATAACACTTGACACAATCATGACTCTGGTGATGATGTTTACTAATTTTTTTCATGTCACCTCCAGATTAGTCTATCTGTTTCATGACAGCATGCTAGTAGTAACGAGTTAAATAAAGGGGATCTCTAACTCTCGTGTTAAAATATTTTTCCTATGCTGAATAAACTATCAGAAGGAAGTAATAATTTATGAAAAATACGTCATCGAAGTGATGAAAGATCCATTGTTGATAATTATACTATAGCCTTTTTTCAGTTGAACTTGGCCTAAAATTACCATCGCTTCATCTTGAATCTGAATTGTAACTATAGATTACCACGTAACTATGATTCTAGTCACGATGAAATGAAATGAAGATGATTTAGAGCCGTGGCATTATGTTTTTCTGGCACTGAGCTACGTAAAATAAGGTACAAAAAGACGAAAATCTGGGTCAAATTAAGGTGAGGTTGCTGTTGCATCTCAGGACACGGGTAAAAGTTGGCAAAGAGCACCATAACCATATCAGTAAACCCCAACTACCAGACAATGTTGCTGTGATCTTAGCTGGATTACAAAAGAACCTTAACTTCCCACAGTTCACAAGCCCTTGCAGTATCATACGTTGGACCGTTATCTCTGTGGCTATTATTGTTGTGACTCCAAGCTCATCGGAACGTGAACTCGGTGGACTGCAGACTAAAGCTGCCCTTGCCCAATAGAGCATCATCCTACTTCTGAAGGATAGGGCGGAATGTGAGGAGCATTTTTATAACCTGGCAGTGGAGCCAACCGGTTGTCTAAATGCCACCATGTGAAGATATCCCTCTCCAGATCAATTATCTGTGGCAAAAGAGTCTTTAGCACCTACTTATTATCGATTTACTTCTTGATACAGTACGCTAATATATTTTTCCATGATATCGTGTAATTACTTATATATGGAAAGAAAATTGCCTGTATAAAAAGACTGAGTTGTAGTACGCACAACGCACGGTAGTCTTTACATAGCGCTCTACTAAAACTCATCTGGGGGCATCCAGTGTGTTGCGGGGGACGGCCCAGTCTACTGGAGTTGATATGGGTGCAGTTGTTAGTATGGGAAATGAATAAATGGTGCTCGATAGACACAATTAACGTTGACTGGGTTGTCCCTGCAACACAAGAGAAGTCACCGAAAGGAGTGGAGGAGGAGCGTTATATATATTCCACCCTATAAATCGCTAAGGCAGAGACGCTAGGAAGCCTCCTAAATGACAGTGTCCGTCAGCCCACAGTGTCCTAATTCCATCAATTAGAGGGGGTCGAGGAGACCAGATTAAACGCTATACTACGATGACAGTTTAGTTCAGCTTATTCTTGTCATAGGCTTTTTATTGCTATCTGGAGCTTACCTCACCCCGTCCCTGGGTGGGAAAAGAGGTCTAGATGACGATCATCATGATCATGATCATGATGATACTTTGTAACATCCAGAGGATTTTGTCTTTCTTTCTTACCAGTGGACAACCCTCTTCACTCCTATTCCCCCGCCCGCCCTTTTTTTCTTGCTTGTGGTTAGGTGGGGATGCTCACTATCCATTCACTCGATGTGGTGCTGCTTTGGGTGTCTGGCCTTTCCTTTCGTCTTTCCTTCCTCTTCTGTCTTTCTTTCCTTCATTTTTTCCACTTCCTTCTGCTTACAGGTGACTACACTCTCTCTTTTGTCTTTCTTTCCTTCATTCTTCCCCCTTCCTTCTGCCTGTGGGTGACTCTACACTGAGTGACAAGCCAAATGGTTTCTTGTTCACAAGGAAACCATTTACTGAGCTGGGTGGTAACGATATAACCAAATTATGGCGCCTGGTGGTTTAGTGGGTAATTAAGGTGCTCCAATCGGATTGAGCCTGTATACGTTTATATCCAAGTGGTGGTTGGGGTTTATTGCTCACGTAATGCCATTAAGGGAAGAGTGAGGCTGGTCACTCTCAACAAAAATGTCAGGACCAACTTACCCAAACCCGGGCTCCTACGCTTCTCATAGGGCGATATAGGACTGGGTGATGAATGGGATGGATTTTTTTCTTGCAATCTATGAATGAGCTTGCTCTGTTTAACGAAATTTTTGGAACTAGGAGGGTTAGCTGTATCTCTCACTGATGCATTCTCTGTAAAATATCCTTCCTATGATGAGTAAAACCGCCTGGAGATAACAAAAATAAATCAGTAGAATACGTCATCGAATACAAGGAGTTAATTCACAAGACCTTTCTCAGTGTCTTACACAGTTTCCTCCTAACCTTTTAAGTTCATGTGGATATCAGACACGACTGGATAACCTTTGCAATTTGAGCTCATCTTACTTTGCCCTTCCCGTCGAACCTGCAGACTGTTTTATTCACCTTTTGAATATATTTTCGAGGTGAAAGGGTTAAATACAGCTTCCATTAACTTCTCCACAAGGTGGTATTCTGAGGAAATTCATTCTGACAACAAGAAAGAAATAATAGTGACCTCTCGGGGTGACAATGTTGGACAGACTCACACCCATCTCATCTTTACCAGTTAATTTCCCGGTATTACACATTAAGCCCTTCAGCTCGATGACATATATTCAGTTTTATTTTTGCTTTCTCCGGACAATTTATTCAGCATAGGTGATATTTCAAACCAGAAAGGTTAGCCACAGCCTTCATTAACTCTTAATCTAATGAGTATCCATTTCAGCTAGCAATCTCGAAACTAATTTTTTCAGTATTTGGATAAACTTAAAAAATAAGAGGGGTTGGATGTTTCTTTCACTAACCCCCTGACTACCACTGGACTCTCCCAAGCTCAGTACAATTGTCTGGATATATATATATATATATATATATATATATATATATATATATATATATATATATATATATATATATATATATATATATGTATGCTCGACTCTGGGCATAGGCATCACAGCCTGCTACCGAGGCCCAGTAATCCTACACACCATACATCTCTACATGTCACCACTTCGGCGCTAACACCCACCGTCCATATTGAATACATGCTAGGGCTGTCTCATACAGGACTGGTGTATTGCTATTAGAGGGGGTATTTTTACGACATGTCGGCGGGTCTTATGGTAGATCGGTGAAGTCTGCTTTGTATGAAATTCAAATCCTTAAACTGTTCCCTGCCCCAGCCGGGATTTGAACCTGGTTCCGGTAGGACCGCAGGCCACCTCTCTACCGATTGAGTCACCGGATATGCAAGAATGAAATGAGCAGAACGTCACAGGCTGGAAGGAATTAATCTGCTCTTGTATGTTACTCGTGCAATCTGTGTTAGTGTTAACCCCCTTCTATTCAATGACGTTTTCCATTCTGTTCGTGCCACTTCCAGACAACTTTAGTCGACCTAGGGAATAAAAGGAACTGTAGGTGTAAGATACAGCCTTAAATAATTATTGTAACTAGAGGGGCACTCAGAGAATGCATACCTCCACCAATGCCTGATCCGGATCCGGATCCGCCCCAAAATTAAAAGAATTCTTTCCTGCCCCATGGCCCACCCTTCCACAAAATTTAATTGAAATTCATTGAGGACATTTGGAGATATGGTGAAAAAAAAAAAAAAATCTGATCACAACCAAAATCTAATCGATTGTTCATTAGGCCATATCCTACCCCTCAAAAAAAAAAAAAAAAAAAAATCATGAAAATCCGATCATAACTTTTGAGCAATCCTGGAAACAGACAGACAAACAAACAAACAAACAAACAAACCGACGCGGGGTAAAACATATACCGCCTGGAGGAGGTAAATAAATGAGATCCGCAGTAACGGAAGTAATATCGTCTGAACGTAGTAAGGATAAAATGAAAATTATTACAAAGACCGAATGGGTAAAGAATACATAATAAACTGAAAGGTGCAGTATACATAACAGATAACAAAGGATGAGTTGCAAGGAAGCCTGTTGTGTCGATCACAATACGACCTGTAGTGCATTAACCCCTTCAGTAGGAGAGCTTTAGCCCTTTTAATCCGACGATTTTTTTTTCTTTCATGCATTACCAAGCAAGTTTTTCTGCTGTAAAAAGAAACCTACAGTAGGAAAGAAGTTAATGAGGACTATATCTAATCTCTCCAGTTCAAGGCGTCTGTCCTAAGCTGAATAATATTGCCTGGAGATAGCAAGAAAATGTATAATGAACGCCATAGAACTGGAAGAGTTATGATGGCGGTTCTTAACCAGAGAGGCGAGTACTTTCAGTTAGGGTCTCGCAAACCCCGAGGTAAAGTAAGGATTGGTGTGAAGAAGGTGTCAATATATCTCAAAGACTCCGTTATTTATTTCAAATCATTATTTTTTTGTCTCATTTCCAACGCTCGGAGCACGATTTTCTTTATACCCGTGTAGTGAGTAGGATTTTCCTCCCTCACTGTCTGTCGCCTGTCTGTCGCCTAGTGGGTTCCCTCTTCCTCTTGCTGCTCTTGCCGTCTCGAATGACAGGCAAAAATCCCAAGAAGCCTGATACTGAATGATGAACCACACCTCAGATTTTCAAAGTTTGAACATCAGAAAGTTGTTCTGTGATCAGGCTTGTTTTACGTTTCCCAGCTAGGACAAAAGTTTGTCTCTAACTTTTCTGTATTTACTTTTTTTTTTTTTTTTTTTCCAAATTGCAAGACTTCAAAGTGCCGGTCACCCGCTTCGCCCACACAGAACAGTTTCCTGTCTTTCATGCTCTTCCTCTAAGTGAGGGATTGTTAAGAATATAAATCAAACAATATTATGATTCTGTAAATTCGTTAATTTGTCATAAAGAGAAGCAAATTTTACAAATCAAAGAGGGAGCATGAACTTTCATTGATTTTTTTTTTTTTTAATGATGCTTTTAACGTGAATATAATTATTTTATGGTCACGTTCTTGTGTGTGTGACCATATGTTGGTGCCTTGAACCATGTGGAGAGTATGGACATGTAATGGTGTTTATAAGAATGTGGTGGTTTTTCTACCCGCGTTGTGTTTCTGACGACATGGACATAATGGTCATGTAGTGGTGTATATGGTCATGTGGTGACATTTATGACGATGTAGCGTTATGACCCTCTGGCGGTGCTCATGACAGTGCAGTGGCGATTGTGACCCTGTCATGGTGCCCTTGACCATGTATTTACCATGTGTAGATATTTATGACCATGTGGCATTTATGACCACGCGGTGGGAGGTTATAGCAATGTAGTGGCGTTTATGCATTGATGGTGGTGTGCATGGCCATGTGGTGGTGGTGCTTGTGACATTTTAGTGGTGGTGGTGATGGTGGTTATGACAATGTGGTGGTATTAAAGGAAATAAAGTTGTATTAATGACCAAGTGGTGGAGTTTAAGATCTAAGTCCTTTAAACATCATGCTAGACGGTGTTTACAATCTGTTTTATAACGTTCACATTTTCTGTAATATACATGCCTTAACTGAAACGTTTCTTTATATCTTACTGAAATAAGTATATGATTATATCTATATACAAATTGCAGATTTATTGAAGGAAGTCAGTGCTGAAGAGGTGAGGTTGGAGGCATGGAGATGAGAACCTGTGGTGTGATCGCTAACAGGGAAAAGAAGCATTAGGTAAAAAGTAGACTAATCCCTTTCACTACAGTGATGTCTAACTTCACTTTACTCTTCCTACCTCTATGCGTTCCTGTTTAAACTTAAAAATACTGCTCGTGCTGACGGACGTAATTCACATTTTTCTTCCAGCATCATGCATAGCAGCCTCTTAGTCTCATCAAACAATGGCGACTTTCTGTTATTTACTCTAGGAACCAGCAATTTTATTTGGTCGAGAAGAGCGTTATCTGCCAGAAGGGGTTAGATGTGCCACTCAGTTAACCCCTTTCAATTCCAGGCGGCTTTCTTATCCTCTTCAGCTCGCTGACAACTTTCATTACTTGACCTGCGCTTGCGGAGCGAGGGTGGATGTTATGGTTTGCGTGATGTGTGAGTGTGTGTGTGTGTGTGTGTGTGTGTGTGTGTGTGTGTGTGTGTGTGTGTGTGTGTGTGTGTGTGTGTGTGTGTGTGTGTGAGAGAGAGAGAGAGAGAGAGAGAGAGCGTGTATGCGCGCGCGCGTGCGCGAAAAAATAAAGCATAATTTATCTAATCTTAACCAAACGTGGTGGAAGAGATGAAGGCCAACTAGAAAGTATACCCATTGTTTTTAGAACAAGGGATAAAAAGGTCAAGGTCACAGGTATTGGTCAACTTTAACAAAATCAACTTAAGCACTTTTATTCGGTTTAGATTAAAATAGAGGCGCTTCTATTCTTCTTTGTGTGCCATCAACTTAAACTTTCTTACTGGTCGTTCTGCAGCTGATGTTGAGAAGGCCATTGTTCTCCTTCTAGGACTAACAAGTGTGGTGTCCTGTTCTGTCACCAACACCCTTCCTCCTTTCCATTAATGGTCTTATCTGCACATCAACCCTGTCCACTCATAAACTGATGACTCCACATTTCACCTCTGCATTAGCTTATTACAGCATCCATCAAAACAATTAACTAAGAAATTACGGTTTGAGGCTGTGGTACACTCAGTGAGAGACTTGACTCCTATTTCTGGCTGAAGTAAAAGAAATCTTTTGTTTGTTAATGCATCAAAAATCTCCTTTATCTGTCAGCCCTTCAAAATCTTATGCATGAGTATTCTCCAGTAAAGATCGTTATACATCTCAGTCCCTCATTTTCTCTCATTACCTTTGGTGTTTAATTCTCTTGGGACCTTTCATAATAAAATAATCTGCTTCCAAGGAATTAAGTGTGCTTAGCTGAATCAATGCGTTCTTCATCCCACACTGCTACTGACTTTGTACAGGGGTTTTATTAGCCCCTCTGTGGAGTACAACTCTCATCCGTAGGGACTAAAGGACATCCCACACAGAGCTCTTCTATACAGGATGGAGTCAAAGACTTTTCGTTTTATCATCTCTCCTCCTCTTACGGACTCCCTTCAGTTTATTTCTGTTCGCTGCACTGATGCATATTTTATCTTTTCACTATCGCTACTTCAATGGTAACTGCTCTTTTGAACTTTTACCTGCATCTTTCTATTATGGCGGAGGCATAACACCTGTCTTACAGTGTACACTCACTCCGATTCTGTCTAGCTCTCTAATGCAAGAGAATGCCAATGTTCTCGTTCATCTTCGCAAATAACAGATCTATCTATCTATCTATTGCCAGACGCCTCAATCCCGTTTGGGGTGGCCACAAACAAATTGCCTCCATGTCGCCCTGTCCCCCGCCATTTCACTGCCCTGCTCCCAACTCACACCCCCCTCTCTCATATACCCCTCCACCGCATCCCTCCATCTCATCCTCGGCCTCCCCCTCCCTCTTCCCCCCTCCACCTCACTCACATACACTATCTTCGTCAGTCTTTCACATTCCATCCTTTCCACATGGCCAAACCACCTCAGTGTGTTCCTCCTAACGCTTCCTATCACATCCACATCCACACCACAACGCTTTTTTATATCCTCATTCGTCAGCCCGTCTCTCGATGTGACTCCACAGACTCCTCTAAAATAACTCATTTCCACTGCTCTCACTCTTGACTTGTGTCCTTCCAACAACGTCCAAGCTTCACTTCCATACGTTAGAGTTGGTATCACAATACTGTCAATGTAGTAACTTTTTCACTTCCATGCTCACTTCCCTGTTTCTTATCACTGCTTTCAAAGAACCAGCAACCTTTCTTCCCTGCTGTACCCTTTCAAGCACTTCACCCTCCAAACCTCCATCCTTACTCATCACACTACTCAAGTACTTAAACGTACTCACATTTTCCAATTCTTCTCCATCCAACCTCGCTGTACATTCACTGACTTCACCGACCATCACTTTACTCTTCCCTACATTCACCTTTAGATTCCATTTCTTACACACTCTCCCAAACTCATCCACTAAGCCTTGCAGCTCCCCTTCGTCTTCACTCAACAACACAGTATCATCTGCAAACAACAGTACAGGGAGTTTCCAAACACTATCCTCTCTCACCAGGGCCACTCCAACATCCACTACCCTACCTTGTACCTCTTTTATTACCCCATCCATGTACAGATTGAACAACCATGGAGACATGACACATCCCTGTTTCAACCTAACATTCAAAGAGAAAAATTCACTTAGTTCACCATCCACACGCACTGCAGCCTTCGCACCATCGTACATACTCTTCACAGCATTCAACAACTTCCCATCTACTCCATATATTCTTAACACTTTCCACAATCCTTGTCTATCCACCCTGTCATATGCTTTCTCCAAATCCATGAAAGCCGCATACAACTTCTTTCCCTTCTCTAGAAACTTTTCCACTAAAGATCTAAGAATGAATATCTGATCTACACAACCTCTTCCCTTCCTAAAGCCTCCCTGTTCTTCTCCAACTAATTTCTCTGTTCTTTCTCTAACTCTGTCAATAAGTATCCTACCATACACTTTTCCTATTATACTAAGAAGACAAATACTATGATTACCACACACTTCTTTTTCCCCTTTTCCTTTGTACAAGGGAATAATTATACCTGACTTCCAATCCTCCAGGACTCTACCTTCCTCCCAGGCCAATCTGCACATCTTCCACATCCATTCTACTACTATCTCTCCCCCATGCTTCAGCATTTCACCACACACTCCATCAATTCCTGGGGCTTTCCCAGATTTAACTTTCTTCATTGCTTCCACAACTTCTATCCTACTGATTTCTTCCTGTCTTCTCACCTCCCTCCTTCTCCCAGCCATTCCCCACCCACTTATACTCGCATTACTTCCATCCTCTATGTTCAGCAATTCTTTAAAGTGTTCTCTCCATCTGCTCACTTTTTCTCCCTTCTCCACTTGTAATCTACCATTTTTATCTTTCAGTCCCCTGCTAACTTCACTTCCACCCTGTCTTACTCTTTTCACCTCTTTCCAGAACATTTTCTTACAGTCCCTCCATTTTACACTCAAATTCCTTCCAAATTCCTCATCCACTCCCTTCTTACTCTCCCTTACTAATCTTTTCACCTCTCTCTTTCTTTCTACATATAACTCTCTCTTCCGCCTCTCAACTTCTTCCACGTCCCTATTTCTCATCCATTCATTATATACTTTCTTCTTTTGTGCCACAGCCTGTCTCTCCTCTTCAGTCCACCACGCTGTTCCTTGCACCCCCCTCCGTCTTCTCTTCACCCCACACACCACATCACATGCTGCACATATTTCTTCTGTAAATATCCTACACACACCTTCCACGTCTCCCATCTGCCCCAATTCATATTTGCCCAATTGTTCCTCCACTTTTCTCTTATACTCTGTCTTTTTCTCATCCTTTTGTAACCTTTCCACTCTCCTTGCAACTACTCCTTCCTCTCGTCTTTCCCTTCTTCTATTCCTCCATCTTACTTGAATCCTAATTCTGGCCACCACCAAGTAGTGGTCAGAAAGCCCACTCCCACAACCTCTATAAGCTCTTGCATCCATTACACATCTTCGCATCCTTTCATCAACACACACACATAATCAATCATTGCCTTCCTTTCATTCAGTTCACCACCTACCCTTCTCATCACTCGCCATGTATACCTGTGGATCATTTTATGCCTGAAGAGGGTATTGGCTATCACCAACCCCCTCCCAGCACAAATGTCCACTAACGCACTGCCATTCTCATCTATCTCAGCAGGCACACCCCACTCACCAACTATTCCATCCACCTTCACATTCCCATTCATATCACCCATCAAAAACACTCTCTCATTCCATCCAAACTTTTCCATGCACACTTCTACATTTGTCCAGAACTCTTCTCTCACTCTTCTAGCACGATCTTGCGTTGGTGCATACACACACAATCGCCCACATTTGTATTCCAACTTTCAACTTTACCCACACAATCCTTGACCCAACTGATCCATACTGTCTTATGCTCTTCTTCCATCTTTTACTCACAACTATACATACTCCTTCCTTTGCCCTCTCATTCTCACCTACTCCTGCACATATACCCCATCCATACTCCCATTCTCTCACACTTTCTCCTCTCCATTTTGTTTCAGTTATTCCACATACATCAACTTTCGCACCCTCAAGCACCTGGACAATCTCTCTCTCTTTCACATCATCATTCGCTCCTCTTACATTCCATGTACTCATTACCAAGTCCTTTGTCCGGTCCTGGGTCGTCATCGTTTGGTCAGTCCTTGTCCGAGGCGTCTTGTTTGTTTTTTTAGTTAGTTGTTTTCCGGGGAGGGGCACTAACCCTCCACCAACCCTTTTAGACGCCTTTTACGACAAGCAGGGATACTGGGGGAGTATACATGAAAAAAAACCCAACCCCCAGGGGGGTAGTAACAGATAAACTCTGCAAGTATTATCATTAGCCTGTATTTCCGCTCTGCCTATGATCTAGTCTTTTGAAAGCAATGTGTTCAGGCATCTCTAAATGAACATATATTAAATCTGGCTGTCTTTTCTATGTTCTCTCTCTCTCTCTCTCTCTCTCTCTGAATCTGGCAATCTTTGTTCTCTCCCTCTCTCTCTCTCTCTCTCTCTCTCTGAATCTGGCAATCTTTGTTCTCTCCCTCCCTCCCTCCCTCCCTCTCTCTCTCTCTCTCTCTCTCTCTCTCTCTGAATCTGGAACTCTTCTGTGGTCTCTCTCTCTCTCTCTCTCTCTCTCTCTCTCTCTCTCTCTCTCTCTCCCTCTCGCTGAATCTGGCACTCTTTTCTTTGTTCTCTCTCTCTCTCTCTCTCTCTCTCTCTCTCTCTGAATCTGGCACTCTTTTCTTTGTTCTCTGTCTGTCTGTCTGTCTGTCTCTCTCTCTCTCTCTCTCTCTCTCTCTCTCTCTCTCTCTCTCTCTCTCTCTCTCTTTCTCTCTCGCTCGCTCGCGGAGGGAACAACTTTCCGGAGAGGAACAACTTGCCTGGCTTCTAGCCTTTGATTCCATTTACACTACATCAAAAAGGCCAGAATGAAGTGATTCAATATGAAAACAATCAGAGGTCAAGATCACAGGACCCATGTGTAAGCTGGTTAACAAATGACTCAAACGCTTTCGATTCAGTTTTAATCAAGCTTCGTGGAACTGTTAATAAGCCTAGAAGTAAACATTTTTTTTTTTAAATAATATATCAGAGGTCAAGGTCGCAGGACAAATTCTATTAACCGATTAAGACCAAACTTTGTGAAACGGCTGAAGGTAAAACAATAATGAAGTTACCTGATTCTGAGGACAAGAAGGCAAAGGACAAAACCACAGGGGGACGTCAATATCAGACCCACTTGTGTGACACTTAACGAGTCAGTGTTGACCCGATTTTAACAGAACTTTGGGGATTTTTTTTTTTTTTTCTGGACTCTGAGCACTGGCTTAACAGCCCGTTCCTTGAGGCCCAGTAGTCCTCTGATGTACCATTCATCTCCATACATCATCACTTAGTCACTAACAGGACGGTTCATTCTGAATACATGCTAGGACTGTCTCATACAAGACTGCTCTATTACTATTAGTGGGGATTCTATTAGGACATGTCAGTGGGTCTTATCGTTGAACTGGAAATTTGCTTTTGACGAAATCTGGATGCTTAAACTATTACGCCAAATTAGGCGTTAGCCAAGGAGTAAATATATTGTTTTTTAGAACACTGGGTTAACAAGAAGCGGTGCCAAGGCACAGCGAACCCGTCCCCGACAGTCATTTTAGTGCTGACGTATAAATACAAAAGGATATCTAGTCAAAGATGTCACTTATCAAATTTGGAGTAAATCGGGTGATAACTGACGATTTTATGCCCATTTGAAATTTTAGGCCCTAACCACCTGAAACTGGCCCCCTTACCGCTAACTGGAGGGTGACCCCCTGATGTAACGAGGCATGTTATAGGATGCAGATTTAAAAGATGCACCTTTCGGATTTGGTTTCATGTCGATATAATGAATTTGAAAGGAGTTATGGCGAGAAAACGACTGTTTTTTTTTTTTTTTTTTTACATTTGGGGGGCCTACAACATGGGCCTTGGCTCAGTTTGGCCCAAAATTTAATCAGGCGATCAGAAGGTCATAGCCCATCATCCCTGTAATTTTAGTTAAAATCGCACCAGTAGCTTTCGCGTAAAGTTGTTAACAGACAGGCAGACAGACAAACAAACAAACAGACAAACCAAGTGAAGACAATTCCCGTCCCCAAGCCCCTTCCGGGGCGGGGACGGGTAAAAAATTAGGGTCACAAAACAAGATGAACTTAAATCCTTTTATACGATTTAGACCAAACTTCATGGAAGGTCTTAGGATAAGATAAAAATTAAAGGATTCAATTTTCAGAATAATCAGTCAAACGTCTAATCAGTGGAAAGGTCCAAACTTCGAGGTCACAGAGAAGGTCAGCTTAAACAGTTTTGATCTTTTTATTTTAACTAAATTTGGTGGCAGGGTTAAGGGTCAGGCAAGAATGATAGGATTCAATTTTGAGGACAATCAGATGAGGTCAAGGTCACAGATTGTGGTATAAGTTCGACTTGTGCGTCTATATATGAACATAATAACTATTGAATTAATGGTCTGATTGGAATCAACTTTGGTGATTGAGTTAAGGCTCACATAAGAAATTGATCTACATTTTTTCTTTTTTTTAGAACAACAGATCAAAAGTCAAGGTCGCTTGGTAAGACCAGTTTAAACATTTTTCACCAATGTAGACTAAGTTTAGTGGGAGCTATCAAATCAAAACAAGATTTAAGACGTTTTGTTATGAAAATAATCAGTCAAAGGACAAGATCAATATATATATCAAAGGCCATGGCCATTGGGCAAAGGCAACTCAGTTTTCGTCATACTGAACTAAACTTGGTGGAAGAGTTTTGGGTCAGGAAAGAGTGAAATAATACGAATTTTATAGTAATCTATTGAAGTCAAGGCTACAGAGCAATGTCAAATATTCGGTCTCTAGATCATTTGGTGGACACAGGCGTTGCACTGCTTGAATGCATCTTCTTGTGTGGCCTTACTATCTTCAAATTATTACAGGCGCACACCCATTGCATTCGTGTGTGCGGGGGAAGGTAGGTGTGTGTGGGTGTGTGAGTTCAAGTCTGTGAACAAAATATTTTCACATTTATTTCCGATTTTAACCAAACTTGGGGGAAGGGTTGAAGGCTTACCTTTCTGGCTGCATCTTGATTTTGAGAACAATACACCAAGGGTCATGGTCAAAGGACTAGGCCCAACGTTGACCAAGCAAAATCAACTTAAAAATGTTTTATCCAGTGGAGACTAAATTCAGAGTATGGTTGACAGAATGAGTGATTCAGTTTTAATAACAGGCACTCAAAGGTGAATGTCCTAGGGAAGGGTCAAAGTTTGACTCATGTGTGCTTATTAATAAAATAAATCAAATCGTTTTTTATCCGATTTTAACCAGACTTGGTACAATGGTTGAAGGTCATTTGATTCACCTTTCATCTATTGTTTTCGAGAACAATAATTCAGTAGGCAAGGCTACATGACAAATTCAACTGGAAAAGCTTTTTATCTCATTTAGACCAGAATGAAGGGATTCAATTTCGCAAATAGTCGACGGTCAGTGTCACAGGCAAGGTTAATTTATGCCTCGTGTTTTTGTGTATTAAAAAAATGCTCCAACTTATTTATATTTCGCGTAGATCAAACGTGGTGGATAGGTTGAGAATTATACAAGGGTCTGGCCTACTGTTTTTTTTTTTTTTTTAAGAATAATCTTTTAAACGTCAAGATCATGTGACAAGATCAGATCAAGTACTTTTAATCTGATTTATTGTTCGCTGAATATAAATGGGAGCTGCAAGACGTGGTGACAGTTTGGGAACGTGAATGAGACGCGAAATATATAAGTGAATCTACATGGTAGTAAAGTTAAGGTCTTCGAGGGACATGAAGTAACTGAAAGTACGGTATAGTGAGGTTGATTGGTCAGGAAATGGAAAATGTGAATGCATTCAAGTATTTACTTAGCGCGATAAGTAAAAATGGAAGCTTAGAGGATGAAAGGCATGAAAGGGTACAGCAGGGAAGAAAGATTTCCGTTCCTCTAAATGCAGTGACAAGGAATAGGGAAGTGAGTAATGAAATGAAAAAGTCGCTGCATGACAGTATTGTGATCCCGACTTTAACGTATGAGAGTGAAGCTTGGACCTATAGCAGTGTAGAGTGTGAACAGTGGAACTGAATTATTTGAGTGCATGTAGGATTACATGGAGAAATAGACGGACAAATAAAGAAGCGAAGGATCCCTGTGCTTATTTGGATATGACTGAAAGCGTTAAGAGAAATTATCTGAGGTGGTTTGACCATGTAGAGAGGATGAGGAATGAGAGGTTGACTAGAAGAGTGTACGTGAGTGAGGTGGTGGGGGGAGAGGAAGAAGACCGAAGATGAGATGAAGAGATGGAGTGGAGTGATAATATATGAGTGTCGTGAGACATGGACGGTAGGAAGCCGTATGGCAAAGGGCAGTGCGACATGGAATTGATTTGCCCGTGGCCACCTCTTCACGGGATTAATGTGTCTGGGTTTAAACAAATAGCTAGAGAACACACTTTGTGGAAGGTTTCGGGTTAAAGGAAGGATCAAAATGGTTTATTATCTGAACAGTCAAGCAAAACTCAATGCCACGAGAAAAAGAAGTCAAGGTCACTGGACAAAGTCAACTCTGACAGTATGATCAGATTTCAGTTAAACTTTGTGGGAGAATGAAGGATTATGCAAGAATGAAATAATTCTGTTTTGAGAGTAATATAGGACGGTCAAAGTCACAAGGCAAAGTCAAATATTTCGTACTGTACGAATCAGACTGAGCTTTTATTAATCCCTCTTTTACGAAAGATCTTCCATAAGTACAGCAGAATATAAATCGTTCGCAGATTTATATAGCGGTATATATATATATATATATATATATATATATATATATATATATATATATATATATAAAATCCATCCATCATCCAATCATACATTGCCCCATTAGGAGCGTTAGAGCCCGGGGCTAGGTAGTTGGTCCCGACATTTAAGATGAGTGTGTGTGTATATATATATATATATATATATATATATATATATATATATATATATATATATATACACACACACACAGTATATATTAAAATGCCGCGTTGTTTATTTGTTTGTCCTTCAGTCACGCCCAAACCAAAGGCCAGAGTCCCCCACACCCATATACATTCTGAATCAGGGTGACCCAAGGATGGTTTCAGGTGAGTCGAAATTCAGATCTGGGTCATCTGAGGTCACAAGTAGAGTGTTCGCCCCTTTGGCCCGGGCAACGCCGGATACCCCTGCAGTCCAGTTTTTGACATGGAAACTCACATGACCAGTTCTGACGTAGGCTATGTGAGGTTGACCTCCGAGGTCATTTGAGGTCACCAATAATCCACGCTCGAATGACTTGACCCAGAAGCCCAACTTTTGCCATGGAGACTGACATGACCTCCAGTTCGGACATAGGCTGTGTGAGGTTGACCCCCGAGGTCATTTGAGGACAACGGTAATAGTAAAAAAGTGCACGCAAATTCTGTGCGTTCGTCTGCAAGATTATGGACCTCATATAATCCCTCTTCAAAATCATAAGAGGTACATGGTCGTTCTGGAGTAGACATAAAGATTGAACTAGAACAAATTGGATTAGAGTGTTCGCCTTTTTGGACGGGCAACGCCGGGAACCCCTGCTAGTATATCTATGTATCTATCTATCTACGGTATCTATCTATCTATATACTGACGCTGCTTTCCCACCAAAAAGGAGGGTAGCTGAGACAGGACGACACACTCCCAATATACCCAATCCACACACACACACACACACACACACACACACACACACACACACACACACACACACACACATTTACTTGTATTTTAGCCCCAAAGGGAGAAGGGACAGATCCTCACCACAATACAGCACACGAGGGTCAACTGCGCAGTGCAATCAGCGACTTCCGCAGCAAGGCACGACAGCTGAGCTGGTTTACCCCTTCCACATCATAATGAACCCATCCCCTTACCCGGACATGACCTGAGCAGCTGATCAGACCATATGCTGGAGGATATCCCTTCGGGGCCGTGTTACCATTTATTCATTCACAATTACTCTCCAGTCATCCCTGTCACGCGCAGCCAATCTTCTTTGCTCTACAGATATCCCCCTCGCATCTAACGCTCTCTTCACACTCTCCATCCATCCTATTCGTGGTCTTCCTCTCAGCCTTACACCTGTCACATCTTATCAAGTTATCTTTTTCACCAGTCGTTCTTCATCCATCCTGTCCATATTCTCAAACCACTGAAAAACTCACTTCAACTCGTTCAGCTATCTCCCGCATGAGTCCACTTTTTTGCACTTCATCATTTCTCACTCAGTCCATTCGCGTCAATCCACACATACTCCTCAGACACCTCATATATCTATATCTATCTATCTATCTTCAGAAAGTATCTGACCTTAAACTCTAAAAAAAAATAGAGATCTTTCCTGTTGAGCTAGGACGCTAATTCTCCTCAAAGTAAGCCCATTCTACAGTAACTTGAAACACGTAGCCTAGTGTTCTTTCCACTGCGTGAAACATTTTTAAAAGTCGGTTTTCGGTAAGCAGGTGCTTTGTCGTGTTGGTTATGATCTTATCTCTTGTCTCAAATAGGGTACTCTTCAGGAGATTTTTGAGACTGAGGAATAACCAAAAGTCGCACCGAGCCATGCCTGGAGAGTATGGAGCCTGCTGGACCTGTGGGATGTGCTTGGCCAAAAAATCCTGAACCAATTAGGAAGAATGGGACAGGGAGGTTGTCATGGTGGAGCTTTCAACTTGCCGCTTTCCAAAGGTCTGGTCTCTTCCGCCGAACTGCGTCATGAAGACGACGGATGACAACGAAATAGTAACGTTTGTTGACAGTTTTACCTTCTGGTGCATATTTGTGATGCACTACACCACGGTATTCGAAAAAAAAAACTCTCAACATGCATTTCATCGTGCTGCAGACCTGTTGTGCTTTTTTGACTTAAGCGACTCTGTATGCCAACACTGGGACGCGGTTTCTCTGACTGTCAATCCATGATTTCGCATGACCAAATAGCAGGCTTTCTTCACATTTTCAGCTCTCCTGCTTGTTGATGGCCTCCTAGGACGTGAATCGCTCTCGTCTGACATTCGGCCATTTTTGAGGCGATTGAACTACTCATTTATTTGCGTTACCCCCATGGCTTCATTTGTAAAAAACTTGCTGGATCTTCATGATAAATTGAACTTGGGTATCACCTATTTTTTGGCAAAAATTTGATGCAGTAACATTGTTTGACTTTTTCGGCCATCGTGACGAGCGTGGGAACGCGACAAGCGTAAGGTGCACGCCCTTGAACACAAGCTGAATGACAGCCACTGAAACAATCATGGCAGCTGGCATTAATCACGCATGTGCACAATGGTCCTGCACTGTGCTGCACAAAACCTCGCCCCTATCCTCCAACTGGTTGGTGAAGAAAAAAAATTAAGTCGGATACTTTATGAACAGACCTCGTGTACAGGTGTACAAAAAAATATCGTTACTCAGGTTTCCGATAGATACGTAACGAACACTACGATGGCTGCTGTTTCCGAAGGGTTGATACATTCATATAGACGCATTTATTAGGCTACCTCAGACACAGGAAATGCGTCTTGTATCCCATGCATAATCAACATTATTGGATATGCAGGGGTACCAACAGTTTCCTAGCCCCCTGTCTGTTTTACCTAAACCATCATCGTGTTTCATAGTGTTTAACACAACGTCGTAACGATACTTTTTTTGTACATACATACATACATACATACATACATACAGTACATGATAACTACATATATAATCTATGTGGAGGAATTAATATGAATAAAACCGCTTGGACTTAGAACAATTAACCCAGAGCAGACATCATTGTACAGAGTTTACTGCATGTGTGTGGTTTACGGTTTTCACGTTCCTTTGACTTAAAATTCCGATGTCTTTATATTGAATGCTGAGTTGTAACAGATTAACACTAGACTATGACACCAGTCACGAGGGAATGATATGACAACACTGTAGAGCCGTAGCATTACCTTCCTCTGCCCTAAAGCTACGTGCAATATGTTGCACAAGCACGAAAATCTGGGCCAAGCTAAGGTGAAAGAACTGTAATTAGCGCAATACACTTTCGTTTGCTGGAAAAGAGCATGTGGAGTTATGAGGAAAGACAGAAAGACAAATGAGGAAGTTAACCAGTAATGTAATGTTGATGCGGATGGTTTGAAAAATGTCAAAGAAGTATTTTCAGATGATTTGAACATGTAGGGAAAATAAAGAGAAACTAACCAGGGAAATGTATGAGAGTGAGATGGAGAGGAGAGTGGGAGAGGGAGACTGAGGATGATGTGGAGGAATGGAGTGGAGAAATATATGAATGAGGCTGGGGTAAGTAGCAGAAGGGCAGACTGACGGCGTAGGTCAAGGGAACATCGAATCCAAGTCGTCTGTGGCAACCCCCTCCGAATTTAAGGGTGTCTAACTGTGGAACCACAAAACATGAAACGTATATAAAGACCTCGACCCTCTTATTTCGTCTCTATTTGTTCTCTTCTTGGCATATATTCAATGCCCTCTCATGTCACCTACTTTCACGTGTCTCCATCACTACGGCACTCATACCCACCGTTTTTACTGAATAATGTTAAGGCTGTTACATTCAAGACAGATGTGATGGCATTAGAAGGATTTTTTTTTTTTCGACGTCATTGAATCTTTTCGACAATCAGTAATGTCTGTAATAATGCATTCGTGTTCATTTGCATAGAAAACTACTTCTCTAACCACTTGATCACCACCTGAACTTTTGCTATCCGTGTTTCCCTCCCTTTGAACATGAACAACATGAAGCAATCAGCGTGGATATTGTACACTCCGATGACGTGTTTATTGCAGGTATTTTCATTTCCTCCGCCAAGGAGGTTGTGTTTCAGCTCACGTTTGTTTGTTTGTTTGTTTGTCTGTTAGCTGGAGTACTAAAAAAGTAACGAACGGATTGTGGTGAAATTTTGTGGAGCGGTGAGCCATGGGCCAAGGAAGAAATTGTAAATTTGGGGGTCGGATTCGGATCCGGATCCGAAGTATCCAGCACAGTATCTCCAAAAGTTCTCAGTGAATTTCAAAGAAATTTGGGGGAAAGGTGGGCCATGGACCAAGAAAGAATTGATTTAATTTGGGGGCGGATCCGGATCCTATGTCCGTGGATCAGGATCAGGATCCTTTTAAATGGTAATGACACTGGTGGAGGTAGGTTATGCTTTCTGTGAGTGCATTCTAGTTCTATATACAACGTTTCTTTTTTCGAAATTTGATGGCTTGAGATAGCCTTCATTAACCCCCTCAATAAGAGAGGTGTTTTGTAAGGTGGATAAAATCGTCTGGAGACGGAGAGGAAACTAAACTAATACGTCACCGAAGTGAAGGGATTAATCACTTCACTCTTATGACGTATTTTATCATCTGTTATTCCTACCACCAGTCGTTTATACTGTAGTCAGCCTTCAAGAAACTTCGATAAGGAGAGTAACATTTAGTCTTCATTAACCCTTTCACTATAAGAGGTCTTTCCTAAGTCGGATAAATTCACCTGGCAAAATGTAATTATCTGAGAGTAACACATGTAAAATATAATAAATTGTCATCAGATTCAATGACAAGTACTGCTGTCAATCCCTTCACTCGAATTACTTTTATTTTCCTCCTATCTTGCTACTTTCCTTGGTTCTTTTCACGAACCAGGGAAGGACATCTGTTAGGCAAAGGGTTAATAAAGAAGTTATCGAAGCGCTGCAGCTCAGAAAATCTTCATCAAGCTGAATGAAATTGTCTGGGGATAGCAAATGCATTTAACAGAGAACGCGCCATAGGACTGAAGGAGTTACCCACATCAAACCAGCTGGAACCAAACCCTTCAGGTCGGCAACACAACTTTAAGGTTATTCTTGCTACATCCTGACTATTTTATTCTACTTTTGAAAAATCACTGGTAGCAAAAAGTTAAGAAACTGTCACTTAGGACCTTTTACGACTATGACTATTTTCTTATGTTATTCTAAACACCACTAACCTATGCTATTCACACTATATAAAAAAGTACAAAAGTCGTAGACAGATACGGGACCATTAATGTCGTAATATGAGACTTTCTATGGAATTATGTAGCAAAGCACGTCACCGTCAAAAACACTTAGTGACTGACTAACTGATCTGATTACTCCAGTAGATCTATATCAGTTGCCAGACGCCTTAATCCCGTAAGGGATGGCCACAAACAAATCGCCTCCACGTCGCCCTACCCCTAGCTCATACCCCCCTCTCTCATATACCTCTCCACTCAATCCCTCCATCTCATCCTTGGTCTCCCACTCGCTCTCCCCCCCTACACCTCACTCACATACACTCTCCTTGTTAGTCCCCCACTCTCCATCCTCTCCACATGGCCAAAGCACCTCAGTGTGATTCTCCTGACGCTTCCTATCACATCCACATCCACACCACAACACTCCTTCACTTCCTCATTTCTCAGTCTGTCTCTCCATGTGACTCCACATGCTCTTTTCAAATAACTCATTTCCACTGCTCTCACTCTTGACTTCTGTCCCTCCAACAAGGTCCAAGCCTCACTTCCATCCGTTAGAGTTGGTATCACAATACTGTCATGTAGTAACTTTTTCACTTCCATGCTCACTTCCCTGTTTCTTATCACTGCTTTCAAGGAACCAGCAACCTTTCTTCCTTGTTGTACCCTTTCAAGCACTTCCCTCCCTAAACTTCCATCCTTACTCATCACGCTGCTCAAGTAATTAAACACAGATTTTCCGTTTCCTCCTCATCCAACCTCATTGCACATTCACTGACTTCACTCCTCTCGAAGACCATAACTTTACTTTTTCCTACATTCACCTTTAGATTCTGTTTCTTACACACCCTCCCAAACTCATCCACCAAGCCTTGCAGCTACCCTTCGTCTTCACTTAACAACACAGTATCATCTGCAAACAACAGCACAGGGAGTTTCCAAACACTGCCCTCCCTCACTAGGGCCACTCCAAAATCTACTGCCCTACCTTGTATCTTTTATAACCCCATCCATATACAGACTGAATAACCATGGAGACATGACACATCCCTGTTTCAATCTAACCTTCAAATAGAAAACTTCACTCAGTTCACTATCCACACTCATTGCAGCCTTAGCACCCTCATACATACTTTTCACGGCATTTAACAACTTCCCATTTACTACATAATATTTATATTCTTAATACTTTCCACAGTCCTTGTCTATCCACCGTGTCATATGTTTTCTCCAGATCCATGAAGGCCGCATGTGGCTTCTTTCCCTTCACTAGAAATTTTTCCACTAAAGATCTAAGAATGAAAATCTAATCTACACAATCTCTTCCCGTGCTAAAAACCTCCCTGTTCTTCTCCAAATAGTCCTCCTGTTATCTCCTTAACTCTGTCAGTAAGTATCCTACCACATACTTTTCCTATTAGACTAAGAAGACAAATGCCCCTATGATTACCACATACTTCTTTTTCCTCTCTTCCAGTAGATCCTGTCGCATTTAAAAATGATCCGCACAGTAAATGACTTAACATTTGTTTAGTTGTAAACACTGTAACATTATATGCATTTCTTTCGTTATAATACCAGTGACGCACGAAATACTGTACTGTATTCTTATTACCTGAGAGAGACAGTCTTCTGTTTGGGGAAGGCTTTTGTAATTGGAAGTGTTATATACATCTTTCACTAACGCAATCAATGCGGGACATTCTTCATAACCTGCATGAAATAGTCTGAAATGATTTTGAGAAATAAGAGAAATATTTAACGGAAACTGGCTGGAACTTTTTTCTGTCTGATACAATGCATATCATATGGAACCTTACCCGGTCACTTTTTTTTTTTTTTTTTTTTTTTTTTGAGTGATTTTTCCACTTGTGCACACGATACTGTTTTGGATGTGATGTTTTGCCCGGCGTGTTATGTAAATGTGTTTATCTAAGTGTGTGTGTGTCAATAAATTAACTCAGGTTTAAAAATCTATATTGAACCAACCTCAAATGAAGAATTCGGAGTCTTCCTAGGAGTTGACATGTTGTTTTTCAGAACAGTAGGTCAACGATCAAAGCCAAATGACAATGTCAGCCTGAACAGTTCCTGTCCGATTTCAACCAAACTTGGTGGAAAGTTTAAAGGTGATGCATAGATATTGTGGCTCTGTTTTGAAAACGCTCATTAAAGGTCAAGGTCATTGGTCGGTGTAAAAACTGACCCTAAACTCAAAGAGTTTTTATTGAGTTTGACCGTACATAGAGGAAATATTAATTAGCTAAAGTTAAAGGATTTCGTTTTTTAAAATAATTCATAAGTTTAGATCGCTGAGAAAGACTAGCTCGTATAGTTTTGATCCAGCTTTGTCTTAACTTCCTGGAACGACATACATAACGTACCTCCTGGAACAACATACATGACGTACCTCAGTTTTTATAACAGTCGGTCTAAAGTCAAGGTCACAAGGCAAAGTAAAATATTTGGAACTTGCCAATGGCAGGATCCAGGTGGTGCTCTCTCTCTCTCTCTCTCTCTCTCTCTCTCTCTCTCTCTCTCTCTCTCTCAAATACACCACAGTGCCATGTTACAGTTAAGTCTCCCGTTAGTCTGCTTGTCACAGTATCTCTTGGGTTTGTATTTAAGTGGCTTTATAGAGTTTGCAAAATTTCATTCTTAACGGTATGGTCTGAACATTATAACTCAGCCTCCTTTAGCATATTATTCATGGATACTACGATATGTCGATAGTATATTAAGTCAATACAAACACTTCGCAAGAGAATGTTCAGGTGTAGTATGATAAGTAATTCGCTAATAACGAGGTGCTACAAGGCCCTCTATGCCAGTTAGAATACGAGCCTCCATCCAGTGTGACCCCATCTCATACATGTCATTATATTCGTGTCATGTCAGCTCAAAGGAAATGTCAAATGTTCGTTGGTGGCTGGAGCAGGTTCAAACAGGATAAACTAATTTCAGCCTCGGTAATATTCTACGAGTATAATACGTTTTCTACGAACACCAGGATTGAATCTATTTCCATGTAAGTCAGATTCAAAATTTTATAATTTAATCGTGGCATTTAATAAATTCTTTATTAAAGGCAATTTTTAAAAACGGTTTTGTGAGTAAAGATTTCTCTTGGTTAAATATATTCACCTAGCTTCAACCAGATTGTAGTAATGTATGTGCTACATTGTATGTTTGGTGGTAGATGGTGGGTACCACCATCCACTCCCTTGATGTAGTGTTGCCTATTTCTTCTCTCGCCTTTATCATTCAGTCTCTTTGTCTGTCCTCTTTTCTTCCCATTTCTCCCTTTCCTCCTGTCAGCTTTTATTACTCTTCTTCCCACTTCAGGTGGCTCTAAACTGAGCGACAAGCCTAATGGTTTCCTGTAGTTCAGGAAACCATTACAACGTTGGGTGGTAACCATTCAGCCAGATAACAGGGTGGCATGGAGCTTGCTATGGTGCTGCTGGTGCCTCTGGAAACTGGGTGTAGCGCCGCAGATTCGCCGTTGATCCAGCAAGTAAACCTCCACACTTTTCCCTGCGTCGAGTGTCGCTGTCAACCTCAGGGAACATCAGTTCAGTGCACGGTACTGCCCTGCAGCGGCGCTTGCTTGCCCGCGGTTGATGGGTCTGCTCGACCAGATAGACTGGGGTTGATCAACAACAACATTGTATGTTTGATCCCTTCATGCCGATGATGTCCTTCTGTGTTATTTATGCGACATCAGACGATTTTTTTCAACTTAGAAAGGACCTGTAATAATTAAGGGGCTAATGAGGGGTTTGCCTACCTTTTTTCAGATTAAAGAGTCCCTCTTGAGGTGAATGACAATAACCACAGTACCTGATCTTCTAGATGCACACAGGATTGCACGTGTTGGTTTTCCACGTTTCAGTCACACCACTGCAATCCTTGACCCACCAGACCCATGCTAACTTATAGTCTCTTCTTTTTCTTACATATATTTTCCTTTGCTCTCTCATTCTTAATATCCATATACCCAGTCTCTCACATATTTTCCCTGGCAATGTGTCTCAGTCAGCCAATATTCAGAATAAAAAAGTGTAGTATGCAAATTAATCCACTAGGGGACAAGGAGCAACAGTCCTTTATACCAAGGAGAATAAGTCCCTTGTCTATCAATAGCCAGACGCTATAATCCAGTAAGAGGTGGCCGTTTGTTTTCGAGTAAGTTGTTTTACGGGGAGGGGCACTAACCCTCCAACCACCAACTTGTTGACAAGTAGGGAACACGTATGGGTTGATTACATGGTTACCACCCAGCGTTGTAAATGGTCTCCTGGCTTACAGGAAATCAGTAAGCTTGTCACTCGGCGTAAAACCAACTGAAAAGGACAGAAAAGTAATAAAAGGTGACAGGAAAGATGATAGAAATAGGAGGAGACGAGGGCAGACGCAGAAAGAGAATGATAAAGGTGAAAGAAGAATTAAGCGACACAGCATCAAGTGAATGGTAGATGGTCTCCTCCACCTACCACCAGGGTAAGTCCCTTGTGCTGCCTGAAATTGCACCCATCTATGACCAGGGTTGTTTAGGGAACCTTCTCATGACCAGGAGAACATTAGTATTTGATTTGTTTCAACATTATAGAGATTTGGTCGGCTGAGAGCGAATCATAGGAACTTGAGTGTTAATGTTGTTGCTACCATTCATGGTGTGGGCAAGTCTAGCATTCTGTTTCAACTAACACCAGACGATTTTATTCAGCTGCGAGTGTGTCACAGAAACCTAAGATTGTTAAGGAATCCCGACAGAATTATTGCAATAACACTTTTTGACGCGGTGTCAATTGAGAGACAATAACACATTTTGAAGTGAAGTTTTATTTGACAGAGAATGTTTCGCTCTGATTGCTTTATGAGATTACTGACACGCACCCTCAAGGCACAAACTTATATAAACTGGCACAACAAAGCCTATTAAAGCTTATATTCTGAGCGGCATTGGGGGTTCCGTACCACTTCTTACCTTCACCAACGAAGTTGGAGTAGGTTATGTATTCATCCGTGTCTGTCTGCACCTGATTCTGTACAAGATATCACAAAAAGTCGTAATCGAATTTCAATGAAATCTGTTGGATAGGTGGGCAGTGGGTCAATGAAGTGTATATTAGATTTTTAACTGGATCCAGATCTTGATTCAGAATAAATCATTAATTTTACTGGCGTCGGTGTAAATATGTGCTCTTGGAATCACTAACAGGCAGACTAAGACCGAAGACTTTATTGATAATTTTGTGAAACAGTAAAACCTTTCGTCTAGTAAGAAAGCAAAATATCAGTTGCACATCTAAAATTTCATGAACCTTGAGTGAAATATACGATATCTGAGTTTTATCTAGGATAACGATGTGTTTAGCTTATTACACTTTCTTTCATCCTTAGGTGACTTCCAACTCTTGTATGATGTATCAACATTGTTTATATATCGGTACAGTTTGCAACAATACCGTTAAAGAGGATACTGAAGTGTAATTTCAGGAGAAATTGTCAAAGAAGCGGTATATGATCTCCAAACCAGCTAACACAATGACCCAAAGAAAGACACTAGGGCTGGATGAAGGTGTGGGCAGAAGGTGAGACCAGGTACAGTAGGTGGCGTGAAGGTGGACAGTAGTTACACCGTAGGAGCTTAAAGAAAAATGACATAAAAAAGTAAGGCGTAGGTATAATTTTTTTTTTTTTTTTTTTTTTATGTGTCCGACTCTGGGCATAGGCTTCACAGCCTGCTATCAAGGCCCAGCAGTCCTCCTACATACCATACACCTCTACATGTCACCACTTCGGCGCTAACACCCACCGTCCATATTGAATACATGCTAGGGCTGTCTCATACAGGACTGGTGTATTGGTATTAGCGGGGGTATTTTTACTACATGTCGGCGGGTCTTCTGGTAGATCAGTAAAGCCTGATTTAATGAAATTCAAATCCTTAAACTGTTCCCTGCCCCAGCCGGGATTCGAACCTGGGTCCGTAAGGACTGCAGGCCACCTCGGTAGTTGTGACGTGTGTGTGTGTGTGTGTGTGTGTAATTATTCACCGGGTCGGTCAGGATCACTTGATGGTCGTGATCGTCAGCTTTTTACCCTCCCGGAAGGGAGCTGAGAGCTCATATAGTCCGATCTAAGGGCAAGGCTGTGACCTTCACACACGCACACACCCGTCCCCTTGCTCAAGGGGGACAGTAACCACCCACTTCGTCAGTGAAACTTTTCGCAACCCGAGCGAGGCGCGAACTCCCGTCCACCAGTTGGCAAGCAAGAGCGTTACCACTGCACCAGCGAGCGGTGTGTGTGTGTGTGTGTGTGTGTGTGTGTGTGTGTGTGTGTGTGAGGTGGGGGGTAGAGTACATTAATGATGGCTGCGATGCTTTTGCATGTGTTTGCACAAGGATTATTTAACATTTTGGTGGTTACTTTTGATATAAAATTTATAAGTGAATATGCGCTTATGATCCATTGTATTTGTACTTTGAATCATGGCTGTTTCTAGACAGCGTCTTCGAATAAGTTAATGAACTGACTAAAACAAAAAATAGTTATATATATTTTTTTACTTACTCTAACTTGGCTTAAAATTACCGGCTGTCCATCATGAATGCTGATATGTAATAACAGATTAACACTGCCTTTTGACGTTGGCCACATAACAAAATCCATGGAAAGGATGTACAGCCGTAGCATTGTTTTCTGCCACCTGGGTAAGAAAATTATGATGCAAAAGGACGAAAATCTATGCCATGTTAAGGTGAAAGGAGTATAGTACAGCAGTCATTTCAATATTTCCATTACGGAAAATTTTGCATTACATTCCTGCCACCACCAGATTTTATTTGACTTACGATCTTCACATTCTTGCAATTATATCTACCTATATCTATCTATATCTATCTGTATTTATCTGTGTACCTACCTACCTATCTATCTTCCTACCTATCTATTTATCTATATAGATACAACTATAGATATAGATATATAGATAGATAGATATATAGACAGATATAGATATAAATAGATATAACTGCAAGAATGTTAAGATTGTAAGCCCAAACAATTCTGGTGGTGGCAGGAATGTAATGCAAAATTTTCCATTATGAAAATATTAAAATGGCTACTCTACTATACTCTTTTAATCTTAACATGGCATAGATTTTAGTCCTTTTGCTCTTCCCAAGTGGCAGAAAACAGACAATGCTACGGCTGTACATCCTTGCCATGGATTTTTTTTTTATGTGGTTAATGTCAAAAGGCAGTGTTAATCTGTTATTACGTACCAGCATTCATGATGGAGAGCCGGTAATTTTAGGCCAAGTTAAAGAAAGAACGAGTACTGTATAACTATTTTTTTTTTTTAATCAGTTAATGAACTTATTCGAAGACGCTATCTAGAAACAGCCATGATACAAAGTACAAATACAATGGAACTGTATTTTTACTTCCATCAATGAGACCGAGCATAGAACGGGAAGGGGGACTGAGTTATCCCCGAACCCTGAAGAATGGGTCTCTGAATGTGCGTGGATGTAGTACAATTGAGGCTAAAAGAGAGGAGACTAGGAGATTGTTTGTGAGAAGAAAGTTGGATGTGTTAGCTCTGAATGAAACAAACATGAAAGGGAAAGGCGAATCTAAGTTTGGAATTGTGACTGGAAGTTTGTCAGGTGTTGATAGATGAAGAGCAAGGGAAGGAGTGGCTTGTTAGTGATCCAGGGAGTGCAGCAGTGTGTTACTGAATGGAAGGAGATGTCATCGAGACTTTTGTGGATGGAAGCGAAATTCGGACGTGAGTTGTGGGTATTTGTGAGTGCATACGGGCCTGGTAGTGAAAGGGTTGAAGAAGAGAAGGATTAGTGCCTGCAGAGATTTGGGGTCATTGTGAATGTGGTAATAATGGGAGATCTGAATACTAGAGTGGGAAATGTAGCAGTTGAAGGTGTCGATGGTATGCAAGGTGTGCCTGGAAGAAATGGTAATGGAGAAAATGATAGGGATGTGTGTTGAGCGAGAGATGGTGATTGGAAATACCCTGTTTGAGAAGAATATAAGTATACATGGGTGAAACAGGAGGGTGAAAGGAGATGTTGATAGAGCATTGATGGACTATGTGGTTGTGTCCAGGAGTGTAAAAGGAGGATTTTGAAAGTTTTGAGAGAGGAGGGTGGAGGTATGTCTGACCACTACCTGGTGGAGGGAAAGTTAAGAGTAGATATGAGGTGGATGACAGCTATAAGAGTTGGGTGTGGCAGAGAGGTTTTGAAAGTGAGAGAGTTGGAAAATAAAGAGAAAATGATAGATTATCAGAAGTTGAAAGATAAGTGGAACGGAGTGAAAGACCAGGAAAATGGGGATGTGAAGGAGGAATGGCAGTTGTTTAAGATTGCTGTAGTAGGGTATACGAATGAGGTGTGTGGTGTGAGACGACTCTGTAGTGGTATAAGAAAAGTACTGTAAGTGAATGATGGTGCATGGAAGTAAGTATGGTTATAGCTGAGAAAAAACGTGCATATGAAGTGTGGCTGCAGAAGAAGGATAAGGTGTCATATGAGAGGTATAAGGAAAAGAGGAGAAGGGCAAAAAAGGTTGTGCGTGATGCTGAAGTGGCAGGAGATGAGAGGTGGGGTAGGCGGTTGCCTGAGAATTTTCAACAGAATAAGAAAATGTTTTGGAAGGAGGTGAAGGGGCAGAAGGGGGGGAGAGTCTGAAAAGGAAGAACGAGTAAAAGCAGACAATGGAAGGATGTTAACTGAGATGGATGCAGTAAGGAAAAGATGGGCAGAACATTTTGAAAGATTGTTAAATGTAGAGGACGAAACGGAGGTTGAGATTGTGACAGATGGGAGGGTGCAAGGAATAAATGTGTTGGGAGAGATGAATGGTTCTTTGATAATGATGGAGGAAGTGCAGGAGGCAGTAAGGGATATGGAAGCAGGGAAAGCTGCAGGTATGGATGGGAGTGCTGTGGAATGTTTGAAAGGTGGTGGAGCGACTATTGTTGAGTGGTTATTAAAATTGCCAAATGTGTGTGTTGTGAGCGGTATGATTCCAGTTTACTGGGTAAGTGCATATGTGGTTCCGTTGTATAAAGTTAAGGGTGATAAGTATGACTGTACTAGTTTTTGGTGTATAAGTCTATTGAGTGTTGTAGGAAAGGTGTATGGTACAGTACTGATTATGAGATTCAGAGTATAGAGGGAGTGATTGGTGATGAGCAGTGAGGTTTTAGGAGAGGGAGGTGATACGTGGATCAGGTTTTTGGTGAGAGACAGATGTGTGAATAGAATTTAGCAAAAGGTAAGAATGTGTTTTGGGTGTTCATACATGTAAGGAAAGCGTATGATTGAACTGATAGGGGGGATTTGTGGACCATTTTGAGACTGTATGGACTAGGTGGTAGGATGTTGAGAGGAGTGAAAAAATTGTATGAAAATAGTAGAGCGTGAGTAAGAGTGGGAAATACTGTGAGTGTTTGGCTTCTCGCGAGAGTGGGGCTGCGGCAGGGATGTGTGACGTCGCAATGGTTGTTTAATATTTATATAGATGGTGTTGTAAGGGAGGAGAATGCGAAAGTCTTAGGTGAAGGTTTCAGTCTGGTGAATGTTGATGGTAGAGAGTGGAATCTGAATCAGCTGCTGTTTGTGGATGATACTGCACTGGTGGCTGATTCGGAGGAGAGACTGAGACAGTTGGTAGAGGAGTTTGGAAGGGTGTGTGACAGGAGAAAATTGAGAGTGTATGAGAAGAGTAAAGTGATGAAGTGTATGAGGTTGGTAGATGGTAGGGGGATGAATGTAGATATGAATGGTGAGCTGCTTGAGGAGACGGAGTGTTTTAAGTATTTAGGGTTACATGTTGCTATGGGTGGAAGAATAGATGAAGAGGTGAAGTTTAGAATGAATGAAGCAGAAAAGTGCTGGAAGGAATGGAATAAGTGCTTCAATGTGGTTCGCATACAATGGATGTAAAGAGAAGGCTGTATGAGGGTGTAGTGGTACCGACTGCATTATATAGGGCTGAAACATGGAATATGGGCATAGCAGAGAGGATGAGTTTGAATGTAATGGAGATTAGGTGTTTGAGGAATATGTATGGAATGAAGCATATGAATCGAGTGAGAAATAATGAAGTGTGAAGGAGAACTGGAGTTATATGGGAGACGGCTGATCGAGCTGAGCAGAGAGTGTTGAGATGGTTTGGGCATATGGTGAGAATGGATGAAGAGCGACTGATGAAAAAGATAACTGGATCGGGTGTGAGGGTTCTAAGGCTGACAGAGACACCACGAATAGGATGGATGGACAGTGGAGAGAATGTTAGATGCGAGAGAGATGTCTGTAGAGCACGAAGAGTGGCTGTGGGTGATAGGGATGACTGAAGAGAAACTGTGAATGAATATCCCACGAGGGGATATTCTCCTGCATTAGTTCTGATCAGCTGATCAGGTCAGGTGCGGGTAAGGGGATGGGTCCATTATGATGTGGCAGGGGTAAACCAGCTATGCTGTTGGACCCTGCTGTGGATGTCACTGATTGCACTTCTCAGTTGATCCTCGTGCAGGGTGGTGAGGTGAGGATCTGTCCCTTCTCCCCTTGGGGCTAAGATACGATTAAATATGTGTGTGTGGATGAGGAAATTGGGAATGTGTCGTCCTGTCTCGGCTATCTCCCTTTTGGGTTGGGGGAAGCTGCCTAGGCACATAGATATACCTGTACAGTATATGTGTGGATAGACAAGGTACATCCCCCCCCCCCCAAGATAAAATAACTTGGTGGTGAGATGAGGGTGTAGAAGATGCAGCCAAGGAGAGAAAAAGGCTTTTCCGGGAATGGTAAAGAGGTGGTAACAAAGAGGAACCACTTGGCTGCCAAGTGTAGGGCTAGAAAAGAGGTTTACAGGGCAAACTCTGAGTCTCAGAGACTTTTACCGGATAACCTAAATAGTGTGGAAAGGAAGAATATGATATATAATGTAACAAATTAGTTGAAGAGGGAAAATAGGGATATCTTAGGTGAGCAGTATCCGAAGAATAATGAATGAAATGTAGTGACTAACAGTGGAAATATTAAAGACGCCTGGAGAGAGAATTATAACCCTTTGATGAATATTTGGAGCCAGCAGATCCAATGTCTGGCCTTTGGCCTTTGCTTGAGGCTGATACTGTGAGCAGGGCAATAGGCAGGATGCAGGTGGGGAAGGCAGCAGGTGTGTCTTGGTTGACTGTTGAAATAGTACATATATATATATATATATATATATATATATATATATATATATATATATATATATATATATATATATATATATATGGCTCAGTGGGTTAGAGCATTCTGACCGAAGGGTTGGAGGATCGAATCCACCCAAGGGTCATTGGTAGACATCAGGAAGGGCATCCGGTTTCAAAATGCTACACGTTCCAATCCAAAAGTCCTCTACCCAGGGGCAAAGCCTCAGCCCTTCGGGGATACCTGACGTAAAACCAAATTATTTATTATTTATATTTATATATATATATATATATATATATATAGAATGCTCTAACCCACTGAGCCATATATATATATATATATATATATATATATATATATATATCTATATATCTATCTATCTATCTATATCTATATCTATCTATCTATCTATCTATCTATATCTATATCTATCTATCTGTCTATCTATCTATCCACCTCTCTCTCTCTCTCTCTCTCTCTCTCTCTCTCTCTCTATATATATATATATATATATGTATATATATATATATATATATATATATATATATATATATTGGAAGAACGAGACATATGCTGTACCTGCCTTCTGCTTTCCCCGTCATTCGTGGAAAGCATCATCATAGCCATGGTCAGGATACCAAATAATTGTAATGGTAAATTTGTTTGCATCTAGAGGCCAGAACATTTAACCCCGTGATAAGTTAATAATGGAATGCAGGAGGATATTTTAAATCTGCAGCTCATCGGGTTTACGTTTTAGATGGTCCTGGGACGAAAACAACAACATTTAGATGATGTAGTTTCTTGTTGTATTCTTGCTATCTTCAGACGATTTTATTCACCTCTAGATGGAGGCGTTTTGTCTGCGGCCACCCTTTGCGGGATTAGGGCGTCGGGCTATAGATAGATAGATAGAAGATTAACGATTCGATCCGAAAGAGGTAGATAGAGCCTCCTAACCATTGTAAGATATTCTGTGTGTTGAAACAATCGTTAGGTAATAATAATAATAATAATAATAATAATAAATGATGTTGGACTGAAACGGTAAAGGGCAGACGACCAGCCATTCCCTCATGGCATAAGGTGATCGGAAAACGTCCAGTCGGCTATTGGAGGTTGGGATCCGTGCATGAAAGGCAAAAAGGCCGTAAACCAAGATTTTGCCGCATTTGGTGATGGTGGTGGTTGTGAGGCCGATGGCGGTGGTGGTGGTGGTGGTGGTAGTGGTGGTGGTGGTGGTAGTGGTGAGGCTAATGATGTTGGTAATAGTAGTGGGGAGAGTGATGATGGTGGCAGCGGTGGTGGTGGTGGTGATGATGATGATAATGGAGGTGGAGGTGGTGGTTGTGGTGGTGAAGTTGATAAAGGTGGTAGTGGTAGTGGTGGTGGTGGTGGTAGTGAACCTGATGATGATGGTAGTGGTGAACCTGATTATGGTGACAGTGGTGGTGGTGGTGGTAGTGATGAAGTTGATGATGGTGGTAGTGGTGGTGGTGACGGTAGTGGTGAGGCTGATGTAGTGGTAGTGGTGGTGGTGGCGGTAGTGGTGAGGCTGATGTGGTGGTAGTGGTGGTGGTGGCGGTAGTGGTGAGGCTGATGTGGTGGTAGTGGTGGTGGTGGCGGTAGTGGTGAGGCTGATGTAGTGGTGATAGTGGTGGTGGTGGCGGTAGTGGTGAGGCTGATGATGGTAACAGTAGTGGTGATGGTGGCAGTGGTGGTAAGACTGATGATGGTAGTATTTGTAGTGGTGAGGCTGATGATATTGTCAGTGGTCTCGATGGACTGGTGGTAATGGTGAAGCTGAGGATGGTAGTGATGGTGGTGGTGGTGGTGGTGGTGGTGGTGGTGATGGTGGTGGTGATGGTGGCGGTGGTGGTGGAGTTGGTGATGCCAGTTGATGGTTGTGACATGGGTTGTTGTGCTGGTGATGGTGATGGTCGCGGGCATGGTGGTAGAGGGGATGGTACTGGTGGTGGTGCTGAGGGAAAATCATACATTTTTCTGTAGTGGCGGCGGTGGTGGGGGTGGTGATGGTGATGATAATGGCTGGGGTGACGATAATGGTCATAGTGCTGGTGGAAGTCGTTATGATAATGGTAGTTTTGGTAGAGATGATGATAATGGTAGTGGTGGTGGAGATATTATTTTAACGCTGGTAGTAGTGGTGATAATGGTCTGATATTGTCATGGTTGTAGTAATGGTGATAAATATTACCAACAGTGGTGGTGATTAAAGTGCCAGTGACTGTGGCGGTAGTAACAATATACAATGGGAATGTTAACTGTGGCAGTGGTGATGGTGGTAAGGATCATCATGCAGGTTGTTAAGTATAGTGACAAAAGTTCCTACTATTTCGTATGACTTATTTTCGTTGTAAAGGAGTGCCTGATGTGGTGGTTGTTTATGAAATATTATTGATAGCTGTACTCATATGTTTTCAGTTTAGGCAATGTAAAAATATCTTAAGAGTGATCAATATTGGTTGCTGGAGTGGCATGGGATGTGTGGATCAAATATTTGTAGCACTGTAACTTGAGAGGAATGCATGTGATAATGAGTGGAAGATATTTACATTTACGAATATCGGAAAGGCATATGACAAAGTGAACAGTGGTGTAATTATGGAAGGCGTTACTAATGAATGGTGTGGAAGAAAATTACTGAATGCTGTTTTATTGCGTAAGAGATGACAGATATCCTGTATTTCAGTGAGTTTTTCAGTATCAGTACTAAAGTAAGACAATGGTTTGTAATGTACGCTTTGGTGTTCAATACATGTAAGTGGATGGGGATTTCAGAGAGATTAGAGAAGAGCGGCAGTAACAGGAGTGAATCAAGTGATAAATCGTTCGGCAAAGATTATGTCAGATATGGTGCCTGCAGGAGACAGTGTGTTGCTTGCTAGCATTCATTGTAATCTTTCCTAAGTTAATTCTGAATTTTGTGAGAAGTGAAGACTAAATGTAAGTTTAAAACATATTTCTGGTTATTGAGGGAGGTACTGGTTCACAGTGTGACGTGTTGGTCAGAAGATGATAGCTAGAAATGGCGAAAGAGTTTAAGTAATCAAGGGCAGTGATAAAGTAAATGTGTGAGGGAAGTGGAGAGTAGAGTTATACAAGGAAGTAAGGTGGCTGGTGCTATGAAAGCCCTGATAGGGAATAGGTGTCTTTAAGCAGAGACTATACGACGACAGCATGAAATTATATAGTACCTTCATCTGCGTATGGGTGTGAGACTCAAATAGCATGAATATAAACAGAAAACAAGCGAGGGCAATTGGAATGGGTCTAATAACCCATAGGAGAACCAGAAGTCACACCTGAGCTGAACATAACTGTTTAGAGTGGCAAGATTAAAGTACAGTACTTGTGATTTTTCACCTGGAAGGGTCATAGGAGACAATTTTAATGCTTACAACACCCATGAAGAGCACTGATCTGTACGGCTGAGGACCACCAAAAAAGGGTAGAGAAATTAGTAAAAAATCAGTGACTTTGAGAGCAGAAGGAGACGTGGAAATCCAAGAACAATGTGGGTAGATATGATAAGCGAATGTAAGCGAATTACACATATTAATAAGAGACAATAGTAAAGAAGAATGGAAGTTTATCAATTACTTATGCATGGAGATGGCAATGATAAAACCTACGTCCCTTTTATTTCACAGGCAATATAAGCAGTATTTCTGGATCCCTCTTACCCATTGTGTTAATGGGAAATAAAAGCTGAGGCAAAAAGTTGGAGAACTGAGCTGGGATGTGGAGTTGGAAGGTGTACGGAAGTGCCGTTTAGGGACTGGAGCTGAGAAACAAAATTGGGAACTTGAACCGGGAAACAGAGGTGGGAAATGAAGATGGAAATTAGAGTTGGGAACACGAGCTGGGAAATAAAGTCTGGAAATGGAGTTCAGAATTGAAGTTGGGCAAAGGAACTGCGAACTGGATTTGGGAGATAGGGCTGGGAATCGTAGTTTGGAAATGAAGTAGGGAAATGTGGTAGAGAAAACAATTAGGAAACAGACTTGGGTATTGAAGTTAAGAATTGGTGT
>NC_136970.1:32246754-32371754 GCF_032717465.1 Coenobita brevimanus
AACTGGAGAAAAGTTGGTCCAAGGAAAAAATAAATCCATGAAAATATTATCCACGGAAAAAAATTGTTAAAAAAAATATATATATATATTGGTCCAAGAAAGTAATGTAAAATCTTGGAATTAACTATCATCCCAGTTTTCCCTGGAGATTTTGTGTTATTTAGGAAACCCGAAGACATTTTTATTTTAATGCTGTTACTACCAGACGATTTTATTCAGCTTAGGAGAGGCTTTACGACCTAAGATGGCTTTCATTAATTCCATTACTACGAGGGATCTTTCTTTAATTGAATAAAATCATACAGAGACAGCAAGAGGAACATAAAGGCACCATGTCAGTGAAAACCTTAACTGAACTATTTCCACTATCTGTTCACCACCGGAAGATAATTAACCGTCTTCTAAGAAGACGTCTCTCCTCTCCCTCCATTTTTTTTTTTTCTGGGTATTCAGCAGGCGATGTAATATAATTTATTGAGAACTCCGTACAGTGAAGAGGCTAAACAAGACTGTATGTAATCCTTTCAGGTAGACTCCCAAGCTGAATTTTACCGCTTCGAAATTGCAATATTGATTATATTTTTAAATGCCATTATGATGAAAAGGTTAACTAGATTAATGACTGTCTCGGATGATTCAATTTTGCACTCTATTCACCATAATTTAGCGCCTTCATAAGCCGTACATATTTTCTATTTTATTCCTGTTACCGCCTTGAACTTAAATGAATTACGCACTGGTGAAAAGTAAACACAGACTTTTTCTAATTCCTCGAGTCCGGAAGTGCATCCCAAAATTGTTGCGAGAGAAAATGAAATGAAAAATACGTCATTGGATTGATGGGATTAAGAGAATATTTCTCTTACCATACATTTTCCCTCCATCATTATATTATACACCTTCGGGGACTTACAGTATGTTCGACTAATATTTCGCCTCTTCTGCTTTTGGTTTTTCTCTGCTGGCCACTATTCCTAAGCTGAGAGAGACTTGATAAGTATACCTACCCAAAGGTGATTCTCTCCAATGTACTGTAAGTCAAGGAAGAAGATGACGAACATCTGGAATAGGCGCAGTAGAGCAGTAGGTGGCCTTTTGTACTAGTATGCATGTAGCTTAAGTGAAAAGGCTGAATAGGCAGTGTGGTTATATATCTGTACCCTAGTGCTGCCTCCTTGTGACCTATAATTATTTCACCTTAGCCTGGCCTAGATTTTCGTCCTTTTACGGCTAATTTCACGTAGCTTAGTGGCAGATTAAGGATATGTTACGGCTCCTTGCCATATAAATGGCACTTCTTCGGGACCAGCACCATATATATTACGGCTCCTTGCCATATAAATGGCACTTCTTCGGGACCAGCATCATATTCTAGTGTTAACAGCTCGTTTCAGCTCGGTACCCAGCATTTAGGTATGGCAGATTTAGAGTATGATGCAACCCCACGCCTGTCTCCCTCTTGTCCATGCAGTGGCAGTTAAGAGAATTTCGTGCAGAGGCAGAGATTGGTGTCTTTCGGTCCAACGGTTCACTGACCCTTTAGGTCCAGATATTCATGGTCACTGGTACGGTACGAGTGTGCTAGCCCAGGCCTGTAACATGCATGCATGCAGACAGATAGGATGTGACAGACAGACAAAAATAGATAGACTGACTGACACAGATAGACAGACAAACACAGCTGCCAATGTGATAGAGAGAGAGAGAGAGAGAGAGAGAGAGAATCTATATACCGGTATCTATATCTATAGCTATCTATCTATCTGTCTATCTATCTATCTATATACAATATGTACCGGATATATTATATACGTTGATACCGACAGATAGACACACATACATACAAGTATACATACATACATACATACAAGTATACATACATACATACATACATACAAACTTCCATCTATATATACATACATACATACAAACTTCCATCTATATATACATACATACATACAAACTTCCATCTATATATACATACATACATACAAACTTCCATCTATATATACATACATAGACATACATACGTACATGCATACATACATACATACAAACGTCCGTCCATACATACATAAATACAAACATATATACATACACTCATATATACATACACTGATACCAACATACATCATACATATATATAGACAGGCAAACATTCATCCACAGACCTACACATATCCATTCAAACATGTATACATAATACATGCCGTACATAATTACATACATACATACACCCAGACATAGAAACAGCAGCACAGACAGCTGCAGTCACTAATTCTACATATGTTTGTGCGAAATGAATCCTTGCTGAATTAATCAGTAAAATGGGAGTAAGTTGGAAGGGTTATAGGTCTACATAACCAAACTTTTTTCTCTCATCAGGTATAAAATATAACATTTGTAGACTTATTTGTGACGACCATCACGAATATGCGGTCCGCATCAGCGCAGCACGTTCCAGTTATATGGAAACTGCCTTTTATCATTTTTGTTGAATTTTACCGCTAGACGCACATGCTTACCTATAACAACGAAGTTTTTCTTGGTATATTTGAGATTTCGAAGATTTTTGAAGTATGTCGACTCATCTTATAAATTCAGTGTCTCCAAATAGTCCACATACTTTGTATTTTCATCCAAATTGAAATGACAAAACAGGAAACTCTCCTGCAAGACATATAATAGAGTGAGTTTCAGTGCATTTTTGCAAAGGTCAAACTACTCAAAATCGTCGAGCTTTAGACTTACTTCGATGCTGCGTTCCAGGCTCATCCCTGTATAGTATCCTGCAGTACTCCGCGAGCATACTTTCATTCCAGAAGCCTTGATAGCGATTCTCAATTGCACTGATATCTTGATGGAAGCGTTCTCTCTGTTCGTCAGAGACGGCTCCTAGATTCTGCTCGAAAACTTCAAGGTGGGAATGGAGAAAATGAACTTTCAGCGACATCCGACACCCCATAGCACCAAGTGAATTGAGAAATCTCTCAACATCATCTTCATAATCCGGTGACCTCTTGTTTCCCATGAAATTTTCACAAATCCACAGCAATAAGGTCCAGGCAGCCATTTCCACATCGGCCAGATAGGTGCTGAAATTGTGGTCTCTCAGAAGTTGCTTTTTCTGTGGGCCAATGAATACTCCTTATTTCAGCTTAGCTTCAGTGATGCCTGGGAATTTGCTTGGGAATACGTCAGTGTTTCTTCTTCCCATTGTCTTCTCGAACCGCTTCATTAAGTCAAGCTTTATATGACGCGGAGGAAGAAGAATGTCTCCGGGAGCAACCAGAGGCTTATTCGCGATGTTCCAAGTTCCTGGCTCGTAAGTTTGTCTAGGTGGCCATGTCCACTGCACGTAGTGCTTGGAATTGCACGGCTATCCCAGAGACATAAGAAACAACAGTGAAGCCTGATTGCAGTCCCCTCAGCAAACTGCTCACTTTCAAATCTACACCTAACTTCCATTTGTATTCTTCATATTTTTTGGCATCTAGCAGGGCCGCAGTGTTTTCATAGCACTCTTTCATGTGCACTGAATCTCCTAAAAACACAGAAGGTTTCATATTCCCATTGTGCAGCAATACCGCCTTCAAGCTTTTATTCGATGAATCAATGAATAAACATCATTTAGAAAGCTCTTGCTCCTGTGAAAGGCAGCGGAACAATCCATCAATGTCGTTGCAAAAACATAGTGATCCACCAACAGAAAAATATGAAGAAAGATCATCATTTCGTTTTCTGATGTATGTTAAACATCTTTCTTGATTAGACATTTTTCTTTCAAACGAGATGCCAAAAGTTTAGCCTTGTCCTTCGGTAGTCCCAAATATCGAACTAAATCATTAAACTCTAACTGTTCAGGTGTGTCTTCACTGTCGGCTAAAAACTCTGCATCCTCAGCTGCTTCATCTGACTCAGTCTGGGCTATAAATTCGTCCTCATCGTCGCTACTGGCGATACAATCTTCTGGTGGTATTGGTATGGAAAGATCATCGTTGTGCGGCACTTGTCTTATAGCGATTCCAAACTGGGGTAAGCAATCTTGTGCTTGTTCTTATCAGAAAACCTGGATATGTTGACCTTGCAGAAGTAATAATCTGTAGCATGATCATTCGGTTCCCTCAGTATCATAGGAAAGGCGAATGGTATTGCCTTTTTTTCTCTTAATCAGCCAATCTCTTAGTCCATTCGAACAAGCTGTACAAATTACATGCGGAGCCCATTTTGTGTCTTGATCTGCAAGAGAACAACCGAAGTACAGATGACGGATCTTCTTGATATCATTCGTGATGTTGTGTCACTGTCCCATGGGGGTGAACGAAACACAGACAAAGCAGATACAATCGGGGCTATTTTTGCATTGCCTTGACATTTCAACTGATTCAATACACAACAGCAGCTGCCAAAAAGCATAAGCAGTGTTAAGAAAAGAAATATATATGAATGCTGTTATATATGGTGTCAACATGAAGGTTTCATCACTCATCATGAAAACTAGACGTGGTGGGAAAAACAGATGGAATTTTCAGAATCAGCACCTAAAACTGTATCAAGAGCATCACGAAACTTTTATGATGATTTTTTTTTTACGGTTGATCGGCGAAATTGTTTTATTAGCTTCGAAGCCCAGACTCGGAAAGAGATCATTGATGCAACTGTGCATACATAAGGTAAAACTGTACACTAGATTTTTTTTTTTTTTTTTTTTTTTTTTTAAGTAATGTCAAGCTCAGCGGTTCTCATGGGAGGAACTTCGATGGGTAGCGGAGACACTGATTAGGTCAAATGCTTTGAATGTATTTACTCTGAAATTATATCATTATTACACTATTGGCATATTCATAATAACTACGATTGGCTGTATATTTGTTGCTATACATACGTGTTGAACATTATTACAACTCTCATCTCTAAGTTGGGGGATATAGATGAAATTTTCCGAAAGTAAAGTCAGTAAGCTCTTCTCATCCTCCCTACCCTACTCTCCGCTCCATCCCAACGTCACTATATTCTGTTTACCCAACCTGGCACATAAGTTTGTCTTTTTGCGGCTAATATCTCTGAGCTGTTGAGACAGTACTACAGCTCTAAGTCCACTCCATAGCACTTCGTGACGAGCATCATAATCTAGTGATAATCCAGAGTTACGACTGAGCACTGAAGATGAGATGACAGTTTTAGACCAAGATCAAGTAAAACAGGTACTAGTATATCGTGTCACACGTTCAGAACTTTTGTTTTGCTAAGCCTATTTGATTCACATGGCCAGGTGGACAAGACAGTAACACATTAAAAAGTATAGTTCTCAAAGCTTGCCTGATTTTACTTCAAGAGTGGGAGCGTTTGATGTCTAATTATCAGTAACTATGATCTGAAGTGTACGTCTGATATCAGAGTAATTGATATTGTGGTATCGCTCAGACTGAAAGTGACGCCTGCCCGCAGTATCGCAGGGCAGCAAAAACATGAATCTATAATAATATAAATGCTGACAAGCTGCAGGGTCTGTGTTTTGTGTGTGTGTGTGTGTGTGTGTGTGTGTGTGAGAGAGAGAGAGAGAGAGAGAGAGAGAGAGAGAGAGAGACAGACAGACAGACAGACAAAGATTCTGGGAGAGGTGGGGTTGAGAGCCTCCACCAAGACTACTGTTGGGTCGCGAGCCAAAAAGTTTGAGAACCACTGGTATAATTCATCAACGCATGCATGTTGCATAACAACATACACAACTGCAGTCAGGATCGGAATGAGACAGCTCACTCTGCTGGCTAATAAATTTAAGAAAAAGTGCAACATTTGCCATGCTTTTCACATTACGAGGTTTGTTCGGAAAGTATCAGACCTTAGGCTCTAAAAAAATAAATAGCTGATCTGTTGAGCTAGGACACAAATCTCCCTTCAAATGGGACCCTTCTGACTTGACACACGTAGCCCAGAGTTCTTTTCACTGCCTGAAACATTTTCCAAACCGGTTTTCGGGATCTCATGTAGGTACTTCGTCGCATTCGTCATGATCTCTTCTCTCGTCTCAAATCGGGAGTCCTTCAACGGAGTTTTGAGCTTCGGGACTAACCAAACGTCGCACGGAGCCATGTCTAGTGGCTATGGAGCCTGCCAGACCTGCGGGGTGTTGTGCTTGGCCAAAAATTCCTGAATCAGTTGGGAAGAATGGACAGGGACATTGTCATGGTGCAGCTTCCAACTTGCCGCTTTCCAAATGTCTGGTCTGTTCTGTCAAACTGCGTCACGAGGACGACGGATAACATCGAGGTAGTAGTGTTTGTTGACAGTCCGACTTTCTGGTGCATATTCATGATGCACAACAACACGGTAGTCGGAAAAATGTCAACATGCGACTACATTTCACCTTGCCGCGGACCTCTCGTGCTTTTTTTTTTTTTTTTTTTTGAGGGGGGTGGGGGCCAGGCAACACTGCATGTTTTCACTGGGACGACTGTGCTTTGGTATCTTGGCCGTACCCGTACACCCAAGTCTCATCTCCAGTGATAAGTCTTGAGAAAGTCTGGATCGCGATGTGCACACTCCAAGATGTCTTGAGCAACGTACATCCGAGAGAGGAGATCATGACGAATGCGACGAAGCACCTGCAGGAGATACCGAAATCCGACTTCGAAAATATCTTCAGGCAGTGGAAAGAATGCTGAGCTACGTGTGTCAAGTCAGAAGGTCGCTACTTTGAGGGAGATTAGTGTCCTAGCAAAACTGGTTAGCTCTTTAATTTTTTGGAGCCTAAGGTAGGATACTTTTTGAACAGACCTCGCACATACATACTTCATCCGTCCAGTTCATTCCCATCTCATAGCCACATTTTCCATAGTCGCTTTCTCAAACACACATCTCTTCACCTTCTAACTGACAAGTACCCTTTTTCTTCTCCCTATCCATAAACATTCTTCCTATAGCTGGCACTATCATCTAAACACACACTTCTACCCTTTTATTATAGACTTTCTACTCTGGTATCATTCACAGATTCCCTTTTCTTGTGTCGAGTCTATACAATCCACACACATTCTTTAATAGTCCCATATCCTGTGTTCTCACTCTTGACTTTCACAATATTAATTTCCCAGAAACTCGTGCACGTACGTTAATGTCGGCATTAATGCACTTTCATATAATCTTTCAGCCTCAATACTTAGTCCTCAACTTCGTATCAAGGCTTATGTAGTACCGGCCACCACTCTTTCTTGTTTCACTCCACGTCCTTTTCACACTCATTTTTCTTGCTGCACCGAAGTCTTATCGCAACAATATTAAATACCTGTACTGTAGATCGCCAACATTTCCTTAACATGAAGTATGTTTGCATCAATATTATTATGTGATTACTTGGTTATGAATCACACACAAACAAAGCATGACATGGAAAGATACTCTCTGTTCATGGAGGAATGACAAATGTGGGAGACAGAAACGATACTGAAAAGGAATTGTCGGATAACTTTTGCTCATGACAGTGCATCAACTTCTTCACGAATTCAGTTCCATATCTATTCACGAACACATCACATAACTGTCACCTTCTGAAACATACCTGAAATTTCTCGCAACAGACCCACAAAATAATTATACTGCTGGCGACAATATCGGGGTCATTACTTGGTCAGCGCCATGTACATCATCAGTATTATTTCTCTATATCCCTACTAAAACCTTCATTTTCACTTGATCTGCACTTATTACATAAACGTTAAAACTAGCATGACAATACGAGTACCTTCACCAGAACTGTCTCGCCCTTTATGCTCTCTCCTCAACTCTCTGCCCTGAATAGCTTTGCAGGAAACTCATATGACCAGCAACGAACAAGCTTTCTTCTGGTACATCAGGTAGGCAAAATGAACATTTGAAATATTGGGTGATGGGAGAGAGAGAAAAAAAAAAGTAGACCGCAAGTTCTTTATTTCTTCATCATTTTGGTCTACATAGAGATCACCTGTTTGGTCCGAAAGGGCAGAGAAATAAAGAACTTAAATTCATTCCTGTGTTATCCCCCTCGCGCAGTTTATGCACTAGTCACTAAGGTTCAGCTGGGTAGCTCAAAAATGGGTCATTTTTTGACGAATAGGCTATCTAATATTCACAATATCGATTCTAATGACAAAAGAGCTTGCATATACATACATATATAGATAGATAGATAGATAGAATGATAGATATACTGTAGATATATATATATATATCCCATTGGGTAGAATGATATAGATATAGATATATCCCATTGGAGCCCAGGGTCCAGAGTACTGGACAGAACTGTAATTTTTCATGTCTTTATAAAGTAGGGAACCCCCGGGTAGGGACCTATGAGCTACGCGACTATGAGCCGATAGGCGGAGGGCGGTACGCTTAGTGCCCTCCCAGTGCCATGCCTCGCCCAGCACCCCTGGGATCCAATGGGATATATAAATACTGTATATATATATATACTGTATATATATAAATACTGTATATATATATATATATATATATATATATATATATATATATATATATATACAGTATACAGTATATCTATCTATCTATCTATCCACCTATATATATATATATCTATATATATATATATATATATATATACAGTGTACAGTATATCTATCTATCTATCTATCCACCTATCTATCTATCTATATAAATATATACCGGTATATATATATATATATATATATATATATATATATATATATACAGTATATCTATCTATCTATCTATCCACCTATCTATCTATCTATATAAATATATACCGGTATATATATATATATATATATATATATATAACAAGACGCCTTAATCCCGTAAGGGGTGGCCACAAACAAATCGCCTCCATATCGCCCTGTCCTCCGCCATTTTACTGCCCTGCTCCAAGCTCACAGCTCTCTTTCTCGCTCATATACCTCTCCACTCCATCCCTTCATCTCATCCTCGGCCTCCCCTTCCCTCTCCCCTCCTACACCTCACTCACATATACTCTCCTCGTCAGTCTCTCACTCTCCATCCTCTCCATATGGCCAAACCACCTCAGTGTGTTTTTCCTGACGATTCCTATCACATCCACATTCACACCACAACGCTCCTTCACTTCATTTATCAGTCGGTCTCTCCATGTGACTCCACATGCTCCTCTCAAATAACTTATTTCCACTGCTCTCACTATTGACTTCTGTCCCTCCAACAGTGTCTAACCTTCACTTTCATACGATAGAGTTGGTATAACAATACTGTCATGTAGTAACTTTTTCACTTCCATGCTCACTTCCCTGTTTCATATCACTGGTTTCGAGGAACCAGCAACCTTTCTTCCTTGTAGTACCCTTTCAAGCACTTCACCCTCTAAACTTCGATCCTTACTCGTAACACTATCCATGTATCTGAACGCACTCATTTCACATTTCCTCCTCATCCAACCTCACTGTACATTCACTGACTTCACTTCTGTCGAAGACAATAACTTTTCTCTTCCCTACATTCCTCTTTAGATTCCGTTTCTTATACACTTTCCCAAACTCATCCACCAAGCCTTGCAGCTCCCCTTTGTCTTCACTTAACAACATAGTATCATCTGCAAACAACAGTACAGGGGGTTTCCAAACACTGCTCTCTCTCATTTGGGCCACTCCAGCATAAACTGCCCTACCTTGTATCTTTTTTATAACCCCATCTATATATTGAACAAGCATGGAGACTTGACATATCCCTGTTTCAAACCTTCAAATAGAAAAATTCGTTCAGTTCATTATCCACACGCACTGCAGTCTTAGCATCCTCATACATACTCTTCACAGCATTCAACAACTTCCCATCTACTCCATATATTCTTAATAGTTTCCACAATCCTTGTCTATCCACCCTGTCATATGCTTTCTCCAAATCCATGAAGGCCGCATACAACTATTTTCCCTTCTCTAGAAACTTTCCTGCTGAAAATCTAAGAATGATTATCTGATCTGCACAACCTTTTCCCTTCCTAAACCCCCCCTATTCTTCTCCAACTAATTCTTCTGTTATTCCCCTAACTCTGTCAATAAGTATCCTACCATATACTTTTCCTCTTCCACTAGGAAGACAAATGCCCTTTTGATTACCACATTCACTGCCAATCCTCCGGGACTCTACCTTCCTCCCAGGCCAATCTGCACATCTTCCGCATCCATTCTACTACTATCTCTTTCCCATGCTTCGACATTTTACCACACACTTCATCAATTCCAGGGGCTTTCCCCATTTTAACTTTCTTCATTGCTTTCACAACGTCCATCCTGCTGATTTCTTCCTCTCTTCTCGCATCCTTCCATCTCCTAACCATTTCCCAGCCACTTACACTCACATCACTTTCATTCTCTATGTTCAACAAGTCGTTAAAGTGTTCTCTCCATCTGCTCACTTTTTCTCCCATCTCCACAAGTAATCTACCATTTCTCTCTTGCACTCCCCAACTAACTTATTTGGCACCCTGTCTAACTCTCTTTACCTCTTTCCAGTACATTTTCTTACATTCCCTCCACGTTACACTCAAATTCCGTCCAAATTCCTCTTCCACTCTCATCTTACTCTCTCTTACTAAATTTCACCGCTCTCTTCCTCCCTACACATAACTCTCTCTTCCGTCTTTCAACTTCTTCCACACCCCTTTTTCTCATGCACTTACTATATGCTTTATTCTTTTGTGCCACAGCCTGTCTCACCTCTTCATTCCACCATGCTGTTCCTTGCACCCCCTTTCGTCTTCTCTTCATCCCACACACCACCTCACATGCTGCACAGATTTCTTTTGTGAATATCTTACACACACCTTCCACGTCCCCCATTTGCTCCAATCTATATTTACCCAATCGCTCCTCCACTTCCCTCTTATATTCTGCATTCTTTCCATCCTCTTGTAACCTTGCTACCCTTCTTGTACGAACTACTTCCTCCTGTCCTTCCCTTCTTCTATCTCTCCATTTCATTTGGACCTTGATTCTGACCACCACTTGGTGGTGGTCAGAAAGTCCACATCCCCAACCTCTAAACACACCTTCTCATCCTGTCATCCAGACACACATAATCAATCATTACCTTCCGTTCATTTAGTTCACCACCCACCCTTCTCATCACTCTCCACGTATACCTATGGATCATTTTGTCCCTGAAGAGAGTATTGGCTATCACCAACCCCCTCCCGGCACAAATGTCCGCTAAAGCATCTTATCCATATCTGCAGGCACACCCCACTCGCCATCCATCTTCACATTCCCTACTTTTCCATTCATATCTCCAGTCAAAAACAATCATTCCTTTCAAACTTTTCCACGCATGCTTCCACATTTGTCCAGAACTCTCTTCTCACTGCTTGCACGATCTGGCGTTGGCGCATACACGCACACAATCACCCACATTTGTAGTCCAATTTTCAGTCTTACACAATCCTTGAGCCAACCAATCCATACTCTCTTACACTCTCCTTCCATCTGTTACTATCAACAATAGACACTCCTTCCTTTGACCTCTCATTTTCACCTACTCCCGCGCATATACCCCATCCATATTCCCATTCTCTTACAATCTCACTTCACCATTTAGTTTCAGTTAACCCACATACATCCACTTTCACACCTTCAAGCACCCGGACAATCTCTCTTTCTTTCACCTCATCATTTCCACACCATACATTCCATGTAGCTATCCGTACCATGTCCTTTGTTCGGTCCTTAGTCGTCAGTCCTGGTCCGAGGCTTGTTCTTTGTATTTTTAGTTAGTTGTTTTCCGGGGAGGGGCACTAACCCTCCGCCAACCCACTTGTTGTCACGTAGGGCACGCGTGTTGTTTGGTTATAAGGTTACCACCCAGCGTTTTAAATGCTTTCCTGGTTTACAGGAAATCATTTGGTTTGCTAGTCAGTGTAGAGTACCCTAAAAACAGAGTACCATGACAAAAAGTGGGTGGATGATGGGCACCTCCACCTACCACAGTGATTAAGTGTAGTGGAAAGAGTAGAATGAAGTGCTTGTTGGAGCTGCAAGAAGGCATAGATGAGTGAAATTATGCCAACAGAGTAGAAAAAGATTGTGACTGTACCCTTTACAAAAATAAAGGTGAGCGAAGTGAATGCAAGAATTATCGTGGAATAAGTTTATTGAGCGTGGTAAGGAAGGTATATGGAAGAATTATTATAAGGTAAGAGAGATAACACAAGTCCTAGTGAGTGATGAACAGGGTGACTTTAGGAGTGGATCAAAAATTTGCAGTGAGACGGATAGCAGAGAATGTTTGTGAGAAGGACCATAAGATGTTTATGGCATTCATGGATCTGGAAAAGGCATAGGACAAAGTGGACAGAGAAGGATTGTGGAAAGTTTTACGCACGTATGGTGTAGATGGTAAGCTGCTAGGTGCCGTCAAGAGTTTTTATAATGGTAATGAAGCATGTGTGTAAGGGTTAATGGGCATCTAAGTGCATGATTCACGATCGGTGTGGGCGTGTGACATGGTTGCGTGATGTTCCCATGGTTGTTCAATATACTCTTATATATGGATGGGGTGATGAGAGAAGTAAAAACACGAGTAATGGAGAAAGGGATGGCGTTGGTAATGAATGGTGATGGATGAAATATCTCAAATTTGTTGTATGCTAATGATGCAGTACTGCTTGCAAATACCGGAGAACTTGGTAGGCTAGTGCAGAGTTTTGCTGATGTCCGTGAGCGTCGTGCCTTGAGAGTAAATATAGAAAATAGTAAAGTGATGGTTATTGAGAGAGAAGGTGACTCCCAGTGCGATGTTACAGTGAATGGAGAGAGACTGGAATTAGTGAGAGAGTTCAAATACCTGGGTACAGTGATAGAAAAGAGAGGAAAATGTGCAAAAGAAGTTGAAAGTAGAGTGACACAAGGAAGAAAAGTAGCTGGTGCAGTGAAGGCCTTGACAAGAAACAGAGGCTTGAGTATTGGAATTCTTGGTGTCTCACTTAACAGTGCCCTCGGCTGGACCTCTCATGTCGGATCACTTTCTGAGGCCGCCTCGGGGAAACTTGGATTATTGTACAGAGTCCGTAACTTCTTCACCCTTGAGCAGTTAGCTATAATTTATAAGAGTCATGTGCGCTCTCAGCTTGAATATTGCTCACCCTTGTGGAATGGTTGTGGAGAGGTTGCATTGAGACAACTGGACAAAATTCAGAATAAAGCTGTTAGAATCATTAACAACCCTGCCATTACATATAAACTACCTCCCCTGCAAGTAAGAAGGAATGTTGCCTCCCTTGCATTATTTTACAGATATTTTTTTGGCAAGTGCTCAGACGAGGTTGCGTCCATGATGCCGCCTCTCCATGCCTTCCCTTGTGCTACACGGGCATCTGGTAGCACTCATGACTGGAATGTCACTCAACCATACTGCAGAGCTTCTGCCTGTCAGAGTTCTTTCGTTCCCCGAACTGCATCTCTCTGGAACTTGCTTCCCCAGAGTTGTTTTCCTCCAGATTTCAACCCGCAGCTGTTCAAGTCTAACTGTTACAGATATTTTATGAATGGAGGACACCAGTAGTCTGGTGTATGGATTATTTTTTTTTCCCCCATTTGTTTTTCCTTCTTCCGTTATTAAAAAAAAAAAAAAAGAAAGAAAAAAAAAAAAAGCTGCGCGAGGCTTACATGAGGGAGTGTTAGTGCCAACTTTAACATATGGATGTGAGACTATGGTGTGGCATGAAAATGAAAAGTCAAGAGTAAAAGCAGTGGAGATGGGACTACTGAGGAATGTATGTAAAGTACAGAGGATGGATAGGATACGAATTAATGTGATTCATGAAATATGTGGAGTGAGGTAGTCGGTGGACACCAGAATCGAAGCGAGTGTACTGAGATGGTATGATCATGTGGAGAGAGTGGATAACAATAGAGTGGTGAAAAAGTTATATATGAGCGAATATGAAGGAAGGAGGAGGCGAGGTAGGCCAAGAAGAAGGTGGAGATATATGGTGGGTGAGTGTGTGAGGAAGAGAGGTTTGGAAGTCGGTGAGGCTAGAGAACTGACAAGAGATTGAGCTGGGTGGATGAATGAGAAATGCATGATCACGGACTTGGCACTCCTTTCTAACGTGGTAACGTCCTGATTGACTCTATCGGATATGTTATATGGTGAATGTTTTCGGCGTATCCGGTAGAGCCAGGATTCCGGGGTCTTGAATGATGAGTGAATAGAAGCATGGTCCATTGGATTGGGCAAATTTGGGCTGTCTGGATACTGCTACTCCTCACCCTGTCCTAGGGTGGAAAAGGAGGTTCGGGATAATGATATATATACTGGTTATATATATATATATATATATATATATATATATATATATATATATATATATATTCCCTGGTTACCATCTCCTTACAAACTTCCGTAACAAGGGCGGCACCTGTTATATCAAATCCCAATATGCAGTTGACACTATTTTAAACTTCATTTCATCCAGTTTTGATTATTCATTATTTAAACTAAACTGTCAAAATATTACCAAATATATTTGTGTAGTTTATCGCTCCCCCAAAGCTTCTTCGGAACCCAGTACATTTGATTCCATATCCACACAGTTGAGTAACTTTAACCTTGCCCTTAGCACGAAATTACCATTTTGAGTGATTTTAACATACATAATGTTAAATAGTTATTGCATTCTGCCAGGACTGACGACGCTGGTTTAGAGTGCGAGCTGTTTGCAGAATCGTTTAATCTCACCCAGCTGGTAAAGCAACCAACCAGAATACCTGATAATCCTGACCATAATGCCCATCTCTTGGATTTATTCTTGACAAATAATCCAGATCAATACAGGATAGAGGTACTGTCACCACTTGGATCCTCCGACCACAATCTCTTCAAAGCCTCATTAGTTAACCCCTCCACACCTCCCCGTTCTGAACTTGTCAGAGTGACCCGATGGCACTTTGATAGGGCAAACTGGGATAGATTTAGAAATTATCTTGCTGACATTCCATGGCAGTCTTTTTTCTCTAGTGATCGCAATTCTTCCCAGTCCCACATTTGCGACTTAATACTAGCTGGTATGGCTTTATACATACCAAGTCAACAGTTCACAAAAAGATCGAACTCTCCAAATTGGTTTGATTGCAACTGTGCCAGAGCAACAGCCCAAAAGTCATTAACATATAACTCTTACTTAAAATCAAAAACATCTGAATCACTCTCTCAATTTATAAATGCTAGAAATCATGCAAAAGCTGTATTAAATCTAGCTAAATCAAACTTTCTTCAAAAGCAAGCATCAAAACTACTTAACAACCCTAATGACAATAGAATATTCTGGTCAACTCTTAATTCTTTCAATAAAAACTTTAACAAGTCGTCATACATTCCCCCACTAAAATCTTCAGATGGCAACATTTCAAATGACCCGCGTGGGAAAGCGGATATTTTTGCCAGTACATTTGCCAGAAACTCTACTATTGACGATACCAGCCAGAATGTCCCAGCACTAGAACTTGACTCTCCTGAAATTGCCCCACTTAAAATACAGACAAGATACGTAAAATCCATTCTAGACAATTTACCCACCAACAAAGCTCCAGGCCCAGATGGAATTCCGACAATTGTTTTGAAAAAGTGTTCCCCTGAACTTGCCTCTGTTCTAGCTAAATTATTCAGACTATGCATACGTACCTCTTTATTTCCAAATTCATGGAAAGAAGCCAATATTCACCCATTTCCGAAGAAGGAAAGTTCCTCTGACCCCTCTGATTACAGACCAATACCTGTCACATCTCTTGATAAGGTATTTGAAACTTTAAATAATATGCACATTGTTAAACATCTTGAATCCAACAACTTAATTACTGATAGACAATATAGTTTTCGCCACGAAAGATCCACCATTGACATACTCAATCTCCTAACTCATACCATCCGTCAATCAATTCATCTACATGGAGAAACGCATTCAGTAGCTCTTGATATTTCTAAAGCTTACGACAGAGTATGGCACCATTCCCTGCTGTCCAAACTCCCATGCTATGGACTAAAATCTTTTGTTCCTTTGAATTCTTCATATCTTAGTGACAGGAAAATAAGAGCAAAAGTAGATGATGTACAGTATATTTCAATTTCCACTCAATTAACGCCAGCGTGCCGCAGGGATCAGTTCTGGCACCAACCCTATTCCTGGTTCATATTAATGATCACTTACCTGTCACCCACAATTCCATCCACTCATACACAGATGACTCAACACTACATAGTTCATTCACACTCAGACACCCATTTACAAAGTCTAGTCTCTCTACCTCCCAACTGAGTACAGCCATCTCCATAAATCAAGACCTATCTACGATCAGTAAATGGGGACAAAACAACCTTGTCCCTTTTAATGCTAGTAAAATTAAATACATACAGTTTACTAATAGACAGATATTGCCAGATTCGTACATTACCTTCAGTGGTACTAATATTCCCATCTCAAAAAGTATTGAAATTCTTGGCGTCTCTCTTAACAATGTCCTCAGCTGGACCTCTCATGTTAGATCACTTGCTAAAACCGCCTCAAAGAAACTTGGATTATTGTATAGAGTCCATAACTTCTTCGCTGATGAGCAGTTAGCTATAATTATTAAGAGTCACGTGCGCACTCAGCTTGAATATTGCTCACCCTTGTGGAATGGATGTGGAGAGGTTGCATTAAAACAACTAGACAAAATTCAGAACAAAGCCGTTAGAATTATTAACAACCCTGCCATTACAAATAAACTACCTCCCCTGCAGGTAAGAAGGAATGATGCCTCCCTGCAATATTTTACAGATTTGCTTTTTGGCAAATGCTCAGACGAAGATGCGTCCATGGTGCAACCTCTCCAAGCCTTCCCTCGTGCTACACGGGCATTTTTGGTAGCGCTCATGACTGGAATGTCACTCAACTATACTGCAGAACTTCTGCCTGTCAGAATACTTTCATTCCCCGAACTACATCTCTCTGGAACTCGCTTCTCCAGAGTTGTTTCCCTCCAAATTTCAACACACAGCTGTTCAAGTCTAACTGTAACAGATATTTTATGAACAGAGGACACCAGTAATTTGGTGTATGGATCATTTTTTTAATTCATTTGTTTTTCCTTCCTTCTTTCTGTTATTTAAATAGAATATATATATATATATATATATATATATATATATATATATATATATATATATATGGGGGAGGCGGTGGGTGAATCGGTAGAGAGGCGGCCAGCAGTCCTGATGGAACCAGGTTCGAATCCCGGCTGGGGCAGGGAACAGTTTAAAATGAGACTTTCCTGATCTACTAGATAACCCGCTGACATGTCATAAAAGTACCCCCGCTAATACCAATACACCAGTCCTGTATGAAACAGCCCTAGCATGTATTCAATATGGACGGTGGGTGTTAGCGCCGAAGTGGTGACATGTAGAGGTGTATGGTATGTAGGAGGACTACTGGGCCTTGACAGCAGGCTGTGAAGCCTATGCCCAGAAGTCGGACACATAATATATATATATATATATATATATATATATATATATATATATATATATATATATATGCACAGTATTCATATATATATATATATATATATATATATATATATATATATATATATATATATATTGTGGTAGGTGAGGGCACTCACCATCCACTCACTTGATGTAGTGCTGCTTTCGGGTGTCTGCCCTTTCCTCTCCTCCATCCTTTTTCCCTTGCATCCTCTCCTATCTTTCTTTCTTTTCTTCATTCTTTCGTCGTACTGCTGCATACGGGTGACTTTACACTCCCTCTTCTGTCTTTTTTTCCTTCATTCTTTCCCCTTCGTTCTGCGTGTGAGGCAGTGTACACTGAGTGAAAATCCAAAAGGTTTCCTGTACACCAGGAAACCATTTACTATTACCATATAACCAAAAATTTTGGCGCCTGGTGGTTTTGTTTGTAATTAAGGCACTGCAATCGAATTAACCCGGTGAAGGTTTGTATCCAGGGGATGTTTTTTTTTTTTTTTTTGCTCATGTAATGCCACTCAGGGATGAGTGAGGCTGGTCACTCTCAACTTAAATGTCATGCTCAACTTGCCTAGCCCCGGGTTTCTACACTCCTTATGGAGCAATGTTGGACTGGACGATGAATGAATGAATGAATGAAATATATATATATATATATATATATATATATATAGACCGGATGCCCTTTCCGATGCCTACTAATGACCCTTGGGTGGACTTGACTTGAACCTCCGACCTTTCGGTCAGAGCGCTCTAACCCATTCAGCCATGGCTGCTGTAACCAGCTAGGTGACAGGAGAGCGCTCCCTCTCCCTGCAAGGCAGCTTTCCCAGGTGTGCCGAGAACTCACGACTCCTTGGTCTCGTGTTTGACGCTCTATCACTGAGACGCCATGCCCCTTACATATATATATATATATATATATATATATATATATATATATATATACATATATATATATATATATATATATATATATATATATATATATAATATGTCACGAATTCACGCGAGCGTATTTATATAAATTCATGACATTGTACTCTAATGAGAAAACCGCGAACTCTAGTGGAATTCCCACTGGACATCACTCGGTTCAACCGTCCTCGTATTCACTTCGATCGGGATGGTTTTCAGAACATTTGTCACTGTTTCACAAGTGACCATTCTTATCCATGACATTAGTGCTTTCACTGAGTGATTTATTGTGAGCCTATATCGTTCACCTTCCTTCTGTTGACCGTTGAAGTTAGGCCACGCCTATTTTCGGTGAACACGGCCATCTCTCGCTCCCTTTCATAGTTTGAAGTCAGTCAGCTCGGGATCGTCGTGAGGATAGGGTCGTTTTGTGCCCAACATAGACCAGCGTCTCTGGTGTACAGCAAATTCCTGAATCTCCACCTAGATGGTGACTGGCGAAGCAGGCTTCGAGCAAATAGCAGCATTGGTGTTCATCACAGGCGCCCAGACTTTCACTTCGGATCCCCTCCACTGACCAGTATTTCTGTTCGTTCCTCTAGGCTTAAGTTTAATTAGCTTTTGAATGAGTGAGTGAGTGTATTCTCTTGTTATTTGAATTCTTGGGTCCTCTAGCGACCATGAAATTCCTCTTTTGAATTTATTTTGAGATTCATATAACGTAAATTTATTTTATTGCAATAAAAAAATTTAGTTCTTTTCTTTGAGCTTAATGTAATTAGACTCGTGCTTTATTTTTCCACATTAAGTTTATTTTATTTGCCACTCCTAGTTTGCACAAACTCTTTACAATATTCATAACTGGTACTTAGGCCAGTTCTTTTGTATCAAGCTTAAATCCGCTGTGCCAGCCGGGAGTTAAGCACCGGCAAGAACCTGTTTATTATTATTAGCATTAGTTATTGTCAGGGGTGGAGTCACTTTCTCGAGAGGCTAACAGTACTACAAACAGCACTCGTGAGAAATTAGTCTCTGCTGTGTACTGTTGAGAAACTTTATAAATTCTCATCTTTAGAGAATCAGCAAAGTAAGCCGGCATAAAGTAAAACTTACTGCTAGATTTTCACAAGTTAATTCCTTGTCTATATTTTCAAGTAACATCCAGCATTTTAAACTCATAATTTCACATCCCCCCGTGACATCTGGCGACCTCATTCCAGGATATTAACTCCTAGCTCTAAAGTTATTAACGAGATAATACTCACTCACTCACACCTAGGTATTAATCATTAAAGTCTATAGGCACTATCTTACTGGTGGTTATTGATTCATTTCTATTAATTTTACATAATAGTTTTCCCAGTCAGTTGCATTTTTTAAATTTTCTTTCTTTACCAGTTTAACTTGATAAAACTGGTCACCACCAACCTGTGCCTATATTCTTTACTTTTGATTATTGGCATTTCTTTGCAAAATAGCAGTCAGTACTCAGTCTTTAGTCTACTCAGCCTTAGTTGAGTTAGCATCATGGCTACTAATATGTATGTACAGGAAGCCAAAGATATGGGGCTTAGCGATCCCAAACAAATAAAAGAATACGCGCTCTCTCGGTTCAGTTATGTGCAGCAGCGTGAGAATGATGCTCGTGAGGAGCATCAAATTCAGCGTGAGGAACGCGAGAGAGAAAGTGAACACGAGCAAGAACAACGCGAAAGAGAACGTGAATGTGAGCGAGAACAATGAGAAAGAGAACGTGAATACGAGCTAGAACAACGAGAGAGAGAACAAGAACACAAACGTGTCGAGCGCAAGGCACGTGAGAAACATGAACTTGAGATACTGAAGCTCAAGTAAGACTCCTTGGCTTCAGACACATCTGGTGCAGCTAACCCAAGCTTCACGAGCGCTCTCCCTGCACATATTCTGGCGACCCCACGCATCAAGCATCCTCCATACAAGGAAGGTGAGCGAATCGAGCCATTCATAGCTCGTTTCGAAGACATGGCTCAGCTGTACCAGCTGGATGAGGCAGCTAAGCGGCTCCAGTTTCTTAGCTTGTTTGAGGGCCCTGCCCTCGATATTCTCCATAGAATTCGTGTTGACAATCTCACATATGAGATGATGAAGGCCGCACTCATCAAAGCGTACGGTCTCACAGTTGACGATGCTAGGAGTCAGTTTATAAGAGTGCATCCACAAGTAAAGGAGACTGCTGTTCAGTTTCTTGATCGGCTTACTGCGTACTTAGACTAGTGGATGGAGAAAGATGAAACTCCTCCCACACGAGAGGGGATAATTGACCTTATGCTGCGCATGCAGCTAGAAAAGTTATGGCCTGCTGAGCTTATGGCTCAGCTTAAGATCTGCCAGGTAAGAGATGCCAGCCAAATGGTGGAGAAGGCTGATGCATTCTTCACTGCGTACTGGTATCAAACTCGTAAGCAACACACCTGGAACAGGAAAGCTGACAAATCTGGGAAATTGTCTCAGACTGAACCCCAGCATCAAGGCCGTCCTCAGAATAATGGCCAAGGTCCAAACAAACCGCAGAAGAAGGACCAGGGGCAAAACACCCAGAAACCTGTGAAAGTGGTACGACACGTACCCTAATGAGCAGCAGTATCAGCCATGCGATCGACCGTCGGGACTATCCTTTTCAGCACCAGCCCCGGTGTATCGGAGGCAGGAGGCAAACAGCCTTTATTCCTCAACAGCAGTACGGTGGTGTCATCGCTAGCAGCACATGTACTTCTCCACAGTTCACTAGTCCCCCAGTGACAGTGAACTCTCCACCACAGGTTGTCAATGCTTCATCTCCCCAGACGGTGAGTATGACCCCTTACGTATCTAGTTCTCAGGGTACCATGTTTGCCGCCTCATTTATTCAGCAGCCTCATCAGTGGCTGGCTGCTTCCTTCACAGGCCCTCCAACAGGTAACAGTGCCTTCCTTCTTCAGCCAGGGTTTGTGGGAGGCGTTCCTGTAAAGGTCCTGAGAGACAATGGTTCCTCAGGTTGCTCTGTCAGGCAGAGTCTAGTTCGGCCTGAGGAGTGCACAGGTCGACAGATCCAAGCTCAGCTTATTGATGGATCAGTGAGATCATTCCCTGAGGCACGTATCCAGGTGGCATCTCCATTTTACGCTGATACGACACTTGCAATTGTCATGCCAGAACCTATGTTTGACCTTATAATAGGCAATATATCAGGTGCCAAGTATAGTTGCTCTGTAGATGACGCTACTCGGACTTCGGCTGCAGTAACACGAGCCATGGCCAAGGCTCCAAACTGTGTCACCCTGGTGACCATTGCATCGCCGCAAGATCTGATTTGTAGTCAAGATGTTGTCCAAGAACAACAGTCTGACCTGACACTTGCTGCTGTGCGGAAGAAGCAAAAGGGTTGAGTGATTCAGTATTCATGGGGGAGGTCAAGCCAGGTTCCTTCGTAAACAAGGATGGCTCTACCGTGAGTCACGAACACCCCAGGGCGAGGTTCGACTGCAGTTTGTCGTTCCTGCTAAGTATCGCCAAGCAGTGTTAGAATGGGGTCATTGTTTAGCCTCAGGTCACATGGGCAAAAGGATAACCCAGGGCTGTATCCGTGCTGACTTTTTCTGACCAGGAATGGGGCAGAAAATAGCTTTGTGTGTTCCTGCAATGTGTGTCAATGTACCACCATCCAGGGACATGTCCTTCCTGTGCTGTGTGAATCCACGCCCATGATCTCTGAGTCAGTTGAGAGAGAGCGCAGTGGTAATGTGAGTGCAGATCTAATGTCTTGCCCGTTGACCCCACAGGACACATTATGTCCAGGGCCTGTACATACATATGTACTGTAGGTTAAGGGGGAAGTTCAAGAACCCAGCAGAGGCAATCCGAGGCTGTGTTTGAATTACCTAGTGGTGTCTTGAGCTGTGGGCCTCTCTGAGGATTCCCGGAGAATGAACATTATCCACATGAGTGTTCACACCCACGTTGGGTGTTAAAATGTGACCTGCCCAAGATTGCATAGGGATTCTCAGATAGCCGTTATCAATTGTAAGTGTAGTGTTAGGTTTAACTAGTAAACTGCCTGTTCTCAGAGATTTGAGCAATCCAAGGACTAGCACGTTTCCTGGTTAATAATGTAGGTTTAACCAGTAAACTGCCCGTTCTCAGAGATTTGAGCAATTCAAGGACTGGCACGTTTCCTGGTTAATAATGTAGGTTTAACCAGTGAACTGCCCGTTCTGAGATTTGGGCAATCCAAGGACTAGCACGTTTCCTGGTTAATAATGTAGGTTTAACCAGTAAACTGCCAGTTCTCAGAGATTTGAGCAATCCAAGGACTAGCACATTTCTTGGTTAATAATCTATGTTTAACCAGTAAACTACAGGGGTCCTCAGAGATTTGAGGAATCCAAGGACTACGTTTCCTGGTTAATAATGTATCCATCAACAAAATAATAGTGTACTTTTTGTAACATAAGTACTGACTACTAGACTGAGAGAGAAATTGTAATTCAATAAAAATTGTTTGTCACACTAACACTTTTGATGCTCCACCTTGATTGCTTTCACAGGTGCAGCTGGCGAGTGTAGCAATTTTGTCATGCAGATCAGCTGATCATCTCTGCTGCATGCTGCCGTCTCTTCTCTTCTGCCTCGTCGTCTCTATTTACTATTGATCTGTATTATATCATTTTACATGTACGCACAGTTACACCACAACTATCACACCTACACCGTGTATTACATACATCACGCTACATGACAATTAGTTGTTAATGTTAATGTAGCGAAGTTTTCGCTCAGTTTGACCTGAGGACAGGATTCTTCACCGTTATCATGGAGTTTTTTCCTCAAGCTTGCTTCTATTAACCCGCCCCGTCCCGGCCACTTTTCGACCACTGGTACCCCCCAGTCCCGGGCATTTTTCGACTTTTTTTTTTTTTTTTGCTTAAACTTTCGCTTTTGGTCAGAAACAATGTCCGGTGGCAAAGAAAGTGGTCCCCGGGGTCCCTAATTAGCTTAACCAGGTATGCCTTGGTCCCACCTGGCCCCGTGTTCTCCCTATGTGGTGTGAGCATCAAACGTTTTCTATGGTATTATAAGTTTGGGAAACCAATGAAAGTAAGTAGAAATGAATTTATTACAAACATAAAAACATGTGATAAAAGAGTATATTGGATTTTATACAAAAATAGAGCAGAAATAAGCATTGTACCATCGTGAGAAACGAGCAAAATCGGCCAACTTGGTCCCGATGAATCGCTAACATTCTAAAATCATGATACATATAATTTTTTTTACTTACATAATACTTCTACAATAACATTATACCATTTTACATTTTATTGAACTGTTTTTACGTATTCACAGGCCTTTTGATAACATTTAGCGTAATGTTAGCGCTTATTTACGTAGTGAGTGAACTCGCTGTGACTGTTGTTTCAACTCGTATTGTGCTTTTTCTACTTACATAATACTTTTCTAATATTATTATACACTTTTCAACTTTATAGAACTGTTTTGAGATTATTTCAGGCCTTACGTAAATATATAGTGTAATAATAGCGCATAGTAACACACACGGTGAAGTCGCTATGACAACTAATTCAACTTACAACCTATTTTTGTACTTATATAATAATTCTACACTAACACTGCACATGTAAACACTTGATATAATTGATATTACATCATTTCTGAACGTACGATGGAACTTAGCGTCATATTTGCGCGTACTTACACAGGGAGTGTTATCGCGATATCATTTGTTTCATCTTACACTAGTAATCAACTTATAAAATACCTTACTACTAACATTACAACATCTTCCACTGTATATAATTCCTATCACATACTTACTGACCAGAATGTGGGTGTACTCGTGACATCAATTATGACAACTTACAGTAATGTTCAACTTATACGTTTTATTCATGCTAACATTACACCCGTTTCCACTTTATTTCCTTGCTATCACATATTTACTGACCAGATTTACACAGTGGGTGTAGTTTTGATAACAATTCTTTCCACTTACACTAATTCTCATCTTATACATTACTTTTCTGAAAAAATAACACCCGTTTCAACTTTATATTTGACTTAGCACCTACTGACTGGCCTTACCATTATCATGAGCGTCATTTCGCCTTCCCACACAGTTTCAGAAGTGTAGGAAATTATGATATTCCTTGAAACAAGGCTGAAGGCACAACGCAACATTGCACTCGACACACTCGTATCTTGTGTCTTTTCTCTGCGTGGATGGTCTGACTGTTGAGTGCCTACATACATGGCAGCGACGCTGGGGTTTACGACGGTTTGGTTCGGAAGGGATTCCGCTGGGGTAGTGGCGGCCTGCAAGACGTAGGGGAGTCTGAGCAGCACGGGGGGCGCAGGGGCGGTGTGGGGGTCTTTCCTGGGCATGCTTGGCGATTATTTCACTTGCCAGCTCCCTCACAAACCCCTCAAAGGTCTCGGATACTCCGGTGGTCATTGCGTGCAGGTAGTGGGCGTTCAGGACCGTGATGTCGAGCAAGTGGAAAAAGAGTTTCTTGTACCACTTCATCGTGGTCCTGGCACAGTCAACACTTGAAATCATCAAGTCTGACTGATCAACTTGCCTCATGTTCAGATTATAGGCAAGTACAGACTCTGGTTTCCATACGTTGCCCTCCTCTCGCTACGGTGATCCACGGAGTCTGTGCGGTGCATCAGGGGGCTGTGAACAGTTGATAGGAGGCAAACTTCCCTGTTGTGGTTCCACAGGGTTGCAAGGATGTTATTGGCCTGGAAGAAAACCACCTCATTCTTGTCAAGTTTCCTCCCTATCTTGACCATATGGCGACGGTTTCTCTTGACTGTACCACAGACTCCGGTGTCGTTTTGGTGGAGGAACCTAGCGAGAAGAGGGCTAGTGTACCAGTTGTCCAGGTACAACACATGACCACGATGAAGGTACTCTTCTATCATTGTCTTCACCACGGCCCCAGAGAGTCCTATACTCCGATCTTCTATTATATCTGTTCTGTGCGCCCGTGTACAAGACTATGTCTTGCACATAACCAGTCTTACAGTCACACATAACAAAGATCTTGAACCCGAAACGGTGTCTCTTGCTGGGTATGTACTGCCTAAAGGAAATATTGCCTCTCCACAACACAAGACTCTCGTCTATGACGAGGTCTCTGTAGCGATAAAATGAGGAGCGGAACATTTCCCGTAAATGATCAAATACCAGCCTAATTCTCCTCATTTTATCGGTGTTATTTGCATTGGCTGGATCATCTGCATCAAAAAAGTGGAGGCGGCCGAGAATAAACTGAAATCTATTACGACCCATCACCTTTCCAAAGAAAGGTGTTAGGATGATTGGGTCCGTTGTCCAGTAGGCAGGAATTTGATTTTTCCTCACCACACCCATCAAGATTACCAGGGCAAAAAATAGGAACATCTCTGATATAGTCACGGGATAGTCATACTGTTCTGCATGCTTGCTTGTGGTTCCTAAGCGTTCACTTTCAAGGCGCTGGGATTGTGAAAATATATTTGTCTGTTCTACTATGCGCCCAACAATTGCCTCACCAAAAAACAAGTTGAAAAAATCTAACCGTGACGACCCAGCATTTACACCTTGAGCCGTGCAACCTGACCGCCACTCCTCAGTGAAAGGGTGAATGATGGGAGTAAAATTACTCCCATCCTCCCAGTTCCACGTGACACCACCGTCTCCAGCCACGTCACCATCGTCCCCTTCGTCAGGGTGAGGAGGTAAAGGTGGTGGGGGAGGTTGGGGAGGTGGAGAGCGGCGCCTCTCATCACTCACACTTCTCTTCCCTCTCCCTTTTCCTTTACCCTTTCCCTTCCCTTTCTTTCCTTTCCCCACATCCTGGGGCTGTGGGGAGGAAGTTTGTGAATATTCAGGGGCGAAAGAAGTGCTGGGGAGTGACTCAACCTCCTCTCCCCTAGGCCTACGAGCACCACGTGCTCGTGCTGCCTCCCTCACACCACTGGCCCCTTCACCCCGCACTACCCCCACACCACTCTCACTTTCACCCCGCGCTGCCGCCACAACACTTTCCCTTTCTCCCAGCAATCCCACCACACCACTTGCTACTTCCCCAGACAAAGTACTTTGACCATACCATAGGTGTCGTCTCGCCCCACCTTCTGATCCACGTGGTGATATTTTCTCCTTTCCCAACCACGTGGCGATATCACGTCCTAGGCCTCCGTCATCCTCATCATCCTCATCCTCGTCCTGATCAGAATCGTGATGGAGAGATAGCTGTGCACGTGGCTGGGGAGCAGGCTGGCCTTCCCTTGCCTTACGGTATGTCACATACCGCGTTTTTCGGGGCGAAGGGACCTCCTCATCACTGCTACTTATTTCTTCCTCTGGCTGGACGTAATCGCAATCCACCACATCATCATCGAGTGGAGAATCACTGTCTCCAGTGAAGGCTTCCAGGACGGATGCAATTTGCTCGTCTGAGAGACCTTTCCGCGCCATGTCTGACCTGGGTCACTGCTGGCAGGTGAGTGACCGAGACAAGGGCGAGCGCGGGTCACGCGGGGTCTAGGACGCTGCCCGCCTGGCGGCAGGTAGGGGAAGCTTGGATACCCGGGCGAAACGAAAATCTCCCGCGAATTTTGAAAATTGTGGAAATTATGAACCTTGCAATTGCAGGACATTGAAGTACGTCCTCGGGATTAGCTGTGACAAAACGTGAGGACGTGGAAGTACGTCCTCGGGATGGCGCGGGTTAATGTAAATACGAGGTTTTTACGCTCATGGGTGACTGTGATTTTCTCCTGTAGCAGGACAGTACACACACTACAGTGTGAATCTTGTGTGACTAAGTTAGGATTTATATGTATGTATATCGAAAACTTTTCTGAAGAAAAATTTGATTTTGATGGGGAGTAATGTCACGAATTCGCACGAGTATATTTATATAATTTCGTGACATTGTACTCAAATGAGAAAACCACGAACTCTAGTCGAATTCCCACTGGACATCACTCAGTTCAACCGTCCTCGTATTCACTTCAATCGAGATGGTTTTCAGAACATTTGTCACTGTTGCACAAGTGACCATTCTTATCCATGACATTAGTGCTTTCACTGAGTGATTTATTGTGAGCCTATATCGTTCACCTTCTTTCCGTTGACCGTTGAAGTTAGGCCACGCCTATTTTCGGCAAACACGGCCATCTCTCGCCCCCTTTCATAGTTTGAAGTCAGTCAGCTCGGGATCGTCGTGAGGATAGGATCATTTTGTGCCCAGCGTAGAGCAGCGTCTCTATTGTACAGCGAATTCCTGAATCTCCACCTAGACGGTGATTGGTGAAGCAGGCTTAGAGCGAATAGCAGCATTGGTTTCATCAAAGGGCCCAGACTTTCACTTCGGCTCCCCTCCACTGACCAGTATTTCTGTTTATTCCTCTAGGCTTAAGTTTAATTAGCTTTTGATTGAGCGAGTCAGTGTATTCTCTTGTTATTTGAATTCATGAGTACTCTAGCGACCATGAAATTCCCCTTTTGAATTTATATTGAGATTCATATTACGTAAATTTATTTTCCTGTAATCAATAAATTTACAGTTCTTTTCTCTGAGCTTAATGTAATTACACTCGTGCTTTATTTCTCCACATTAAGTTTGTTTTAGTTGCCACTCCTAGTTTGCACAAACTCTTTACAATATTCATAACTGGTTCTTAGGCCAGTTCTTTTGTATCAAGCTTAAATCCGTTGTGCCAGCCAGGAGTTAAGCACCGGCAAGAACCTGTTTATTATTATTAGCATTAGTTATTGATTGTCAGGGGTGGAGTCACTTTCTCGAGAGGCTAACAGTACTACAAACAGCACTCGTGAGTAATTAGTCTCTGCTGTGTACTGTTGAGAAAGTTTATAAATTCTCATCTTTAGAGAATCTGCGAAGTAAGCTGGCGTAAAGTAAAACTTACTGCTAGATTTTCACAAGTTAATTCCTTGTTTCTAGTTTCAAGTAACATCCAGCATTTTTAACTCATATCTATTTTTAACTCATAATTTCACACAACCCCGTGACAATATATATATATATATATCTATGTATATATATATATATATATATATATATATATATATATACCTAGGCTGCTTCCCCCAAAGAAAGGGAGGTAGCAGAGACAGGACGACACGCTCCCCATTTACTCATCCATTCAAGCACATTCATTCGCATCTTAGCCCCAAAGTGGAGAAGGGACATATCCTCACCACACCACACCACTCAAGGGTCAACTGCGCAGTGCAATCAGTGACATCTGCAGCAGGGCCCGACAGGAGAGCTGGTTTACCCTTGCCATATCATAACAGACCCATCCCCTTACCTGCACCTGACCTGACTAGCAGATCAGACCTAATGTGGGAGAATATCCCCTCAGGGCTGCGTCATCATTTATTCATTCACAATTTCCCTCCATTTATTTCTGTCACGCACAGCCACTCTTCCTTCCTCAACAGACATCCCTCTCACATCCAGCGCTCTCTTCACAGTGTCCATCCATCCTGTTTGTGGTCTCCCTCTCAGTCTTACACCTCTCACATCAAATCTAGTTATCTTTTTCACCAATCGCTCATTATCCATTCTCTCCATATGCCCAAACCATCGCAACACCCTCTGCTCAACTCTATCAGCCATCTCCCGAACAACTCCAGTTCTCCTTCAAACTCCATCATTTCGCACTCGATCCATATGCGTCACTCCACACATACTCAGACACCTCATCGCCATTACATTCAAACTTTTCCTCAATGCTACACCCATATTCCATGTTTCAGCCCCATATAACGTAGTCAGTACCACAACACCCTCATACAACCTTCTCTTTACATCCATTCTAAGCGAACAACATCTAAACACCTTTTTCATTCCTCCCAGCACCTTACCTACTTCATTCATTCTAAACTTCACTTCTGCATCTATTCTTCCATCCACAGCATTATGTGACCCTAATTATTTAAAACACTCTGCCTCCTCAAGCATCTCACCATTCAAAACTATATTCATCCCCCTACCATCTACCAACCTCGTGCACTTCATCACTTTAGTCTTATTCTCATTTACTTTCAATTTCCTCCTTTCACACACCCTTATAAATTCCTCTACCAACTGTCTCAATCTCTCCTCTGAATCAGCCACCAGTGCAGAATCATCTGCAAACAGCAGCTGCTTCAGATTCCACTCTCTACCGTCAACATTCACCAGACTCAGACCTCCACCTAAAACTCTTGCATTCACCTCCCTTACAACACCATCCATATAAATATTAAACAACCAAGGCGACATCACACATCCCTGTCGCAGCCCCACTCTCGCAGGAAACCAATCACTCACAGCATTTCCCACTCTTACACATGCTCTACTATTTACATAAAAACTCTTCACCCTTTTTAGTAACCTACCATCAAGTCCATACAATCTTAAAACAGTCCACAAAGCCTCCCTATCAGTTCTATCATACGCTTTCTCTAAATCCAAGAATGCCCAAAACACATCCTTGCCTTTCGCTAAATACTTTTCACACACTTGTCTCACAGCAAACACCTGATCCATGCATCCTCTCCCTCTCCTAAAGCCACACTGCTCATCACCAATCACTCACTCTGTACCCTGTCTAACTCTCATAATTAACACTACAATACACCTTACCTACAACACTCAAGAGACTTATACCCCTAAAGCTAGTACATTCATACTTATCACCCTTGCCTTTATACAATGGGACCACACAAGCACTTGCCCATTCAATTGGCACCATACCATTCACAAAGCACACATTCAACAATCTTAATAACCAGTCAACAATAGTCACTCCACCACCCTTCAGGCATTCCACATCACACCCATCCATACCTGCAGCTTTCCCTGTTTTCATCTCCATTACTGCCTTCTCCACTTCCTCCTTCGTGATCAAAGCATCATTCATCTCTCCCAACACATTATTCCTTGCACCCTTCCATCCGCCACAATCTCAGCCACCCTTTCCTCCTCTACATTTAATCTTTCAAAATACTCTGCCCATCGCTTCCTTACTGCATCCATCTCAATTAACATCCTTCCATCCTCTGCTTTTACTCGCTCTTCCTTCCCAGACTCTCCCTTTCACACCCTTGTCACCTCCTTCCAGAACATTTTCTTATTTTGTTGAAAATTCTCTGTAAGCCGCCTACCCCACCTCTCATCTCCTACTACCTTAGCATCACGCACAGTCCTTCTCACCCTATTCCTCTTTTCCTTATACCTCTCATATGACACCTCGTCCTTCCTCTGCAGCCACACTTCATATGCACGTCTCTTCTCAGCCATAGCTATACTTACTTCCTCGCACCACTATTCACTTCCTTTTCTTACACCACCACCCACTTGTCTCACACCACACACCTCTTCTGCTTTCCCCACCACAGCACTCTTAAACAACTGCCATTTCTCCTCCACACCCCCATTTTCCTGATCTTTCACTTCGTTCCACTCATCTTTCAATTTCTCCTGATACTCTATCATTTTCTCTCTTATCCAACTCACTCACTTTCAAAACCTCCCTGCCACACCTAACCCTCCTAGCTCTCACCCATCTCTTACCTCCTCTTAACTTTCCCTCCACCAGGTAGTGGTCAGTCATACCTCCGCTCTCCCCTCTCATAACTCTCACATCCAGCAATCTTCCTATTACATTCCTGGACACAACCACATAGTCCATCAAAGCACTATCAACAACCCTTCCATCCTCCTGTCTCACCCACGTATACTTAAAAATATCTATCTTCTCAAACAGCGTATTTCCAATCACCATCTCTTGCTCAGCGCACATCCCTATCATTCGTTCCCAATTTTCACTTCTTCCAGGCACACCATGCATACTAACTACACCTTCAAATGCTACGTTTCCCACTGTAGCATTCAGATCTCCCATCATTACCACATTCACATTCGCTCCAAAACTCTGCAGACACTCATCAACATCATTCCAGAAAGACTCCTCTCTTCCTCATCCCTTTCACTACCAGGCCCATATGCACTCACAAACACCCACAACTCACGTTCAAATTTTGCTTTCACCCACATCAGTCTTGATGACACCTCCTACCACTGCTGTACTTCCGGACTCACTAATAAGGCCACACCTTCTCTTGCCCTTCCTCTATCAACACCTGACAATCTTCCATTCACACTTCCAAACATAGACTCACCCTTCCCTTTCATCTTTGTTTCACTCAAAGCTAACACATCCAACTTTCTTCTCACAAACTTTCTCCCAATCTCCTCCCTTTTAGCCTCAATCGTACTACATTCACGCACATTCATAGACCCAATCTTCAGGGTACGGGGATAAATCAGTCCCCCATCCCTTTCTCTGGCCTGTCTCTTTTTAGGAACTAAAAAACAGAGGAGGAGGTCCCTAGTCCCCTCATCCTGCCCCTTTTAGTCGCCTTTTACAACACGCAGGGAATACGGTGGCAGTATTCTTCCTAACACAACCTGGCTGCAGAGTAGTAGTAGTAGTACCACTCCATAGTTCTACAGTATGATATTATTTAACTTAGGAGAGACGTATCGTGGCAGAGCGCTCAGATAGTCTCCAACAGTCCCCTTCAGTGCAAGGTATCACTGTTAAACTAAACAAAATCGTTTGGTGATAGTATGTAAAGAGACGCCATCGTAATGAAAGGGTTACCTGGCTCTGTGGACAATCATATCCCACATGTCAGCACAGCACTTAGGCAGGGCAGCCGCGCGTTTTTCTCAGTATTTGTTATTCCACTTCGTTTCTCACGAAATGGAATCTCATGTTAGGTCATGTCCGTCCGTCCTTAAGTCCATTAGCCGGTACGTCCGTTCGTCCATTCCACGCTGTATTTCGTAAAACATTCGTTGGAATTTTCTCATACTTTTTATTATAGTAGGGCCGTATAGGAGGTTGAAGCTCATCTTTTCTAAATTTAAAAAGAATCCAGTGCAGCCGACTTATGACCAATTTTCTAGTTTTGAAACTTTAAATCCTTTAAATCTCCTTTTCTTTAACAGATGGGTTTACAGGTTGTAAAAAGTGGAATATAGCTCGTTTGGGACTTGCTGTGTTTTAGATTATTTCTGTAACTATGTAGGCGTCTGCAAGTTCAGTGATTTGAACGTTCCCTTACGAGTTGTGACCATACATTTATTCGATCAAGATTTTTCGGTTATGTAACGACTGTGTAATATTGCCTCGCAACGGGCCCTTACACTTCGATAGGATTAATGTGCGACTCGAGTAATTATGTAATTACCTATTGATCTTCGTGTATAGCAATGTAGGCGACGGTTGAGTGTGTGTTGTGAGGGGTGGGGGAGACAGTGCGACAATGGCTGTATTTTAGTTAACATGGTAGACCTCGCAGCATCTCACCCTTAACAATTTATTTTGTGTATTGCATCTTAACATGCCCTTGTATGTTTTTATATAGTTTTATTACCCACATAGTTTGCATCAACAACACACTTTACAAAAGGACATGCTGCCCATTAGTTCTCCCTCCGTTATGTTTTTATATTTTCTTGCTTTTTGACCGTACCTCACCCTATATTTTGGTGTGTAAGAAATGTCAGAATCGTCAATATGATGATGACGAGAGGGTTTTAAGGCGTAATGTGCAAAGCCAATTGCTGGAAGAGGTGCTACAACGTCTCCAAAAGAACTTATAATACCACCTTTACATGTAGGAGTGAAAGTGAAATTGCTTGCTTCTCTTGTGAGTCTCCCGTGTTTGCTTTAGTAAAAGAGCATAAGCGGTAGGGTCATAGCCTGTACAGTATCACCCCCTCGGGATGCATGGGCCGTGGTCTAGGCATCCGCAGTCCAGAACATTCAAGAGTATAGGACCAGGCTATTGCCCTTGGTGACATTACATTATCGACAACCCTATGATCACCCTTTTGCTATAGAACATATGCAAGGCCGTCACTCTGAATGGAGCTTTCTAATAACTAGACCACTAGGAGCCTAATGCCGACAATGACAAGGCTCACTGCTCCCCCAAATAGGAGAGAGGATGTATATGCACTCAAACCTCGATGTAAGGGACCTCCATTTAAGGGATTTCGGATTTAAGGGACTCCATATTTTACCTGGCAAACTGACAGGACCATTCAAAATGTCCGCTACTTGAAACATTAATGTTTCATTATACAGTACCTGTAAAAGAATATTCATAATCATATAAATAAGATAAGTGAAACAATCATTGCATTTCATAATAAGACTGTCTTTATATGTGGTAAAACAATGGACATTTTCAAGTAAGGGACAAGTTGATTCCCCATTTAGTCCCTTAAATCGAGGTTGGAATGTGTTTGTTTCTTGTATGATTGCTCTGCTTCCATGAATAATTGCGTTATTTGTGGCCACATTCCTCAAATTTCGGTATAGGATGCAGGCAAGGCATAGCATATGAAAAGTTTAACAAGGTAGTGACAGTTCTTCTATGTAAGGAGAAAATTGAGTATACTTGTTGAGCCGTTATGTGAGAGGAAGAATAGGATGACAATAGTATATTCTTTTTACAACCAAGCTATTTTACTCAATTTGGAAAAGCCCTCTCCGAAAACAAAACAAAAAACATCGGCGGTATCAAAAGAACGAAAATAATGTCCTTGGGCTGAAGGGGTTAAGGAAGTGATAGTGAGGACAGCAGGAAAGGTTCTGATTTTAAAGGTATAAAATAATTGAAACTGTTTTTTTTTTTTTTTTTCCCGTCTGCATGCTCATCATGTCAGTTTGCTGCTTAAAAGTGAGAGTGGTCTGCAAAAGGTAGTGACTAAGTCTGGAAATATAAGCACAAAACAGTAATCGATAATTAATGTAACTACACTATACCTCCAGGGTATTGTGCATGGAGTCGAGACCCGCATGAAACACGTTTGCTCATTATACTGACACATGACACAAGGCCTCGTCTCGCCGAGGTTGAAATGGAATTATCCTGATATACATTATCCCATCGTGTAGATCAGGGTAATAATTGTATGAAGAACACCATGTTGTATAGGGTCAATTCCATGGCATTCCGTTTCTCACCGTCACCTACATTATTGTATGTCTGGCAGGGAGGAACGGCTTCTCCAGAAAATAAAATTCTGAAACGGGGTGTTCTTCTCCCAGTGTTTGTCCCGAATAAGACGATTGGACAATTCACGTCACAATAATTTCGGTTTCAACTTTGCTGTGAACACCAGGCATCTCGAAATGATCGAATCTTGACTTTGGCTCTCTCTTGTATTGTGCTTTTCTCTTGGAAGGAACAGTTATTGCGGGCTTGTGTCCTTTGGTTCCTTCATCCTAGCATAAAAAAAAGTACAGCCAAAAACATCCTTGTCTGGTTGTTGATAGGATGTCTTAAAAATTTGCATCAAAAGCCGCGCAGTTCCAGCATTTCAGTGCGTTTCCTTCCACGAACAACCTTAACTATCACAAGCGAAAGTCCGCTGACACCTGCTGGCGTTGTTGCAGTGGAAGGAGTTTGAAAAGAATGAATACTCCCTGAGTGGGGTCAGCATTGACAAACATGGAAGCCAGGAAACACTGCCGGCTGGGGATTGTCGACTTTCTTTTGCAATACTCATTTTTTATTTTTTTTATATATTTTTTTTTTTATCAAGGCGAAGATGCACTTGACAGGTTGATGATGCTTGGCTGAATGCAACATGTCCGAATAACATCGTTGTATTTCAACCAATTACCGGTAATGTGAATGGAAACCTAGTAATTATCTGAAATACAACTGTTATTCTGACATGAAGCATTCAGCCAATCATCACCAACCTGTCAAGTGCATCGTCGCCTCGATAGAAAAAAAAATGAGTATAGTAATCTCTTCTACTGACGTCTTATGCTTCCCAGAAATTTCTGCGAATTTTTTCATTTGTTTGTTGAAGACCAAGAGTAAACGTTTGGACGGCAACCTCAGCAATTAGCCAACAAGTCTTTATTACACCTGTTTTGCCCCTTTCAGCCGAGGGGCCATCGTTGGATTCACAACTATGCAGTATATTTTTCTCTTTAACTTGGCTTTAAAATGCCATCTTTTCCTCTCGATAGCTGAGCTACAACAATATTTTAACACTAAATTATGATGCTAGTCACGAAAAGATTCTACAGAAAGGATGCAAAACGGTAGCATTGCCTTATTTGCAGATCAGTTACGTGAAATAAACTACAGATGGACGAAAAACTGGCCCAAGTGAAAGAAGTAACTAACAAACATGAACAAAAGCTACTGGACAACGTGAATACGTCTATGTGGACGTTTGTTCATCTGCTACCGAAAGTCAACCAATGGACTGTGTTCTGTGTTCGTTCATGTTAAGTCGTGTTCGGGTTCTAGTCACATTTTTCGAGCGAACCCTCTCGTTTGTCCTTGTTCGTATTCTTTCCTTGGGTTTGGACAATACCTTCAAATTTTAAAAAATCGCACCGTCTTCCTTTTCCGAATATTAACCGTTCCTAGTTTACTTTATCCTGATTGCGGAGGACAGGGTGACATGCTGTGATTTGTTCGTGGCTACTCCCTCTTGAATTAAAGCGTCTGGCTATAGGCAGACATAGGTAGATAGATAGATAACAGACAGACAGACAGATGGTTAGATAGATAAGTAGATAGACAGATAGACAAATACACTCACCACAAAAACACCGGTTCAGTATGGTAAAAATCGTCGGCTTGTTCATTTGGCCAATCAGCACATTCAGTATACTACAAATAAAAGGCGTATGAAAAAAATAAAAATGTTTTCAGTTTACCGGTAGTCTTTGACCAATAATACCCGGCTGTTGCTTTATTGCTTCCAGTACTGATATTATTCAAGTTCGTATGTTGCCAAAAAAACGACAAAATACGAAATATGCTTTAACGTCCTTCTTCATTCGTCTAACGATCGCCTCTGATCTTCAAAATTTTTCTTACAGTTTCACAGGTGTCGAGCCCTTCACAAATCATTGTCATTACAACACTCTTTTTCCTCCATCTAGAGCTTACAAGACACCATCGTGATGAAAAGTGGGAAGATAAAATCTGGCAAAAGCAAATCGTAGACAAAAACACTCAACAATAGAGGTTGAATACTAGAACTCCCCTTTTCTAGTAGGTATGGCTATGTGAACCATCGAATGTCTGGCAGCACTTCAATCTTGAGGCAATTCTTCCGTTTTAGAATGGCAGATTAAAAACCAACCGCATGCAATTCTGTACATTGCCTCCCCCCCCCCCAATCCTCCCTTTTATTCTTTAGTTTCCCTTGTTTTTGCTGGATTTATCTTCTTCCTTTTTTACAACAGGGGGGCAAGTACGCTACAGATGCAGGAAAAAATAATGATGTCTTACTTTCCTTCGTGAAACACTCAACAACCGTGAAACTGCAAGAAGAACTGGAGGATCAGAGAAAGCATTTACACTTGGAGTTAAAACAGCAGTTAATGCATACTTTGTGAAACTGGCTGGCAACATGACGAGTCAAGTAAAGTGATGCTGATATTCAAGGGTGCAATGACCAACCCAGCAGTAGTTATCAAATACAGTAAGTTATATCATACCACTTCTGGCTCATTCCCATTTTATAAATAATACATTGCATATATTAGTTTGTGAAATGAACAGGTCGACGATGCGTATCGTACTGATTTGACTTGTGTGTTTCATGCGGTAGCTGTAGAGAGACAGGTGGACAGATAGACACATACAGTGAAAGACAATTGGATCTCCACACCCCAAAACAGCGTATTTTATTCTTTACATTCTATGCCTAAGAGTGAGGAGTACGCATCTAAGTGCTATTCAAACTATACTCTTTTCACTCTAGCAGCCTAAAATTGATAGACCTCCACCTTGAATACCCAGTCGTAACAGGAAGTTAACACAAGATTAACGATAGTCACGAAGATGTGCTACTGAAAGGATGTAGAGCCTTAACACTGTCTTGCTCTGCCATCGAATTAAGGGAAATAGCTTAAAAGGGATGAAAATCTCCCCCATGTTTAAGTGAAAGAACCATAGGCATACAAGCTACTTTCCTTAAAGCTGTCCTGTATTCATTCAAATAATGTGCTTAACGTTTGGTCACAATGCCCGAGATTGCTGGCATTGCATGCAGGGAACATATCTGACGACTGGCAAAAAGATAAACTCTCCTCACCTTAAGCGAGACAAGATTTTCGTCCTTTTTTTTTTTTTTTTTTTTTTTTTTTTTGACGGAGCTCAGTGGCAGAAAAGGAGAAAAAAAGACTGATGCTTTACACACTTTCCATTCCACTTCGTGTTATACTGCTGATCAATTTCTACATCTCTGCACGGAAGGTGCAGTTGGTAATTTTCGGTCAGTTTAAAAGGAAAGGAGTATTGTGATACTTCTTTTGTGTACGGGGATAGGGGGATCTATTTTGTTAAGCAATTACAGTAATAACCTTAGCATTTTTTATACCATGACTGTGAATATAAATTCTTCTATTCCTAAGTTCTACAGTATATATATATATATATATATATATATATATATATATATATATATATATATATACAGTATATATATAGTGTGTGTGTGTGTGTGTGTGTGTGTGTGTGTGTGTGTGTGTGTGTGTGTGTGTGTGTGTGTGTGTGTGTGTAATTTTACCCTCATACTTACAGCTACCAAACTCGTGACGGTATTAGAGTAAAAATTAAAATAAAAAAAATATGAAAAACAAAACGTTGTGTAATAAGTTAGGTATTATGGAGACTTGTTTATTGCACAAAATGAAAGGGATTCTTTAAATATACGACCCCAGAGGCAAGGAAACCTTACACTTGCCGCCATTGTTATGATGCAGCTAGCACTTTGTTTACTGGACCTTGACATCATCAGTAAACGTGCAGACTGACTTGTCAATATATATAACTCAGTCGTATTCCCTTGCCTTAGAATTAGTAATGCATGTTTTGCGGCGATTTTTCTTTTCTTTCATTTTCTGTGTGTGTGTGTGTGTGTGTGTGTGTTGCTTTAGTGCCAGCAGTTATCCAAAATATCAGTCACCTTCACATGCCGCCAATTCGACGCTAACATCCTCCGTCCAAACTGAATAATAGTATGGTAGTATTAGTGAAGGCGTTGTGTGGCACGTCAATAGGTTTTGTGCAAGATGAAAATAATTTGTAAATCCGACTCCAAGAATACCACAAAACATGCTCTCCACAGCCGCTAAAATGACGCTAAGTGCAAACTCTCCAGAAAATTTCTAGCATAAGGTTTCTGATCAACGAAACATTCCTAAATCTTTCAAGAAATCTCAGGAATACTATTTGTTGCCAACAAACTTGTACAACTGAAGCTAAGTGGAAGTGAATACCTCTAGTGCTAGCAGAAAAAAAAAAAAAAAAAAAAAAGCCCGATTTACAGCGCAATATAACGACAATATTATCGAACTTGAGTGCAGTGAGATTTAAGCAAGCCTTTAAAATGTTGACTGCCTCTAGAGAACTACATTTGTTGAACGTGATCACTCTGCATTCCACATTACAGAGCACGTCAGCCACGGTACAGGGAAATCAGATATGCTCCATCATCATAAACATCAGAAATTATTGCCCGTGAAGCTGCTGACTCCTTCTTGCACTCAATTATAATCCTTTGCGTGTAGTAAGATAATATTTTTTTTTTTCCTTACAACCTCCTGACGATTATATATAGACTGGGGAAAAACTGTTTGAAATGGTGAGGTTAGAGACAGTCTTCATTAACCCTGTAGTTTATGGCAAGACTTTTCGAACCGGTGAGGTTAGATTTGGCCTCCATTTACCCTGTACTCCAGGGTTCCTCAGTTACTTTCTTTGAAGGTCCATTCATATTATCTCCCTTTGTGGCACAGGTCCGAATGAAAAATGTTCTATTTAATAGCACCAGTGGAATAAAATACTTTCATTTATGTTAATATAATGAGACTGTGCGGAAAGGTAATACCCTGACCACATTAAAAACATTGTTTAAGGTAGATATTCTCTTCTCCTGTTAGTAAGGTGGTTTAGCATGACAAAAGATTCTACTCTCCACCCTCCAAACTTCTCAAAAAGACAGAATGAAACTCTTCTGTTGAACAAATTATTATTGTCTTCCTCGCTTTAGCATAGTCACTTTACCACTTCCACCACCACTTTAGGACCAACCGTGTACCAGTCAGCAGTCGAACAATTGTCACTATCCCTCTGTCAACTCATCATTTGAAAAGGCTAATGGCACCAGTCCGTGCGTACGTGCAGTGCATCTAGTTATATACAGTATTCTTGAGGCGAGGACTACAGTTCTCTTGTTACCAATATCTAATTCTGACGAGATGACATTGATATTGTTTGTTTGTTTTTTTTTTTAGAAATATGAAATTCTCATTACTATGAGTGATGTGAGCACCTACTGAAAGATGGAAAAAATAATGGCCCCTTTGTTAATGATTAGTCTCACTAGTCTGCATTATAGCCCCGAAATGGACAGGTTTGTATTACTCCAGCAGCTAAACATTATTTATAATAGTAGCAGGATGAAGTGAAATTCATTTGAGCCGTATTTTGGCCGAAATCCATCCAAAGATGTTAAATATTGCGACTCATTAATTTGAGGGGGATACTGAATATTCAGTGACGGAAGTCCCTGGGGTCCATACCGAAGCTCGTCTGGGCCTGAATTTGGACCGCGATTCGCCATTTGAGTACCATTGCTCTAGTCGTTTGTGTGAGAGAGGCTGTCATGCTTACAGTTAAAGCCTTGAAGGCTATGACGTATTATCTTATTCCTGGTTCCGTTATGCAATATTGTTCAGCTTTGGAGAGACTTCAGAGCAGCGTGGATGCGTTAATTAAACCCTTCACTACGACAAAGTCCCCTGAAGTGAATAAAATCGGCTGAAAGTAGCAGGAATCAGACAAAAATTTAGGTCACCAGACTGAAGATGTCAAATAAACACAGTGTAAACAAGGAAGGCTGCGACAGTGGCCCAAGTGTTCGCAACTGAACATTTAACTGCCCCACTACGATGATGTCTTTTTTTACAGAATCATTGCTGCTTCGAGGCCATTATGTTCAGCTTAAGAAAGACTTTTCGAACTGGTGGGTTATTAAATAGGTTTCACTAACTACCTTAGTCTGATGTACATCTTATGACCTAAATGAAGACAACAGGTGGTAGCAAAAAGTTAGTATATAAGAGTGACTGTGGTTGAGATATGAAGTTTAATTACACTGTGTGTAGATCATGGAATTCTCCACTTACCAGTTTTGTGTTACAAGAAAGGTGAAAATACCGGCATTAATAATTTTCCTGGTATAAGCAAAAATCGTGTTTATAACAGAAAATATAATACACTTTGAAAATAGCTTTGACATTATATCAAATACTTGCTGAACAGTCCTATGAATGCTTCCAATTTGCTAAATCATTTTTACAGTAGATGAAAAGAGGAAAGAAAAACGGAATAAATAAAAAAGAATCCATACACCAGATTACAGGTTCTCTTACATTCATAGAAACAGTCTAACAATTTGACGAACTGCTGTGGGTTGAAGTTGAGGGGGTACTAATATGAGCAAATGTGTTCCAAAGAGAAGCAGTTTGGGGGATAAAGGAATTCGGATGGGCAAAAGTTTTGCAACATGGCTACGTGACAATTAAGTCATGAGGGCTATCCGGATGTCCATGTAGCGCAGGGGGAAGGCGTGTAGGGGTGGCACAATGGAAGCGACTTCATCTGAAAATTTGCCATAGAAGTATCTGTAAAATAATACAGGGAAAGCAACATTCCGCCCTACTTTTAGGGGAGGTAGTTTTGTAACTGAGGGGTTAATTAATCTTATACTTTGCTTGTGAATTTTGTCCACTTGTTTTGGTTCAACCTTTCCATATCCACTCCACAAGGGTGGGCAAAGTACGAGCTGACAGCGCACGACACTATTGCAAATTTTAGCTAACTGCTCGTCAGTGAAGAAATGACGGAATCTGCATAACAAGAATACAAGTTTCTTTTAACTAGTTTTAACAAGTGATCTAACGAGAGAGGTCCAACTGAGGGTATTGTTAGGCGAAACACTGAGAATTTCAATACTTTTAGAGAAAAATATATTGGTTGCACTGAACGTGATATAGGGATCAGGTAATACATGCCAATTAGTGAATGGGTTATATTAGGTTTTCCTAGCATTAAATATGGCAATGCTATTCTGTTCCCATCCAGTGATCTTAGATAACTTGATTTATGTAGAGTGATGTGCTAAGATGGGAGATAAAACTTTGTGAATGGGTGTTTAAGTGTGCGAAAGCTGCGAAACGTTGAGTCACCGGCAAATGGGTGAATAGGATTATGGGTGACAGACAAGAGATCATTCCAATTAATTATGAACATGTTTGTAGCCAGGACTAATGGTTGTGGCATACCGCAATTCATTGAGTGAAAATTGGAATATACTGTACGTTATCTAGCTTTACTCTTCTCTCTCTCTCTCTCTCTCTCTCTCTCTCTCTCTCTCTCTCTCTCTTTATATATATATATATATATATATATATATATATATATATATATATATATATATATATATATTTTATGAAGAGATTAGTGTGGCAAAAGGTGACAGGCCGTAGCAAGGGAGTCTGAATAAGAGGGAACGGTGTTACACTCTGCAGAGGCTTTTGAAATATCAAGGGCTACTGCATGGGTTTCTCTATGTCGGCCAGTTGACTGATGTACTATATGAATAATGAGACTGAGTTTGTCAATAGCGATCTTTCTTGGCGAAAACCACTAATTAAGTCACGAATTAAGTAGATGGATTAAAGATGTATAGCAATGTGTTTAGTACTGACAGTTTCATATTATTTACCGACAAAAGATGTGCTGGCCATGGGATTGTAATCCGAGGGATCAGGGGAACTTCCTTTCCTTGGAAATGGGTGGATATCTTCTTTTCAAGAGTTAGGGGATGAAAAAGTACGTATGCATAGTCTAAATTTAGCAAGAACAGCAGCAAACTTTGGGGAACTATCTATCTATCTATATACCTAGGCTGCTTCCCCCAAGGAAAGGGAGGTAGCCGAGACAGGGCGACACACTCCCCATTTACTCATCCATTCAAACACATTCATTCGCATCTTAGCCCCAAAGGGGAGAACGGACAGATCCTCACCGCACCACACTGCACAAGGGTCAACTGTGCAATGCAATCAGTGACATCCGCAGCAGGACCCGACAGCAGAGCTGGTTTACCCCTGCCACATCATAACAGACCCATCCCCTTACTCGCACCTGACCTGAAATAGCTGATCAGACCAAATGCGGGAGGATATCCCCTCAGGGCTGCGTCATCACTTATTCATTCACAATTTCTCTCCATCCATTTCTGTCACACACAGCCACTCTTCCTTGCTCAACAGACATCCCTCTCGCATCCAGCGCTCTCTTCACACTGTCCATCCATCCTATTCGTGGTCTTCCTCTCAGCCTTACAGCTCTCACATCAGATCTAGTTATCTTCTTCACCAATCGCTCATTATGCATTCTCTCCATATGCCCAAACCATCGCAACACCCTCTGCTCAACTCTACCAGCCATCTCCCGAACAACTCCAGTTCTCCTTCACACTTCATCATTCCGCACTCGATCCATACGCGTCACTCCACACATACTCCTCAGACACCTCATCTCCATTACATTCAAACTTTTCCTCTCTGCTACACCCATATTCCATGTTTCAGCCCCATACAATGCAGTCGGTACCACAACACCCTCATACAGCCTTCTCTTTACATCCATTCTAAGCGAATGACATCTAAACACTTTCTTCATTCCTCCCAGCACCTTACCTACTTCATTTATTCTAAACTTCACTTCTGCATCTATTCTTCCATGCACAGCAACATGTGACCCTAGATATTTAAAACACTCTACCTCCTCAAGCAACTCGCCATTCAAAACTATATTCATCCCCCTACCATCTACCAACCTCGTACACTTCATCACTTTACTCTTATTCTCATTTACTTTCAATTTCCTCCTTTCACACACCCTTCCAAACTCCTCTACCAACTGCCTCAATCTCTCCTCTGAATCAGCCACCAGTGCAGTATCATCGCAAACAGCAGCTGCTTCAGATTCCACTCTCCACCCAGACTCAGACCTCCACCTAAAACTCTTGCATTCACCTCCCTTACAACACCATCCATGTAAATATTAAACAACCAAGGCGACATCACACATCCCTGTCGCAGCCCCACTCTCACAGGAAACCAATCACTCACAGCATTTCCCACTCTTACACATACTCCACTATTTACATACAAACTTTTCACCCCTTTTGATAACCTACCATCAAGTCCATACAACCTTAAAACAGTCCACAAAGCCTCCCTATCAATTCTATCATACGCTTTCTCTAAATCCATAAATGCCCAAAACACATCCTTGCCTTTCGCTAAATACTTTTCACACACTTGTCTCACCGCAAACACCTGATCCACGCATCCCCTCCCTCTCCTAAAGCCACACTGCTCATCACCAATCACTCCCTCTGTACCCTCTCTAACTCTCATAATTAACACTCTACCATACACCTTACCTACAACACTCAACAGACTTATACTTCTAAAGCTAGTACATTCATACTTATCACCCTTGCCTTTATACAACGGGACCACACAAGCACTTGCCCAGTCAACTGGCACCATACCTTTCACAAAGCACACATTCAACAATCTTACTAACCAGTCAGCAATAGTCACTCCACCACCCTTCAAGCATTCCACAGCACACCCATCCATACCTGCAGCTTTCCCTGTTTTCATCTCCTTTACTGCCTTCTGCACTTCCTCCTTCGTGATCAAAGAATCATTCAACTCTCCCAACACATTTATTCCTTGTACCTTTCCATCCGCCCCAATCTCAGCCACCCTTTCCTCCTCTACATTTAACAATCTTTTAAAATACTCTTTGGGGAACACTTTTTTCAAAATTATTTAGGGAACTCCATCTGGACCTGAAAGACTCCCGTGGGAGTTGTTGTATGCTGATGATTTGGTGTTGATTGCAGAGAATGAAAGGGAGGCGGAGGAAAAGTTTAGGAAGTGGAGAGATGGTATGGGGCAAAAGGGTTTAAGGGTAAATGCAGATAAAACAAAAGTGATGATATCTAGGGTTGGTGGCGGTACTGTCAAAGACGAGGGAGAGTGGCCATGTGCAGTTTGCCACAAGGGCGTGGGAAGTAATTCCATCTTGTGCGGTGTGTGTGACAAATGGGTGCATAAGAGATGTAGTGGTATCAGAGGTAGACTGCGAGATAATGCTGATTTTATGTGTACGGCGTGCCGGGGTGAGCAGGTGGAGATCGTCAGACGTGAAAGAATTGAACTTGCTGGTGAATCTCTTGAGTGTGTGGAAGAGTTTTGTTATTTAGGAGACATGTTGTGTGCTGGAGGTGGGGCTGGAGCTAGCTCTGTGGCTAGGGTGAGAAGTGGTTGGAAGAAGTTCAGGGAGCTCTTGCCTCTCCTGACATTGAGGGGGCTCTCCCTACGTGCTAAGGGGTCTTTGTATGCAGCGTGTGTTAGGAGTGTAATGCTGTATGGCAGTGAGACCTGGGCAGTGAAGGAGGAAGACATTCGCCGGCTCAGACGTACAGAAATGACAATGATTAGGTGGATGTGCAGTGCGTCCCTGCGTCCAAGGCCTGGAGGGGCTGGGTTTACAATGGAAGAGTTGAGAGGTAGGATGGGACTGGAGTGTATTGGTGTTGTGATGAGGAGAGGTAGATTGAGGTGGTTTGGACATGTGGAGAGGATGAGGGATGATAGTTGGGTGAGGAAGGTGAGAAGTGTTAATATTGGGGGTGGGGTTATGAGGGGTAGACCGAGAAGGACATGGGATGAGGTCATTAAGTGTGACCTTAGGGTTAAGGGACTGAACAGGGAGGCTGCAGTGGATCGTGCAGCATGGAGAGCCGCCATTAGGTGACCAAGGCCGACACATGCAAGCATGTTGGAGCCTTTAAAAACGAAAACGAAAACGAAAACGATGGATTTTGCATATCTAGTCTGTATCTTTCGTGGAGCAGTTTCGGGAGAGTCATGGTCTAGTACAGGCATTCTGACTGACTTCCCATAAGGTAGAATTTCTGCCAAGCACACAGGCAAGAATGTTAGCTTTTCCATGAGGATCATTTACAGCGTTTTCTTCTGAACTCTCTGGTGGGGAAATGGGTGAGGACTTGTTATAACTGATAGCTGGCCAGTATATTATATTGTCATCATGATATTTAATAATTTGGATGCTTGATTGTGAAGAAGTTTAATTTGATGAGATTTATTATTGTTTTTGCGTGATTTCTATAAATTTTGAAATGAATGAAGAATTTTGTATTTTTTTTTGTTTTTATTATAAATAAGCAATATGCTAAAGTTTGGGGGGGTCGTTGTACTGGCACAATTGCTGCGAAGCCATTTTCGGGAGTTCAATGTTTTAGTAAATTGTTGACAAGATACGAACCATTCCATACGAACTTGTATTATTAATTTGGGACTGGGTAAAACTGATATTAGTGGAGAAGAAATACTGCCATGAGATATAAGTTAGATACTTTCTAAATCCATTCCAGCCAAACCTATCAAAGTGCCAGCTGTTCAATATGACTGGCTCAAAACGGGGAGGACAGGGACAACTGACAAGTGAGGTTTTGATGACACTGAGATCGGAGGAACCAAGTGTTGACAGTAGCTCTTTCCCATATTGGTCTGGGTTAGTAATCAGGAACAGGTTCAAGAGACAGGGGCTGTGGTGTTGATTATCTGGTATTCCGGTTGGTTGTTTTACCAGTTGCGTGAGACTAAACGATTCTGCAAACTGCTCGCATTCCAGGACAGCAATGTTAGTCCCGGAAGAATGCAATAACCATTCTACATTATGGAGGTTAAAATAACCCAGCACTGTAATTTCAGTAGTGATGGTGAGGTTAAGTTTGGGCAGCTGTGTGGATGTGGAATCAAATCCACTGGGCTCTGGTGAGGCACTGGGGGGACGATTACCTAAGCAGATAAGCTTCATTTTAATAAGATAATCAAGTTTGTACACTGAGTAATCAAAATTACTAGACATGAAGGAGATGATAATGTCTGTTGCATATTGAGAATCAATACTTCAGCAATTCCCACCATTGTTACGAAAGTTAGAGAAGAGATGGTAGCCAGGAAAACTGTATGATGATAAGTCAGTAGAGGGAGAGACTTGTTTTTATGTGAGATATGGGGCTGGAAAGGACATAGATTCATGGAGGAAGTGAGCAGAGTGCAGACTGCTACTAACACCAAGGAAATTGGTTAAAAAAAAAAAAAAAAAAAAAAAAAAGGCCAAACCCATACTTCTCAGAATCTTTCCACAGTGTTAGAATTATTTTTTAGTTCTTTTCCTTTCTTATGGCTTAATTAATACCTAATGTTGCTCAGCAGGTACTTGATACGGTGTCAAAGCTATCTTCATGCGATATTTATCTACTTTAAACTCGATTTATGTTAAGACTATTATTTCAGTTTATTTGTTGCCCATATCTCACAAGCGGTTAAGGAAGTTCCCAAACACTTTTTCCTAAGCGATTTATTTAGTTTATTACTCATAACTATTCTCTTGTGTGCCTTTTGAATAATTCAAATACCACCATATTCGATATAAATTACATACAAAAGGATGTTAATGAGCTAAATCTAAATATAAATCGCTAGGAAGGAGGTGCTAGGGAGCTTCCTTGACTGACGAAAATACGGATTTTTTTTTTTTCGGCTGAGGAGGCTTTCTAGCACCTGTTCCTTAGCTATTCACTGTGTACATTACGCCATAGTAAGGAAGAGTTATTAGGAAGCCTTCTTATACGACCTGCACCCATCAAGGCTGATAAGACTGTTTATTGCTGCGTAAACGATGGCTGTATCTAACCTCTCCGTTTCGACAAAAATTCCTCAAAATTTCCTGGAGATAAGAACAACAAGATAAACAACCCCATCGTATAGAAAGATTTAATGGCCAAATGGGGACCAGTGTATTTCACCATTATGCAGAGCGGCAGGGGAGGTTAATATTGCTTGGACACTTATTCCTTTGGCCAGCGAGTACTGGTTTCCACTGTTCTCCAAATGGCACCAGCTTGATAATTCCAGCGTTAAAGATGTTGTCGACAACGCAGACAAAATCCCTGCACGTACTGTCCTTATTAATGGTTCGCCGACACTTCCCTGCGGCTGTGACGATGTATTGGACGTTGCAGCATAAGAAAAGAAAATGTATGTGGGATGGACGATAATTTGATGTACACCTTGGGGAGGAATGTATACTGCTCATAGACACAATGCTGGCTGGGAACTTTCGACTAAATTTTGATTCTTGTAGTACTGTCAGGTCATTCATTCGCCAAATACAGGGTGATCAAAAAGTTCCCGTGCACTTGAATAGTATGGTGTATAAAGTGAAAAAGACGAAATATGTCAAGAATATACTTTAAAGAAAAACATAATACTAACATACTTTTTTACAAAACCACAGCATTGGTATAACTTTCTGAAACTTTCTACGAAATATCTTTATATTACTATTATAGCAAAGAGTATTATCAATAATATTCTATGTAGCAAAATTAAAGCGCACAGGGACTTTTTGATCACCCTATATTTTATCACATCTACTTCTCATTTTCCTCTGCTAGCACATATTCTTAACCCTTTTGGACCAGTGACCCATTTTTCCATTTTATTTTTGCTATCACCATACTCGTACTGTTTTGAGAATGACATCACAAAATATATGTATTCCCTATATTTTGAAGAGATTGTCATAAACTGGATAAATTATCTGAAGTTGCCAAGAATTAAAGAAACAAACCAGTAGGCTTTGACAGCCAGCTGTAAGCGGACCAAGCGTTGTCAGCGACCGGAAGTGAGTTTCGGTATGAAAAGCCACTCCTGTATGGTGGTCCCGAAGGACAATATCCCACCCAAGAATCATGGCTCTGAGTCAATAATCTTCGGAAACTTAGCATTTCGCGCGAGCCTGGTCATGAATTTAGTTATTTTCCACTGATGTGAATTTGATGACATTTGACCCCTGACGTGGCGGATATAGGTCATGCATGTACGGAGGGCACTTGTAGTACTCATTAACTTTTATAAACAAGCAAAGTTTCATTCGATTCCATCCACCCACTGTGGACCTAGGGAACTTGAATTTCGCGGAATGGCCCACGATAGGTACAACCTCTAGGTGGCGCTGCCAGTGACTGGAAATGAGTTTCGACAGTCAATGTCATTTTTATATGGAGGTACTCCAGTGCAACATGAATCATGGCCCTGGCTTAACAATCTTCAGAGCGTCGTGATTTTAGCTGTTTTCTCCGTTTTCAGATTTGACGACCTTTGACCCCTGACCTGGCCAATGTAGCACATAGGTGTACTCATACAGTAGAAGTTGTAGTACTAGTCATTGTCTATAAGCATACAAAATTTCATTCAATTCCATTAGGCCACTGGAGAACTAGGGGGGCATTTGAAAACTGATACTGGTTGCTAGGTACACTGAGGCCAATATCCGCAGAGCTGCCACTCGAAAACGAGGAGGGAGAGGAAAATGGATGGCACACTTCCGATTGGGAATGACCTCAAGATTATACCTAAAGAAGTCAGAGCTTTCTACGTCCATTAGTAATGCTTCAACAGCTCAAAACGTGAAAAATACAAAAAGGCTGTTTTTTCGACCGTTGCTAGGCAACGAGTAGATGCCTAGTAACCAAAACCTTGGGAACACAATTAGGCCATCTGCTAGTCATGGTGTCTAAGTTTGGTCGGAATCGGTTAATTCTGAAGGGTAGAAGTGCCTGCCTTTCCTTGGGGGAAGCAGCCTAGGTATATAGATAGATAGATAGAAGTGCCTGCCACAATAAAACAAGAAAGAAAGACCAAAAGAATGAAACCAAGCAAGAAAACGTGACTAACAATAAGGGCAGAATGAGCTGGCCGAAAGTTATCAGACTGAAGGAGTTAGGCTGAAAGAGGATTAACAGCTTTCCTTGGCCACACATTACTTTCCTTGTTATGATGCGTCAGGGATGAAAGCGGCGGACATGCACTAAGTGTGAAGTAGAAGCCTCGGAATCCTAGAACATTTGCTGCTGATTACGGCCATGGTAAGGGAGATAGAAGTCTATTTTTTTTATTTATCCGGGGGCTACAACTCGAAATTGGTTGAAGATAGAGAGATACTATTATCAACATATAGGTAGTCACATATGGGTATTTAATTATGGTCCTTTCACCGCAAGAAGTCCGTTCAGGGTGGGGTCCACCTGGTGAATCACCTCTAGCGATGTTGCCAAATCAACCGTAGTACATGCCTCTCTCTCTCTTATTTCCCATTTATGTGCTATTTGAAATTGTTTTTTATATTCTGTATATAGTAAAGGAAGCTATATAGTACACTGAGTATCACTTTTTAGAATTATAACAACGATTTGAATGAATTCTATGACACGTGGCAGTGCTTTTTTCCCATGTTGCCACGCCGTAGAGTTGCCAATTTGACCACCAATTATCGGATTATCACTCTCTCCCTACCTACCCCCATCCCACCTGTTTCTCTCTCTCTCTCTCTCTCTCTCTCTCTCGTCAATATAACACAAAGTTCTGATGACGAAGAAGATTATGATTAAAGATCAGAGAGAGGATTAGGCCTACAGGGGAAACCTCATAAAAATAAAACGCGCCTAGACTTTTACCTCATAAGTGGTGTGGAAAAAAAATTGAAAATAAATAATAAATATATACAATATATATATATATATATATATATATATATATATATATATATATACATATATATATATATATATAGAGAGAGAGAGAGAGAGAGAGAGAGAGAGAGAGAGAGAAACAGGTGTGATGGGGGTAGGTAGGGAGACAGAGTGATAATCCGATAATTGGTGGTCAAATTGGCAACGTCGCACTCGGGGGAATTCCAACTTCTGCCACACCCTGAACGGACTTCTTGCTGCGAAAGGACCATAGTACCATGACCTTTGAGCTTAAGGTCCAACACAAGCTCATGGGTATTCAGAGGGGTATAACTTGAAACTGGTTGAAGACAGAGATATTTGCTATTATCTAGATAAAGTTTCATATGGGCTTTCATTTGGCACCATGACCTTTGACCTTGAGTGACCTTGAAGGGTCAAACTCAAGATCACGGATTTTCAATGGGCTAGAACTTGAGAATGGCTGAAATACAAAAAAAGAGATATTTACTATCATTAACATATAGGAAGTCCTATATGGCCTTTTTTGGGTGCCATGAACTTTGACCTTCAAAGGTCAAACACAATGTTACGGACTTTCATAACGTTATAAGATGAAAATGGTGGAATACCATATGGGCTTTTACATTGGTAGCATGACTTTTGACCTTAACTGATCCTAAAATGTCAAACTCAAGGTCACGGATTTTCAGATTCGGTATTAAACAGCAATAAAGTAGCTACTGCCGGGCGAGGTTTGTTGTGTTTGGTTTATTTGCTTATTTTTCATTGACGTTCTCCTTTCGCTTCACGCCTTCATGGTCGTATCTTACCTCTAGTTCTATATTCCAGGAAACACCAGATGATTTTATTCAACTGAGAGTGAATCGTAGGAGATCGCAACAACTCTACAGTATATCCCAGTTAACACCAGGCTATTTTATTCAACTGTAGGAGAGTATGGGAAATTGGGCGCGTTAAAGCTGGCATCTCTAACCCTCCGTATGACCGAAATAGCTGTAGTACTGTATTTCAACCAACGCCACGGTATTAAATTCAGCTGGGAGTCGGTATTTTTTTTTTTTTTTTTAATGCGAGGAAGAAGGAACCAAAGGCCATGAGCCCGCAGTAACAGTTCCCTCCAAGAGAAAAACAAAATACAATAGAGAGCCAAATTCAAGATCCGATCATTTTGAGATGCCTGGACACACTACGTTTGAAAGACTGGAGATCATAGGCAGAAGGAAATACAGACAGAGGGAGACAGTTCCAGAGCTGACCTGTTGCATAAATGAAAGACTGGGAGTAACGGTTAACTCTTGCATTAGAGAGTTGGACAGAAAAGGGATGAGAGTTTGCTGCCAGACGGGTGCTACGCGCCCGTCGTAGAGGTGGAGGAATGCAAGCAGACAGTTCAGAGGAGCAGTGACCATTAAAGTAGCGATAGAAAAGAGATAAAGATGCAACAGTGCGGCGAAGAGACAGAGGTTGAAGGGAGTCAGTAAGAGGAGGAGAGTTAATGAGACGAAAAGCCTTTGACTCCACCCTATTGAGAAGAGCTGTATGTGGGGAGCCTCCCCACACATGAGAGTTGTACTCCACACAGGGGCGGATAAAACCCCTGTATAGAGTCAACAATTGTGCAGGGGTAAAGAAAGAGCGGAGTCGGCTTAGCACACCCAATCTCTTGGAAGCAGATTTTACAAGAGATGTAATATGATCTTTCCAAGATAAGTCCCGAGTAAATGAAACCCCAAGCATGTTCAAGGATGATGCAGGATTAATCTGAATATTATTAAACATTAGTGGGTATACCTGTGGAAGATTTTGTCGGGTTGATAGGTGTAAGAACTGAGTCTTAGATGCATTAAAGACAACCATATTATTTTTACCCCAGTCAGAGATATGAGGCAAGTCAGACATTAGGTGTGCCATAGCCTCATCCCTTGTTTCTTGAAGTAACTGTTGAGATGGGCGTTGCGGGAACCGAATGGAAAGGTGAAGGGTGGAGTCATCAGCGTATGAGTGGATAGGGTTAGATGTACAGCTTAGAAGATCATTGATGAATAAAAGGAAGAGAGTTGGTGATAGGACAGAGCCCTGAGGAACACCACTGTTGATAGATCTAGGAGAAGAACGATGGCTGTCTACGACAGCAGCTATAGAACGACCAGAAAGGAAGCTAGCGATGAAGGCACAGATAGAAGGATAGAAACCGTAGGAGGGCAGTTTGGAAATTAAAGATTTATGCCAGACTCGATCGAAAGCCTTTGAGATGTCAAGTGCAATGGCAAAGCTTTCGCCAAAGTCCCGAAAGGAGGATGACCAGGAGTCTGAAAGGTAGGTGAGAAGATCGCCAGTGGAGCGTCCCTGACGGAACCCATACTGACGATCGGAAAGAAGGTTGTGATAGGAAAGATGCCTTAAAATTTTTCTATTAAGAATTGACTCGAAAACTTTTGAAATACAGGACGTTAAAGCAATTGGACGATAGTTGGAGGGTTGGGAGTGGTCACCCTTCTTTGGGACTGGCTGAATGAGAGCAAACTTCCAGCAAGGAAAGGTACAAGTTGACAGACAAAGGCGAAATAGTTTGCCTAGGCAGGGTGTAAGCACAGAAGCACAGTTCTTGAGAACAACAGGAGGGACCCCATCAGGCCCATATGCCTTGTTAGTACTGAGGCCAGTAATGGCAGAAAATACATCAACTGAAGAAATTTTAATGTCAGCCATGAGGAAGTCAGAGGGGGGAAGTGATGGAGGAACAGCACCGGAATCGTCTAAGGTGGAATTGGAGGAGAAAGTCTGTGCGAAGAGATCTGCTTTATCAGTAGAAGAAATAGCTACAGAACCATCAGAGTAGAAAAGAGGAGGGAAGGATGATGAGGTAAAGTTGTTAGAAAGATTTTTGGCAAGGTGCCAGAAGGAGCGGGAAGAATTCGAGTTGGAGAGTTGAGAGCATTTAGTATGGATGAAATTATTTTTAGTAGAGCGAAGAACAGACTTAGCACGATTCCGGGCAGAAACGTAAAGATGATGTGATTCAGGGGTGGGTTGGCTCCGGTACCTTTTGTAGGCCTTCTCCTTGTTGCGGACAGCATTAGAACAAGCGTGATTAAACCAGGCTTTCTTGCGTTAGTCAAAGGATATGAGAAAGGAATGTATGCTTCCATGCCCGAGAGAATAACCTCCGTAATGCGCAAGGCACACTCAGATGGCTCACGGCCATGGAAGCAATAATCATTCCAGGGAAAATCAAAGAAGTACTCCCTGGGGGCCTCCCAGTCTGCGGCTCCAAAATGCCAGAGACGACGTTTCCCTGGAGGGTCCGCAGGCCGTACTGGAGCGATAGGACAGGTTAAGGTAATAAGGTTGTGATCGGAGGAGCCCAACGGAGAGAAAAGATTAACAGAGTAAGCAGAAGGATTAGTTGTGAGGAAGAGATCAAGTATGTTGGAGCTCTCTCCAAGGCGGTCAGGGATACGAGTAGGGTGCTGTACAAGCTGCTCTAGGTCATTAAGGATAGAAAAGATGTAGGCTTGTTCACCAGGTGGATCCGTGAAAGGAGAGGAGAGCCAAAAGTGGTGGTGAACATTGAAATCTCCAAGAATGGAGATTTCAGAGAAAGGAGAAATGGACAGAATGTGTTCCATCGTAGAAGTAAGATAGTCGAAGAATTTTTGATAGTCAGTAGAATTAGGGGATAAGTAAACAGCACAGATATATTTAGTCAGAGAATGACAGGAAAGCCGAAGCCAGAGAGTGGAGAATTCAGAAGAATCAAGTTCAGGAACACGAGAGCAAGATAAGTCGTTGCGTATGTATAAACAACAGCCACCTATGGCTTTGAAATGAGTATAGAGAAAGTAGGAGGATACAGAAAAGGGTTTGCTGTCAGTTGCCTCAGACAGCTGAGTCTCCGTTAGAAAAAGAAGGTGAGGTTTAGAGGAGGAGAGGTGGTGCTCAACAGAGCGAAAGTTAGATGAAAGGCCGCGAATTTTGCAGAAATGAAGAAGAAGAGAGTCAGACAGTGGTTCCAGGCACCTCGAGTCGTCACCGGGAGAGGGGCAGATGGCGGGGGCATTTATGAGAACATGAGCCTTAATACTGGGTCGTTTAACCTTCTAATAAGTGGAACAGCTTTTAGTATTCTCTTCCTACCAGTACAGGAAGATTTTAACAGTATCCAGAGAGTGTTAGGTGGAAAGTAGTTTCAGAAATGTTTACCTGAGAGTTACATGAGTATGTACGGTTCGGATGTGCAGCTTTTCCTTATCTTACGGGGTTTGTCGGTGGTGTAATTATACGCATACTTGACCCACAGCTGAACGGTTCTCGGCTGGATTGTTGACCCGACAACCAAATCTTAGGGAAATATATCCTAAATCTGGTCTGCTCACAACAAGAAGTGAACTAACGACGTACGATACAGCAGATCGTACAGTGAGAGTCATGTGCTGGATTTCAAAGTGTGTTTCATTGTATTGTAATGTGACTGATACGCGCCGTAGGTTACGAGAGAATGCCAAGGTGCTTTCCTGGTCAGTAGCGCTCCGAATTTACAATACCGACGAGTGATATAGTGTTTCAAGGTTAAGACAAGAAACAAGAATGACAGAAATGGGTTATATGAGAAGCCTTTTTCTTTTACCATATTTTTCCCTCTAATCCGATATCCCATTGTCACACACACGGATGAAGAAAGAAACCAAACACAGTGTATGCCCTTAGCTGTGTCACTCACTTATTTACCCACTGAGTCATTTTACTGTTTTGAAGAATGAACCCAAACCTGATGGGATGTGTTATGAATGCGTCAGGGGCCTGTCTGGGTTGTGTCTGAGGCGAGTGTGGTGTGCATCTATTCGACTGCGTGCCTGCGTCGTACCGGAATTACCGTAAATATGCGAAAGCGAGACACGGCTGGGAAGTTAGCTGTACTGGGAGGGCCTTTGAGCTACTGTAGAAGTGTGTCAATGAATTACCAAATCAGTAAATTATTATTTTTTCTTTCGAATACTAGAGGGTTGGGTACGGCTATCAAAGGCGTCCTTTATCTTGTGATTCTGTGTTTTACTGCTGCCACCACCAAATGCCTTAATTCAACTGTAATATAGAAATTGTTATTAAAAGTGATATCTAACTAATCGACTTCGAAGTGTCTCCTCAGTAAAAATCACCTTGTAATAAAATGGAGATATCCTTATATGTCATTGGATTGATGTTGTTAACCCCTTCAGGCCAATGACTTATTTTGTGTTTACTTCTTTCTACCTCCACATGAATGAATTCATTTTAGATTATATTTTTCGGACTAAGTAAGTCAGAACAGTTTTCGTCAACATCTTCATTAACTGGAGTTCTCACCAAGCTGAATAAGTTCGTCTGCACTAAAAATAAATTATATATATTATCGCGGAACTGAAGGGATTATCTCTCTTCTATTCCTTCATCACTTATTAGCTCATCAGGAGATTAGGATCCGTCACTAGGCTATTCACTCCGGGCATTTTAGTAAGTGACCTGTCATTCGCAGTTAAGTTCCATCTGCTGTCTTCCACAGCCCCAGTGCGCTCAACACGCCGATAAAAACCCTTTGTCTCATCCTGCCCTAACACAAATTCACTACTACACAGCTGCGCTGCCACCACCAAGTTGCCATACCACACGACCACTACTCTACACCACAATACGCCACCACCACGCAACCGCCACATCATAATACCTCAACCAGGCCACCACCACACCACATCACATCACCACCACACCACATCATTTCACAAAATACCAGCATTTGCAGTAACCGTCTCAGATCTAATTTGGTCAGTGTTTTGTTTTTTTATATAATTTTCCAACATTCCTTCGTATTCTTTGTATCGAGATGCATATTATTATTGAGTAACAACTGCAAATACGTTTAAGAAATCAATAGTCGGAATCACACGAGGAGTACAAGGGTGTACAAAGATTTCTTCGATACAGATACAGACAATTTATTACCCATCCCATCCCGGAGGGGCTCGGGGACGGGTATTGTTTTCACTCGGTTTGACTGTTTGTTTGTTTGTTTGTCTGTCTGTCTGTTAACAACTTTACCCAGAAAACTACTGGTGCAATTTTGACTAAAATTAAAAGGATGATAGACTATGACCTGCTAATCACCTGATAAAATTTTGCTCCAAACTGGGCCAAGGTCCATGCTGTAGGCCCCCCAAAATTTAAAAAACAAAATGTCGTTTTTCGACATAACTCCTTTCAAATTCGTCATATTGACATGAATCCAAAACCTAGAGGTGCCGCTCTCAAATCTGCATCCTATAACATGCTAACTACATCAGGGAGGCCACCCCCCAGTTAGCGATAGGGGGGTCAGTCTCAAGTGGGTCGGGCCTAAAATTTCAAATGGGCATAAAATCGTCAATTTTCGCCCGATTTATTCCAGATTTGATATGTGACATGATAGACTACATATCCTGTTGTGTTTATACGTCAGCACTAAAATGACTGCCAGGGACAGGCATGCTGTGCCTTGGCACTACTACTTGTTTTTAATAGCTACACAAGCATTAAGTTTACTTTAGTTCTATTTGTTGCCTCGTCTTCCACAGGATGGCTTCCTGTCGTCATTACCATAGTCATGTCCATACATCAGAATGCAGCGGTACATGGTAAAGGGCAGTACCACGTATGTGCAACTTTTTAACACACGAAACAGTGTTACCTAGTTTTATAGTAAAAATTTGAAACACCAATTTCAGTATTAACAAATCTCAAACACCATTTTCTCCATTCCTGTTTGTCATATAATCATCTACTTAAGTCCATATTCCTCATAAAGAACTGTCTTTTACAATTAAATACCAAAAACGAACATTTTTACCTGCGGCGAAGCAGACAGGTTTATAAGTGGCACACCTGGGGGATTTCTCTCTCTTTCTCTCTCTCAGTAAGGCTCGATTATCTGCTCTTGGAGAGCTCTGAGCGATTTTCTTATGAAATACAAAGCAGCTCAGCTTGAAAGTTAGAGTTGATTTAACTTGTCTTCTGTTCTGTCAGCTGATGCATCAGCTGAGTGTTAGGGGGTTTACAATTTTTGCCTATAAAGAGGCGTTTATATGACTTTTTTATGAAATATAAAGTTATTCAACTTGAAATATTGAATTGATCTGATATGTCTGCAATTGCATGAACTGATGCATCAGTAATTTAACAGTAGGTCTATGAAGATAGTATCTTCTTGTTAAACATTCCAGCAAACAATGGCGTAAAAACAATTTACATAAAGTGCGGCAACTGTTATTTATATGTCTTACCTCAAAAACTACTAGGTTTATTTAGACAATATTTGTTTTTCCTTTTACCCATTTTGTCCTTCCGTCATTAATGCAGTCATGTCCATACATCAAAAGACACTGATGCAAAGTAAGCTTTTTACATGTTTGACATAAATTTTGTCCCTGTCCTATTTCACTTTCAGGTATTGATGTGAAACTTCAGCCTCTTGTACGTCCGGTGGCACCCTTTTCATAAGAATATAACTATACCTCTGGGTCCAAATATGCCCAGTAAAAGCATTTCTTACTGCACGTTTTAGCCGCCCACTGCCACTCGTGACTCCAAACAGGAAGCAAATTTAGATATTTGTGAGTTTGGTAAGTCAGGTGTCCATGAGAATGCTAACAAAATAATCTGGCAATAGATTCCATGAAGCTAAAATACATCATAATACTGAATGGGTTAAACGGAAGAGAATAACGGTAGATATATTCTGTTATGTGTACTACTCTGTTTATAGATTTGATAGTCCGTTCCTTAAGACTCAGTACTTTTACGTGTCATGCTTCTGCACATGACACCACTTTGGTGATAATACCCAACATCAGTACTGAAAACATGTCTGGGCTTTTTGATTGTGGCATTAGTGAGGATGTTTTTGTCTGTCCCTGTGCGTCGTGGAATATCAGTATGTCTGTTTTACGAAATTAATATAACCAGACTGTTCTCGGTCACAGCCTGGTCTCGTCCTCTCGTCCTTTTGTACAACAGCCAGCTCCTAAGATCACTCAACCTATGGCTCGTACTTAGACGAATAAAACTGTCTAGCTTTAGGTGGAATAGAATACTAGAGTTGTCTAGACGATGGAAATGTTAATTTTACCAGTAGTGACACTCCCAGGCTCCTATACTCAAGTGAAGCATCTGGTGCTAGTTGGAGTAAATAGGAGAAAATGTGTCCCTGAAAGAGTTACGATAGAGAAAGCACAGCATACAGCATAAATGTATGGGTGCTGCATTGTGCAAGCATGACAAAATGGAGTGCGAGGAGAATGTGAGATCAGCTTTACTTTTATTAACCCCTTAACTGCAGGACGTCACTTTTGTGATTCTGTGTTATTTTGAATTTGCCCAGGCTTTCAAGTGGTGGCTTGTATCATCTGTCAGTACTGCCAGTGTCCGGCTATAGTTAGCACTGCTAATGTCATCTGTATTCCCATCCATTGCTGACAATTTAGCCATTTTTCCCCGTCCTTGACTCCCCTCCTTACCTACCCTCCATTACCCTCTCCTCCCGCCTGCCCAGCCACGCCGCACCACGCAAATCCTGCCCAGATTTTTCTACTGATTTCATCCATTGAAATGTGCTCTGTGCCCTATTCTTATACAAAATAGTAGATATAAAAAAGAAAAAAGGTAATTGATAGTGCCTTATACCTGGAATGGGCTAAGTATCACCTGGCAACACCCCACGTGCACTCGTGTACCAATTTTCCCTGCTTAATTCCCCTTGAAATATGCCGTATGCTCTATTCTCGTAATAAAAATATATATAAGAAAGGAAGGGAGAAGCCTAAGTGATATTTACATTCACCTGGAACTACCTAACTTATTATGTATTGTCTAGATTTCCTGCCAATTATTTCATAGCATATAAATAAGCAGCTGTCACCACACTGACACTGTCAACCCTTGCCTGCCCATATATGCCACGTCATTCAGTTTACTGTTGTCTTTCGAGGTGAAACCATGTCGGATTCACACTCCTCCATTTCTGCCGCTTCTGAGCCCACTGCAAAGGGCCCTGTGACCTCAACCCCTACTAAACCTCGTGTGGGAAGGGGTAAAGGACTAAGTGACTCTGCTGTTGAACATGAACTGGCTGATTTATCAATGATAATGATGGATAGTGACTTTGATATATCTGGTGAATAGTTTGATGAGCCTGTGGAGGAAATGGTGACAGAAACTCCCAGTATGAGTGCTTCAGTGTCCCATGTTCGTCCTGGCTCCAAGGGAAAGGAGCCCGTAGTGCAGCAAGGGAAGAAATTTGGGAAGGGAGTGAAGAGGAGGCGGGTTAGTCCCAGAACAATGCCCCCGTGTGACCTAGCCCGCTGTGAGTCCCTAGGTGAATCACCTCCCCACTCTCCCAGCCCCACTTCACTAACATCTTCCACCTCTTCACCCGAAATTTCTCCTGAGTCTTTGTTGTTGGAGTCTCCACCAGCATTTACTGTGAAGGCAAGCTGTAGGGGACGAGATAAATCCCTTACTTGTTGTAAAAGTACACTTGTTTCTAGAGTTAGGGCTGCTAGTGGTACCTTGCAACCTAGGGTCAGTCGGAGTGACCTTGAGACGCCCAGTCTGCCTCACCCACCCTCACCCAGCTTACACCGCCACGAGAGGGAACCCTGGACGCCTTCGTGTAAACGGAAGGTTCCGATTTCGTCCCGGAACAACTCCACTTTGACTAAATTCCTCAGGGATACAGCCTGCCTTCACTCTTGATGAGGATGCTGAGTGTGTGGACTACCTTTTGGCCTTCCTTGATGACGAAGTCATGCAGCACCAACAGGTACGAGTCACAACGTGCTGCAAATGGTGCAGGTACAGCAAAAACGCAACAGTGGACTGTGCTTGGAGTACAGGAACTGTATGTGTTCTTTGCCCTCATGTTTCTGATGCCTTATTCACAGAAGCATGAGTTGGAAGATTACTTGTCCATGGACTCTTTACTACCTTCACCCACCTTCAATAAGTACATGGCCAGAGATCGGTTCCGTAACATCCTGGGAAACCTACACTTCATCAACAGTGATGTACCTTCCCAGACTGACCCACTCTGGAAGATCCGGGAGATTCTGAACAGAATGAAGGATAAATTTGTCATTCTTCCACCCACTTCAGAAGGTTGTCATAGATGAATCCTTGGTTCTGTTTAGAGGACGTCTGGAATTCGTACAGTACATTCCAAGCAAACGTCATCAGTTTGGATTAAAGTTCTTTGTACTGTGTGACCATAAGACGGGGTACATCCTTGACTTCGTCATCTCTTCAGCCAGCACTGTTGATATGGACAAAACACACCCCCTTGGCTTCTCGGGCTGTGTATTGAAAGTGCTGCTTGAAAGGTATTTTGGTGGGAATCATGTGCTGTATACTGACAACTATTATACAGCACCGAAACTTGCTACATAACTTTCAGAGCATGGCATCGGTTCCTGCGGCACTGTCAAGAGCAATCGTGCCCACTTCCCCAAATTCCCCGAGGCAGGAAGTTCGCAGCGGGGAGACGTGCACCTACGCAAGTCTGAGAAGATGCTGGCAATACAGTGGCATGATAAGAGGGTCGTGCACATGCTTACCACCGTACACAAGGGGGAACTGAAAGACAGTGGGAAGGTCGACCGTATGACAGGCGAACGTGTGATGAAACCTGATGCTGTCATCGACTATAATATCAACATGTGGATCGTGGACAAGTCCGACATGATGAATGGAGAGATCAACTGCCTCAGGAAGAATACTAGGTGGTACAGGAAAGTGTTTGTGCATCTCACTGACATGACGATGCTGAACGCCTTCATCCTGTACAAGATGAAGGTAAAGCCACCAAAGTCACTCTCCCTGAGGTTGTTTGCCAGGACCTGTGTTCAGCAGCTGCTTGAGAGATATGGTAGGGTAACAGCAGCAGCTCCAATGTGCCATGCTGTGAGACTTCCCGACAGACTTGAGCAGAGGGCGTACATGGATCGGCACAGACTGGTGCAAATGCCTGCCACTACGAAGAGGAAGGCTGTGATCCGCAGGTGCCAGGTGTGTGCACATACCACCAGACGCACACCTGAGCAGAAACGCACCTCTTGGCAGTGCGCTGAGTGCCAGGTTCCCCTCTGCGTAACCTGCTTCTTTGATTACCACAGCCTGAAGCATTTCTAAAACAATGCAAGTGGAAATGTAAATAATGTGTAAATATTGTGTAAATAGCAAGTGAAACCAATGGATGTAATTATAACTGAACAGTGGAAATAATTTTATAAGTTATTGCAAGTGACAGTGCATAACATAGTGTAAATAAAATAGAAATGTAGATAATGTAAATAAAATAGAAAATGTAAATAGAAATGTAAATAATTAGTAATATTAGAATATGAGTATACATACTTGCAGTAATGACAGTGAAAGTGAAAGCTTCACTCTCTACGCTACTTTACTGAATGAGAAAGTGAATGCCTGGAGTGAAAATAAACTACTAGTACTGAAGGAAACTTATGGATAAATTTTGTATATATAAATAAGTGTAATAAAGTACTAGGAATATAAAGTATGAGTGTGTTCATGAATAATAAATGACAGAATACCAGCAGGGAACGAGTGCAGGTGGAAAGCTCATATGTGCCCGTAATTTACATTGCTTTCAGTTTTTTTTTTTTTAATATGGATTCCAAACTACTTGAAATTCATACAATAGTATTTCTAGTGATAATATCAGGCAGTGGTAATCATATTACGGGGTGTTGGGAAGTGTAGTGTGGAGACTTTGTTACCCAACTTCAGAAGTCTCCGCAAGTCCTACGGTAGTCGATGAAGGCTCAAAAAACATCCCAGGAGAAAGCTGAAGGTATCTGCCATATTCTTATTTAATTCTAATACTCCAGGACTAATAACTGATTTTTGGTAAATATTTTTAAAAAGTCAGTGGGAGAGCGATTATCCCCGCAGGACGGGCACGATGCACTTCCGATATCCCTGTGGTTAAGGGTTTAAGTTGACCTATTTTTACCTTCACCAAGGAGGTTATGCTTTTACCGGCGTTGGTTTGTCTGTTTGTTTGTTTGTCTGTCTGTTAGTTAGCAACTTTACTCAAAAAGTTGTAAACGGATTATTATGAAATTTTGTGGAAGGATGGGCCATAGACCGAGGAAGAAACGATTCAATTTGGTGGCGGATCCGGATCTGGATCCGGAGTATACCGCACATTATCTCCAAAAGTTCTCGATGAATTTCAATAAAATTTTGAAGACAGGTGGGCCATGGACCAAGAAAGAATTAACCTTATTTGGGGGAGGATTCGGATCCGGATCCTGTATCCACGGATCAGGATTCTCTATTGATCTGGATCCGAATCCTTTTAAGTGGCAATGGCATTGGCAGAGGTATGCGCTCTCTAAGTGTTTTCTAGTTCATTATTATATTGCTAACGTCATTCGATTTTATCCAGCCGAGGAGAGAATTCATGAACTGGAGTATTTTTTTTTTTTACTAGACTGAAAATTATTTGGAGGCAGTGAATATAAAACGTGAAGTCATCATGAAGTCTTTTTTCAGATGAATAAATTTGTGTGAAAGAAGCAGGAATGAACTGACAGCAGAAACTACTGTAGTGAAGATGCTATGAAAGAGTAATTAATAACTTATTTAAGGGTCGTATGGTTAGTTAGTAATAAGGTAAACAGTAACAACTAATACGAGTACTAATAACCTCTATGTGGTGTGGGTACCCAAGGCTAGGTTGCCATAGTGCAGTACATTTAATACCTTCACTCCAGTGATGTCAGCATGTACCCGGCTTAGGGAAGATGGACTCCCCCTGCCCTACATAGTCTTGGGTCACCTTTGGGCAAGGTGTAACACCCGTTGGCCCACCGAAATGATAGAAGGAGGGTAGTCATGAGAGTGACATGAGGCCAGGGCCCGGTAACAGGTTTTCCACAGCACTCCCAGGTGGGGAAGTCATCCACATGTACCAAGTTGTCAGAGTTCGGACTGTGACCGTAACTCATACATATCTCCTATATATAATTCATTCTTCTTTTTCCCAACATCTCACCATGTGGAAGACCCCTATTACTCTGGCGAGGCGCTGTCCGCCATATGAAGGTGGCTGCTTGAACGTGATTGATGAGTCTGCTCAGCCAGAATAAGCGGGGCACAGCAACAACAAGAGCAACAACAACAAGTCTAATGACGTGTTATTTATTTTAATCTTGCAAAACCCAATTTCACTCAGTTTATGAGGGATCTTTGGCTGTGGGAGTATTAATGAACGCAATTTATTACCTGCACAAATTTGAAAAGTCGCTCCTGAGCTGAATCAAGCTGTCTGATGGTAGCTAAGGAAAAGTATAAATTACGTCATCGGACTGACGGGTTGATGACAAACCTACAGTACTCTCCTGGGCAGCATTTGAGGATTGAAAAACTTCAGCTAATTCTTTGAAGTTCGAACCTATAGGAAACCGTCACTCCGACGGGGGCGTTCCCACCAGTGTCTTTCCAGGCTGACTTGGTGAAGAGCAATTTGCAGCCTCTCTTCCTATTTCTCCCATCTTTCCTGTCACTTCTTATTGCTTTTCTTTCCTTTACAGGTGGCTTTACATTGAGTGACAAGCCAAATGGTTTCCTATAAGCCAAGAAACCATTTACAACGCTGGGTGGTAACCATATAACCAAATCATACGTGCTCCCTACGTGTCAGCAAGTGGGTTGGTGGAGGGTTAGTGCCCCTCCCCGTAAAACAAATAACTCAAAGTCAAATGGCCACCCCTTACGGGATTATGGCGTCTGGCAATAGATAGATAGATAGAAGAGGATTAATGTGTGTAGCGCACAGTGGTCAATGCAGCAGATAATTTTTGCTAAGTTCCATTTTCTTTCCCGATGATACTGCATGCAAATATCCAATATGCATCCAGGCCCCCTAAATTACTACAGGGTGAACTGGCACAGAGGGGGAAACAAGCTTTGACCAAGAGTCTGACCGGCATGAGAATCAACCGCGAATCTTCCCAGTTGGTAACATGGTCGCCTACCACTGCATGAGCGGCGGCTCCCTTGCGTGCCGGTGTGCTGTTTTCGACCCTCACGCGTGGGGGGAATGAAAAAAGACTTTCTGAATTACAGGCCGTTGAAATGACTTTTTTCGGAACAGCTGCTGCCGTAAATGTGATGAATGGCTTAGGTAACGGAAAAGTTATGAGATTTTTGGAGAGGAAGAAATGGCTGCTGAATGGATGCCGAGTTCATTAAAATGATATTCAGTGGAGGTATTCACAAGTTAAACCCTGCATCACGAAGCAGTGCCGTATATAACATACTTATTACCACCGGCCGATTTCATTCAGTTTAATGAAGACTCCTATCATAGATGGGGTTAATGAAGTCTATATCTAAATGCTCCAGTTGGAAACGTCTCATGAGCTTAATAAAAATCATCTGAAAATAGAAGGAGTATGTTAAAAACGACATTCTCTGGCTGGTGGAACTAATGCTAAGGAGAGAGAAAGAGAGAGAGAGGGAGGGAGGGAGGATGTAGAGGTATGCGAAGTGAGTGGGTAAAACAAAAAAATGTTGCCCTGAGGGAGTTAATTCACGATCATTAATCTAATGAGGGATCCCAGAAGTAAACAAGGCGTCGAAGATGATGGAGATGATTGCGATGTTGAAAATTACATATTATATATATATATATATATATATATATATATTTATATATATATATATATATATATATATATATATATATATATATATATATATATAAAATGAAAGACAGAAGAGGAAGGGAAGGAGAGAGGAGAGGAAAGGCCAGACACCCGAAAGCATCACTACATCGAGTGGATGGTGAGCGCCCCCATCTACCACACACACACACACACACACACACACATTTTATATATATATATATATATATATATATATATATATATATATATATTGTCATGGGAGGATGTGAATTTAAGAATAAAATGCTTGATATTAATCGAAGGTAAACACAATGATATTGAGTTATGAAATCAAGTAGTAAGTTTTACATTATCCTGGCTTACTTCGTCAGTTCTCTGAAGATGAGAATTTTATAATTTTTTTTCAAAAGTACACAGCAGATACTATTTACTCAAGAATGCTGTATCATCAGTACTGTTAGCCTCTGAGAAAGTATTCTTACCCTCTGACAATCAGGGGGTAAGAATACTTCAATGTTCACCACCACCTTTGGCTCTCCTCTCCTTTCACTGATCCACCTGGTGAACAAGCCTACATCTTGTCTATCCTTAATGACCTAGGGCAGCTTGTACAGCACCCTACCTGTATCCCTGACCGCCTTGGAGAGAGTTCCAACATACTTGACCTCTTCCTCACAACTAATCCTTCTGCTTACTCTGTTAATCTTTTCTCTCCGTTGGGCTCCTCCGATCACAACCTTATTACCTTATTTGTCCTATCACTCCAGTACGGCCTGTGGACCCTCCAGGGAAACGTCGTCTGTGGCATTTTGGAGCCGCAGACTGGGAGGCCCTCAGGCAGTACTTCTTTGATTTTCCCTGGAATGATTATTGCTTCCATGACCGTGAGCCATCTGAGTGTGCCTTGCGCATTACAGAGGTTATTCTCTCGGGCATGGAAGCATACATTCCTTTCTCATATCCTTTGACTAACGCAACAAAGCCTTGGTTTAATCACGCTTGTTCTAATGCTGTCCGCAACAAGGAGAGGGCCTACAAAAGGTACCGGAGCCAACCCACCCCTGAATCACATCATCTTTACATTTCTGCCCGGAATCGTGCTAAGTCTGTTCTTCGTTCTACTAAAAATAATTTCATCCATACTAAATGCTCTCAACTCTCCAACTCGAATTCTTCCCGCTCCTTCTGGCACCTTGCCAAAAACCTTTCTAATAACTTTACCTCATCATCCTTCCCTCCTCTTTTCTACTCTGATGGTTCTGTAGCTATTTCTTCTACTGATAAGGCAGATCTCTTTGCACAGACTTTCTCCTCCAATTCCACCTTTGATGATTCCGGTGCTGTTCCTCCATCACTTCCCCCCTCTGACTTCCTCATGGCTGACATTAAAATTTCTTCAGCTGATGTATTTTCTGCCATCACTGGCCTCAGTACTAACAAGGCATATGGGCCTGATGGGGTCCCTCCTGTTATTCTCAAGAACTGTGCTTCTGTGCTTACACCCTGCCTAGGCAAACTCTTTTGCCTTTGTCTGTCAACTTGTGCCTTTCCTTCTTGCTGGAAGTTTGCTCTCATTCAGCCAGTCCCAAAGAAGGGTGACCACTCTCAACCCTCTAACTATCGTCCAATTGCTTTAACGTCCTGTATTTCAAAAGTTTTTGAGTCAATTCTCAATAGAAAAATTTTAAGGCATCTTTCCTATCACAACCTTCTTTCCGATCGTCAGTAAGGGTTCCGTCAGGGACGCTCCACTGGCGATCTTCTCACCTACCTTTCAGACTCCTGGTCATCCTCCTTTCGGGACTTTGGCGAAAGCTTTGCCATTGCACTTGACATCTCAAAGGCTTTCGATCGCGTCTGGCATAAATCTTTAATTTCCAAACTGCCCTCCTACGGTTTCTATCCTTTTATCTGTGCCTTCATCGCTAGCTTCCTTTCTGGTCGTTCTATAGCCGCTGTTGTAGACGGCCATCATTCTTCTCCTAGATCTATCAACAGTGGTGTTCCTCAGGGCTCTGTCCTATCACCAACTCTCTTCCTTTTATGCATCAATGATCTAAGCTGTACATCTAACCCTATCCACTCATACGCTGATGACACCACCCTTCTCCTTTCCATTCGGTTCCCGCAACGCCCATCTCAACAGTTACTTCAACAAACAAGAGATGAGCCTATAGCACACCTAATGTCTGACTTGGCTCGTATCTCTGACTAGGGTAAAAATAATATGGTTGTCTTTAATGCATCTGAGACTCAGTTCTTACACCTATCAACCCGACAAAATCTTCCACAGGTATACCCACTAATGTTTAATAGTATTCAGCTTAATCATGCATCATCCTTGAACACGCTTGGGGTTTCATTTACTTGGGACTTGTCTTGGAAAGATCATATTACATCTCTTGTAAAATTTGCTTCCAAGAGATTGGGTATGCTAAGCCGACTCCGCTCTTTCTTTACCCCTGCACAACTGTTGACTCTATACAGGGGTTCTATCCACCCCTGTGTGTAGTACAACTCTCATGTGTGGGGAGGCTCCCCACATACAGCTCTTCTCAATAGGGTGGAGTCAAAGGCTTTTCGTCTCATTAATTCTCCTCCTCTTACTGACTCCCTTCAACCTCTGTCTCTTCGCCGCACTGTTGCATCTTTATCTCTTTTCTGTCGCTACTTTAATGGTCACTGCTCCTCTGAACTGTCTGCTTGCATTCCTCCACCTCTACGACCGGCGCGTAGCACCCGTCTGGCAGCAAACTCTCATCCCTATTCTGTCCAACTCTCTAATGCAAGAGTTAACCGTTACTCCCAGTCTTTCATTTATGCAACAGGTCAGCTCTGGAACTGTCTCCCTCTGTCTGTATTTCCTGCTGCCTATGATCTCCAGTCTTTCAAACGCACTGTGTCGAGGCATCTCAAAATGATCGGATCTTGAATTTGGCTCTATTGTATTTTGTTTTTCTCTTGGAGGGAACTGTTACTGCGGGCTCATGGCCTTTGGTTCCTTTTTCCTCGCATAAAAAAAAAACTAATTCTGGCAATGGACAGGTCCTTGCTGGTGCTTAACTCTTAGATGGCACAACGGATTTAAGTTTTAATATGGAAGAACTGACTTAAATACCAGTTGTGATTAATTTAAGAAGTTTGTGCTAACTAGGAGTGGCAAACTAAAGTAAGCTCAATGTGGAGATATGAAACACCATTAACACAGTTAAATGAGCTCAAAGAAAAGAACTGTAAATTTATTGATTACAATAAAATAATTTTACGTTACATGAATCTCAAAATGAATTCAAAAGTGGAATTCACGGTCACGGGGGGACACGTGAATTCAAATAACAAAGGACATACATTCACTCATTCAAAAGCTGATCAGACTTAAGCCTAGAAAAACGAACGGAAATACTGGTCAGTGGAGGGAACGGAGCTGAAGCTATGAAAGACTGGGCATCTATCTGTTGAACACCAGGCGCTGCTATTCACTGTTCATCTCACTTCGCCGATCACCGTCTAGGTGGAGATCCAGGAAATCGCTGTACAACGGAGACGCTGCTCTGTTCGCTGGGCACAAATTGTCCTACACTCGAAGCGGTCCAAAGCTGACTGAGTTCAAGGCTTCAAGCTGGGAAGGGGGGTAAGAGATGGCCATGTTCACCGGAAGTAGGCGTGGCCTAACTTCAACGGTCAACAGGGAGAGGGCGAACGATATACACACGCAATAAAATCACTCAGTGAAACACTAGTGTGTGTCGTGGATAAGAACAGTCACTTTTGGAGCAGTGACGAATATTCTGAAAACACTATCCCAATCGAAGTGCATACGAGGACGGTTAAACTGAGTGATACACAGTGGAAATTCCACTAGAGTTCGTGGTTTTCTCACCCAAGTAGAATATCACGGATTTGTAGAATGCACAATCTCATGAATTCGTGATATATATATATATATATATATATATATATATATATATATATATATATATATATACCGGTAAAGAGAGAGAGAGAGAGAGAGAGAGAGAGAGAGAGAGAATACCGGTAAAGAGAGAGAGAGAGAGAGAGAGAGAGAGAGGGAGAAGTATCTGTTTAGTTAATGGGCTTAGTCAAGCATGGCATAGCATTGCATGACGGCCTTGTGAAGTATAAATCAGTCAAATTACATCTGTATGGGCATTAGCCTGGAGGGTGTAATATAATACTCGACGTTTTGTGTGTGTGTGTGTGTGTGTGTGTGTGTGTGTGTGTGTGTGTGTGTGTGTGTGTAAAATAATTTGTACAGATTTTATCCGATTTTAACCAAGCATCGTGAAACGGTCAAGGGTCAGGCAAATGGCTGCCCAGTTAATTTTCACAGCAATAGGTTAAAGGTAATGGTTGCACGGAAGACTCACCATGAAGAACTTTGATCAGATTTTGACCAGATTTGGTGGAAGTCCTGAGGATAAAGCATGCATGAAGGGATTCAATTTTTGATGCGATCACTCCGATATTAAGATCAAATTGCCATGTCAAACTTCAGCTCGAGTGTTCCTGAGTTAACACAGTATCTAAACTAGTTTTGATATGATCTGGCCAAACTAGGTGAAATGGTTGAAAGTCAAATTATTTTGCAAGACAAGGTGGGAAGATTAACGGTGTGCCAGGTGGATGGCCTGTGGTTTTGAGAACATTTGGTCAAAGGTCAAGATCACGTAGTAAGGTCAACTCAGAGTGTTGTATACGATTAAAGCAACCTTTGTGGAAGGGTTCAAGGTAGAACAATAATAAAGGGATTCTAGTTTGAGAACAGTCAGTAAAGACAGGTTACAGGGAAAGGTTAAAAATCAAGGTCACACAGTAGGGTCGGCTTAAGCAATTTTGATCTGATTTAGACAGAGTTTGGTGGTAAAGCTGCAGGTATTTGAAGGACGAAGGACTTCAGTTATAAGGATAATCAGTCAACAGTCAAAGTCATAGGGCAAGGTGAAAAGTTCGACCGTTGTATGTCTGGGTGTAGCCTCTCTGCCATGTAGGTTCTCTGCCAGTTTGGTGTAGCTGGACTTGAATGATGACAGATACACACACAGGAACTTAGATTGTAAAACTCCTCCAATGACGCGTTGACAACTTATTGAAATCAGTATGTCCTACTCTCTTGGTGTCTAGTTTCTAACCATCGCTGGGAGAGAGTCAAGAGATGATCACGTGAAGCAGGTGTTAGGCACGTTGCGCTGAGTTAATAAATGGTCTGATCTATAGACAGCAGAAACTTTCTCGGCACTACACAGCACACTGGCAACAGCAACTATCTCAGCACTGAGCTCCACTTTTATAATAGGAACTCTCAGCACTGCACAGCACATTCGCTTTAGGAACTATCTCAGCAACTGTATCATACACTAGCTATGCATCTAGGCATATACATCATCATACATATTACATTGATGTGAACAAAATCATTAAAACAGTCTTCATCTGATTTGGACCAGACTTGGTAGAAATGGTGAGGGCCAGACAAGGAGGTGATCAACTGTTTTTGAGAACAATAAATCAAAGGTCAGGGTCAAATGGTTAGGTCAGTTTAAGCAGTTATTAGCTAGCCAGTTTAGAACAATCACAGTGAAAGGGTTCAGAGCAAGGCAAAGATAAACGGTTTTGAGTTAGAGACCAGTGAGTCAAAAGCTAAATGTTCAACCATATAACTCAAGCAATTTTCACTGAATGTGTGGTGGAGGAACTATGAGTTAGCCAAGCATGAAGATGTCTGATTTTGAGAATAGTAGGTCAGTGGCCCAAGTCACACAGCAAGACCAATTCAGACAGTTTTGATCCTACTTTGTCCAAATTTAGTGAAAGTGTTGGCTGTCAGGCAAGAATGAAGAAATTCGACTTTGAGAGCAACTAGTCAAGGGTCAAGGTAAATAATAATAAAAAAAAAAAAAATCTAAATTTCTTTCCTAAACTATTTGAAGAGCGCAAGTGATGTACTCACTGAGAACTCCTTCTTGTCTAGTCTTTCATCCACACCCACTCTCACCCTCACTTACACTCGTCCTTCTTCTCACCCTCCTATCTCTCTCCCCCAGCCACATCCACACTGGCCACAACAATAGGCTTCCCCCCTACATATAAACTACAGCCACGGTTTCATTCAACTCCGCCTCGTTTTGAGTTCGCTCAGTAAATAAACCACACACACACACACACACACACACACACACACACACACACACACACACACAGGAGAATAAATATACCCATTCTCATGAGTGAATTATCGGAGTGGTTGGTGGTGTTGGTGGGCGAGCGAATGTGCATAATGAGGAATAAGGATAGTACATCCCGTCTTCTCTGTGGCAAGAATTTTTTTTCTTTTTCTGTAGGATGACGTTTACATTAATATTATAATTATTATTATAGTATTACAGTTATTATTATTATTATTATTATTATTAAAACTTCCCACATCCCTGTGGGAAGTTTTCTGGTTTTTGTCAATATTATTATTATTCTAGGTAAGATCTAAATCGATGTTATTCGCATGCTGTTTGAGTTACAACCTTCATTCTTTGCAATAGAGTACTGGTTGGCCACCACATCTGACCAAATACCTTCCTGATCCGACTATCGGAACCCACATGGGATCAGGAAGTAAAAAACTGACCACAAAGCTCAAGAAGCCACTTCAGAGGGCTGGAATTTTTATGGCTCATGCCTGGGTCATGGCCAAAATGCAGTGGTGAATATTGTCCACATCGGATCATTATTCTGTGAGATCGCATATGGTCCAAAATTTTGGACTACTTGGGGAGACAGACAAGTAATCTTATTCTGCATTAAGGCATAAAGCTAGAACCATCAAACTTGGTGGACTTACAGACTGTGATTACCTAAGTTGGCATACACAAGAGCAGTGGCCTTGACCTCGAGGTCCCATTATAGGCCAGCTTCTAGTAGACAGTGGCTGTGGGAAGCTTTTCTTTATCAATATTGTCATTGGACAATTTTATGATGTTCTTGTCATTATTATTATTATTATTATTATTATTATTATTATTATTATTATTGGTTGTTGTTGTTGTTGTTGTTGTTGTTCTTGTTGTTCTTATTATTCAATCATCATTCATCATCTAATCCAGTGTTGCCCCATGAGATACGTAGGAGCCCGGGGCTAGGCAAGTTAGTCCTGTCATTTAAGATGAGAGTGACTAGCCTCACTCATCCCTGAGTGGCATCACGTGAGGACTGAGCAGTAAACCACAAACTTGGATATAAACCTGCATTGGCTTAATCCGATTGGAGCGCATTAATTACCCACTAAACCACCAGGCGCCACAATTTGGTCATAGTAAATGGTTTCCTGGTGTACAGGAAACCATTTGGCTCGTCACTCAGTGTAGTCACCCGTAGACAGAAGAGGAAAAAATGAAGGAAGGAAAGACAGAAGAGGAAGGATGGAAAGAAGGGTGGAAGAGAAGAAAAGGCAGGCACCCGAGAGCAGCTCTACAATGAGTGAGTGGATGGTGAGTGCCCCCACAAATTATTAATATTATGATTATTATTATTATTAGTGGTAGGTGGAAGCGCTCACCATCCGCTCATTCGATGCAATGTTGTTCTCGGGTGACTCTCTGACTGCCCTTTCCTCTCTTTCTTCCTTCCTCTTCTGTCTTTCTTTCCTTCATTCTTTCCTCTTCCTTCTGTCTACGGGTAACTCTACACTGAGTGACGAGCCGAATGGTTTCCTGTTCACCAGGAAGCCATTTACTACTCTGGGTGGTAACCATATAACCAAATTATAACGCCTGGTGGTTTAGTGGGTAATTAAGGTGCTCTAATCGGATTGAGCCGGTGCAAGTTTGTACCCAAGGGCTGGTTGGGGTTTATTGCTCCTACCCTCCTCATGGGACAACACAGGATTTAATGATGAATGAGTGAATGTATTATTGTTATTATTATTATTTTTTTTATTTTTTTTATTATTATTATTACTATTACTATTATTATTATTATTATTATTATTATTATTATTTTATTATTATTATTATTACTATTATTATTATTATTATTATTATTATTATTATCATTACTATTATTATTATTATTGTTACTACTACTACTACTACTACTACTACTACTACGACGACGACGACGACGACTACTACTACTGCTACTACTACTACTACTGCTACTACTACTACTAAACCTACAACTGCTGTTATCTACAGGTATTTTATTCCTTGTGCTACTTGGCAGAGGCCACAGAGGCTTAGCGTGGTCGTTTTCTGTTGTACGTATATCTTGGAGTTCAGATAAACAGATACGTGAGGAGAAGGGGCAGACGGAGACTGAGGAAGAGGTGGAGGGAGAGAGGGAGGGCGAGGAACAGGTGAAGGAGGAGAAGGAGACCAAGGAAGAGGTGGCAGGGGAGAGGGAGACCGAGGAAGTGGTGTAGCGGGAGAGGGAGACCGAGGAGGAGGTGGGGGGGTGGACAGAAAAGCCAAGAAAGAGGTGGAGGGGAGGAAGGAGAACTAGGAAGGCGTGGCGGGAAGAGGTAAAGAAGTGCATGAATGAGGGTTGTGTGAGCTGGAGACAAGGCAACCGGACGGCGAACAGGGTGACAGAGGCGTTTTGTTTGTGGCCTCCCCCTCAGGGTTGAAGGTGTTTGAAATTATAGATAGATACAAATAAATACAGTAAGACATATAAAGTGAGTGGGAACTGTATGTACTTTCTTAATCTTTGATATGGTCACAAAATGCCGTCTCATACCGATGATAAAATAAGACTAATGTAAATATAGCCACTACAGCATATGTACTCACTTCTTTCACTAGAGACACGCCTTTTTCACTCGTACTCTGCCAGCCTGGGGAGGAGTTAAATTAGGCTATCATTCCGTCCAAGGAAATGGTCTGATCCTCCAATTAAATTATGAACATATACAGATACAGCCAGGCAATATTTTTCTTGTTAGCCTAAGAAACCTGTAGCAGTGAAGGGATAATTTGGTTAGAAAACAAGCGTCACAAGGAAAGATGAGATTTAGAATAGCCTACATGACAGACGATTATAGTCAGTTTTGGACAGACTTTGCGAACTGAAGTGCTTAGATACAACCTTTATTGGACCCCTTAATTACTAGAGTTCTTTGCTAATATGAAGTGAGTTGCCCGTATAAAATTAATATAATACATCCTCATAATGAAGGGGTTATGTCAAGATAACAATATACAATATTAGCTGCTATTATAAGAACTATAATTATAACCAGTATGAAAAGGCCTTTAAAAAATACATACACAATAGGCAGGACGAATTGCCACTCTAATATTACCCAGCATCGATCTGTAGGGGTCCGAGGCTGGGCTACCGTGATTCAGGATACTTAAACCTTTAATATGACGCAGTGATGTTATATAAAGTTTATTCTTGCCACCACTGGACGGCTTTATTCAGCTTGTGGAAGATGTCTTGTAATGAAGGAGTTATTGAAAGCTGTACCCAACCCTTGCTGATTCTCTTGAACGAAATAAAATCGTCTGAGGATGTTAAGAAAAAAGTGCTGAATAGATCATCACATCGAATGGGTAAAGGGTAGATGACTGGCCAAAATCCCTGATGGCATTCCATAAACCAAAAGCTTCTAAGCCTGCCAAATGTTGGCAGCACCTCAACCCCCCCCCCCCACACACACACACACATTTGCCCAGATTACAAAGTCATCAAAAAACGAAAAACAAAATGTTAAACAATCTTACGTTTGACAAATACAGGATATTGACCTCAAAGCGCATGCAGTACCAACAGTGGGGAGATTTTTTTTTATCTTTATATTGTCTTTGGTTCGTAATGATCTGCAGGCTGTATTCAGTAAAGATCGTATATTGCGGATATATTTTCGTAAGTAAATGTTTTACACAGAGTTGAACATTATTTTTAACCTACTGAAATATTTCTAGGCTAGCTAGTGACAACCCCAGCAATTACTTCAACAAACAAGGGATGAGGCTATGACACAACTAATGTCTAATGTGGCTCATATCTCAGACTGGGGTAAAAGTAATCATGTTTTAAATATATCAAAAAACTCGGTTCTTATATTTTTCAACCCGTCGAAATCTGTCACAGGAACATTCTCTAATTCTTAACACAAGAAAACACTCAGAGAGCGCATACCTCCTCCAATGAAATCGCCATTAAAAAGGTTCTAGATCCGTCCCAGAATATGACCAATTCTTTCTTGGTTCACGGCCAACCTTTCCACAAAATATCATTGAAATTCATTGAGAACTTTTGGAGATACTGTGCTGGATACTGCGGATCCGGATCTGGATCCGCCCCCAAATCTAATCATTTCTTCCTTGGCCCATGGCCCATCCTTCCGCTGAATTCCATCAAAATCCTTTCATAACGCTTTGAGTAAAGTTCCTAACAGACAGATTAACAAACAATTAGACAAACAAATAAAGACAAACAAACAGACAAACAAATACAAACATCGGCAAAAACATAACCTCCTTGGCGGAGGTAAATATCCAACTCAAGTCTACATCATCTTTAAACATGCTTGGGGTTTCATTTTCTAGGGATTTACCTCGGAATGATCATATCACCTCTCTTGTATAATCTACTTCCTAGAGATTACGTGTGCTTAGTCGACTCCGTAACTTCTTTACCCCTGCACTGTTGTTGACTTTATACAGTTCTCTCTCTCTCTCTCTCTCTCTCTCTCTCTCTCTCTCTCTCTCTCTCTCTCTCTCTCTCTCTCTCTCTCTCTCTCTCTCTCTCTCTCTCTCTCTCTCCTATGTAGAGTACAACTCTCATGTGTGGGGAGGCTCCCCACAAACAGCTTTTCTCAAGAAGGCGGAGTCAAAGGCTTTTCATGTCATTAACTCCTGTCCCTCTACTGGCTCCCTTCAGCCTCTGTCTCTTCGCCTCACTATTGCATCTATATCTCTTTTCTGTCACTATTTCAATGGTCACTGCACACCTGAACTGTCTGCCTTCATCCTTCCACCACTTCGGCTGCAGCGCAGCAACAGTCTAGCAACAAAATCTCATACCTTTTCTATCCAGCTCTTTACTGCAAGAGTTAACCGATACTCCCAGTCCTTCATGAATGCAACAGGTCAGCTCAGGAACTGTCTTCTTCTGTCTGTATTTCTTACTGCCTATGACATCCAGTCTCTTATCTTGCTTTTTTTTATCTTGAAGGGAACAATCTTGCAGGCTTCTGGGCTTTGGTTCCTTCTATCTTGCATAAAAAAGAAAAAAAATCAGACGGGTTGACTAAGTTTTCATTTCGCTTCATTTACTTGAAACACCAACATCTAAAAGAAGTACTGAAAGCAACTGTATAAAAAAATACCGGCAGAGAGAGAGAGAGAGAGAGAGAGAGAGAGAGAGAGAGAGAGAGGAGAAGAAGAAGAAGAAGAAGAAAATTAGTTTTTATTGGAATTTAATCAAACTTGATAGACTGACTAACGAACAGCCACAGTATATCTATCTATCTATCTATCTATATATGGCCACATGGCTAGGTCAAACTTTGACCTAACCAAATCAACTTATGCAGAATTTATTCAGTTTTGAGCAGTCTTGGCGGATGGGTTGAGGGTAAGGCAAGAGTGAAGTTATTCAGTTTTGCGAACAGTCGTAGGGCAAAATAAAATTTCGATCATGTGTGTGCGTGCTATCAATATTACTCAAACCGTTCTAATCCGATTTTAACCAAACATGGTGGATGGATTGAGCCATAAGTAAGAAATATGCCTACCATTTTAGAACAATAGGTCAAAGATTAAGGCCACATGACGAAGTCAAGTTCGACCCGTGAAGTTATCTGTGTCTACAAGGTAACTAAAACTGTTCTGATGTGACTTAGATCAACCTTATGGGTAAGCTGAGGATCGCCCAGGAGGCTGACCTACTTTTTTTTTTTAAACAAGAGTTAAAAAGAAAGGTCACATGACAGGGTCAACATAAACAGTAATTTTCCGCTTTTGACCAAATTCGTGGGTGTTGAGGATAAGGCATGGATAAAAAGATTTGTCACTGAGAATAATAAGCCAAAATTGAAGACCACAGGGGAAGACCACAGGCCAACGTCACCGAGCAACTCAGTTTTTATATGACTTGAACCATATTTGGTGGAAGTGTTATAGGTCAAGCAAGAACGATGAGATTCAGTTTTAAGGCACTCAGTTAAATGTCAAGGTCACAGAGTTAAGTAAAAATTCGACCCGTATATCAATGTGTGAACAAAGTAGCCTAACTAACACACTTCTGACCTGATTTGGATCAAACTTAATGGATGAGTTAAGGATCATCCAGGAGCCTGACCTGTTGTTTTTAGAACAATAGGTCAAAGGTCAAGATCACGTGGTAAGGTCACCCTAAAACGACTTTTCTTCGATGAGTGCCAAACTCTGTGGAAGGGTTCAGACAAAAAAAAAAAAAAATGGATAGGACTCGATATTGAGAACCATCAGTCAAAGGCTAAGGTCATTGGAAAAGACCAAAGATTAGCGCTACTGAACAAAGTCAGCTTAAATACTTAAATTTAGTCTGAGTCTGAGTTAGTAGACGTTTTAAGAGTTAGCTGAGATTTAAGACCAATGATAATTTAAAAAAAACGTTTTTGAGAGTAATCTGCCGAAGGTCAAGATCACAGGGCAGTCCAGTTGGTGGGTACAGATTTTACACCCTTTGAATGCTCCTTCTTGTTGCCCAATATATTTCCCTCGTATGTTTTTGTAAACCTTTACCAATGGAGATCACAAAATGCGAGCACATGTGGTAAATTAACGTGATAGACAACAGAAACTTATCTGACACATACAACACAGCGACAAACCCCCAACAATATCCGGTCATCCACACTCTCACATTTTATTATTTTCTTCCTTCCATCATACTCTGGGGGACTGGCATTGCGAAACTCAGAAGCATAGCTGTTTTGCCGGGATATCAAACTAAACACTTTGACCTCATTGTAATTTTCCGTCCCTTACACTTCAGAACATTTGCCCACTTTATGCATCCCACTCAAACTCACGAACCTCATAACACAACACACATTTTCACTTAATAAATCTCACCCTTATAGCACACTACCCTCGCTGTAGTCCCACCTTACACACTGCACGACACTGTATACTTCATGTGCCTCGTTCTCAACAAAATTCTCATACCACAGCATATGTAATAATCTCATAATCATATTCTTACAATTCATTCTGTTCTTATTGCACTATCACCCCTCACACCACAACACAATCACGTCACGCACTTCACGCTCGCAAAACATACTCCTTTCCTCTATCCTTTTCTCACATATTGGTTAGATCTTTGGTAGAGTCAGTTGTTTCCCCAACAGAAATTTTTGGTATGTGCCAATAAACATCTTGTTATCTGTACCTCCTATATGTACTCCTTTGTATCCTCCCTACAAGGCTGCCCTTCACGCCACAACGCGATTACTGCAGCTTCATGCACTTTAAGTTCATATAAACTTAAATCTTTAGTCGCGTAATGCAAGTTCGTAATATTTGGCAATAATATCTGACGCACATGATATCGATTGAATAAGTTCAATTTTTCTTTATATTTGCTGATTGCATTCTGTAATATGGGATGCAAGAAGATCATACCTAATAGCCACAAGGTTTCAGACAGACTACATACGTAAAATCCATCCAAGACAATCTACCTACCAACAAAGCTCGACGTCCAGATAGAATTCCTCCAATTGTTTTGAAAAAGTGCTCCCCAGAAGATGCTTCTGTTCTAGCTAAATTATTCAGACTATTCATATGTACTTCTTCTATCTCTAATTCGTGGAAAGAAGCCAATATCCACCCCATTCTGAAGAAAGGAAGTTCCTCTGACCCCTCTGATTACAGACCAATAGCTATAGCGTCTTCTCTTGGTAAAGTACTCGTATTTGAAACTGGAATGAATAAGCACATACTAAAACATCTTGAATCCAGCAACTTAATTAGCAATAGATAGTATGGTTTCCGAAATGAAAGATCCACCATTGATATACTCAGTCTCCTGACTAACATCATCCATCAATCGATTGACCAACATGGGAAAACTCATTCCCTTGATATTTCAAAAGTTTTTGACAGAATGTGACACCGTTCCCCGCTATCCAAACTCCCTTGCTATGGACTAACTTTGTTTGTTCCTCTGATTTCCTCATATCTCAGCACAGACAGATAAAAGTAGGTGATGTATATTCCAATTTCCACTCAGTGCCTGCGTGTCACAAGAATCAGTTCTGGCCCCAACCCCATTCCTAATTCATATTGATAATCTCTTATCTGTCACCCATAATCCTATCCATTCAAATACAGATGACTCAACACTTCACAGTTCATTCACACTTCAACACCCATTCACAAAGATCAGTATCTCTAACTCACGACTCAGTACAACAATCTCCATAAATCAAGACTTATCTGGGGTCACGAACTGGGGACAAAATAACATTGTCTCATTTAATGCTAGTAAAACCAAATATATACAATATACTAATAGACAGATATTGCCAGATTCGTATATTACCTCCAATGCTACTAACAATCCTATCTTCAAAAGTATTGAAATTGTCCTTGTTTCACCTAACAGTGCCCCCAGTTGGACCTGTCGTGTCAGATCACTTGCTAAAACTTCCTCAAATAAACTCGGATTATTGTACAGAGTTCGTAGCTTCTTCACTGATGAGCAGTTAGCTATAGTTTATAAGAGTCATATGCGCTTTCAGCTGGATTATTGCTCACCCCTGTGGAATGGACGTGGAGAGTTTGCATGAAAACAAGTAGACAAAATTTAATAATTATTAACCTTGCAGTTACAAATAAACTACCTCCCCTACAGGTAAGAAGGAATGTTGCCTCCCTTGCATTATTTTACAGATACCTTTCTGGCAAATGCTCAGACGAAGTTGCGTCCATGGTGCCACCTCTCCATGCCATCCCCTGTGATTCACGGGCATCTGGTAGCGTTCATGACTGGAACGTCCGCCTATCACAAATCTTTTATTCCCCGAACTGCATCTCTTTGGAACTCGCTTCCCCGGAGTTGTTTCCCCTCAAACTTCAACCTACGACTGCTCAAACCCAACTGTTACAGATTTTCTATGAATGGAGGACACCAGTAATCTAGTGTATGGATTAATTTTTTATTCATTTGTTTTTCTTTCCTCTGTTCTGTTATTAAAGAAAAAAAAAATAGCCGTCAGATAATAGGGTCTTGCAGTCCACGCTGCGATATAAGGTTTAAGCCTTTACTCTCACAACACACTGCTAAATCGATGTTGCTGTCCCTCACATGACGTTACTGTCACATACACCTCCCTCTTACGATGCACTATCCTTACTGTAATGCCACACTTTACATTCAACACATCACTTTGGTCCATGTACCTCATTTTCACAACCCGCACTAGTGTAACTGTAATTTCACCATTTCAGCCACAACACATTTTGGGCGCCTCACTCCCTCCCAGAACGCACTCTGCCCTCACTCTAATACCACCCCTCAAGCCACAAAACACACCTCATCCTCACAGGTCACTCGACTCCACCTGTAATTCCTTAAGGCACTGTGGTGTCTAGATTTTATTCCCGACTGTTGCGGGGGACATTTTTCGAAATTTACAATCGACATTACAGTGTTCTGTGTTCTTTCATATGGCTCCACCGGCACGTCATGAATTTACCCCCACTAGTACCACAATACCTGATCTGAATGTGATGTCTCTGGCGTATCACAGAAGAAATTCTGAGCATTAGTGCCCAAGTGGTGATGTTTAATGGCTGTTAGGGATCAGCCTTCTCAGCTGTGTTATAGTTGGACTTAGTCATATATATATATATATATATATATATATATATATATATATATATATCTTATATATATATATATATATATATATATATAGATAGATAGATAGATAGATAGATAGATATATATATATATATATATATAGATAGATATATATATATATATATATATATATATATATATATATATATATATGTATATATATATATATATATATATATATATATATTTTCTTGGAGGCATACGAGGTGGAAAGCTATGGCACATTCACCTTTATTGATTTTCTTATGTACAGTTTCTATTTGACGTTCAAAAATTCGGTGGTCGTCTTGGAGCTTCTTCAGGAGTTCCCCAAAGGGAAGCTATGTTTCAGAACTATATTGTTAAATCTTCAGGCTGGATCTGATGGTTCCGTCATTGGTGGCTGCTTATATATGATTCAGGTGCATCAGGTGGAGACAGGTGGGCAGAGCTGCTCAGCTAAGCTGATCGTTCATTGGCTGCATCGTTGGCTGAGCCTATGTGGCGTTTTGATGACGGTAGGATTTGGAAATCGTCGATTTGTGTGTTTATTGTAGGTTGTGTTGTGATAACATAGACTGCCTCTAGAAACAAGAGACAGAGCGAGGGTATTGTACTCTGTCGATAATTTTTGTGTTCTCATCCAGGTCATGACGCGTCATTTGGGAATTGTGTAGGATGGCGTAGTGGTTCTTGATGGCTCCATTCTGTCGGTGACAGGTGAGGTGCCTCAGTAGTCTGGTTTGCGTCATTCCATTGCTTGAGTGAGGTCCACACTCCCCGCTGTTGCAGTTATAGTGGTAAATGATATGGTCCTCCTGAAGAGGCGTCTTGGTCACGGAGGATTATTAACGAATCAGAAGGTGGGCTGTTTTCTTTGTTTTGTAGTAGATGATGGGAGAAAGGTGTTGTTCCGTGTCTGTAGGGAGTAGATTTCTGTATATAGTGTCCTTGATGATCTCCGTCTTGTAGTCTGTAGACATATGGTTTCTGTGGTATATCTTGCTGTGTTTGCCAGTTATGGGTGTAGTGGTGTCTGGGTGAGAACCATTTGCCCATGTGTCTCTTAATTACGTTGGATATGTCGGTGTCCGTGTAGCCACTGATAACGAGAACAAGTCACGCATTCTAGTTCTTGGTGGGCGCCTTTCCAAGTGGAGAAGTGGGAAAGGGCTCTCCTGACGTAGGTGCTGATGATGGAGTGCAGATAACTTCTTGGGCCCTCACTATCTCCATTCAGCCAGAATCCTTTGTTCGTGGGCTTGATGAATATTAGTCTTCAATCCTATACGTTGTGTGCAGTGACAAATATGTCCAAGAAGGGGAGGTATCTGTCGTTGGCTTCTTTGTAGGTGAAGATAAGTCCAGAGGTAGCAATAAAGCGCTGTTTGTGGTCCTGCAGCTCCTGAAGGTCCTTGATATGAACGAAGATGTTGTCGATATAGCTGCAGTCAAGGTCCAGCTAATATACAAGGTCTCTCCACTTGCAGATTATGTGACGTCACCAGCAGGGGAGGGGGAGGGGGAGGCTGTGGATAAATGGGGAGCGAAAAAATAAAATGCACAGTTGTGAAAGACTGTGTACATGGTGAACTGCATTATTTAAAAGTACAAACTTTTTTGTAAACAGAAAAATAATGATTTGTCATATTAGGTTAAAAGTATTGTACTTGCACCTAATACAATGTGGATATCGTACAATGCATTTGACAGTAGAGCTGCTAGCCTAGCAATGCTAGGTTGAGAGGAAACGGAATACACTCCAGGTCAGTATTAGTCGGCCGTCAAGAACAGACTGATGGCCAAACCTGACACGAAGCCAGCCCTCTCACTTCTCGTGAAGTCATGTGCGGACAGGGGAAATTTTAGTGGTGTCGTGGAGAGACCTTGTACTTGCTGGACTGTGGTGGTAGTGTAGGCAGGGGTGGCTAGTAGCTAGGAGCCTCGATTCAAAGGTCCCCATGTAGAAATTAGCGAACAGGACTCCAAATGGGCTGCCAATTGCCAAACCATTGATCTGTTGATACATCTGACTACTCGGGCGCTCATATACATATACTGGTATATATATATATATATATATATATATATATATATATATATATATATATATATATATATATATATTGTCATCATCATATATGTTATCATCATCGTCATCATTATCAGCCATTACAAGTCCACTGTTGAACAAAGGGCTCCCCCAACCTTCTCCACGAATTCCTTGACTGAGCCAATCTTGCTACATTTTCCCTGCAAATTCCTCCTCTCATCTCTACATCTTTTGTCTTGCCCTTTTTCTGATACACTTACAATCTCTCGATGTCATGTCAGTCAGCCTCTTGCTCCATCGGTTGTCCCTTATTCTTGCTGCATTGTCTGCCCACCTCCATTTCTGTTTAACCTCTGCAAAATTTTTTTACTAGTCTGCTCTCTCAGCCAAGTTGATCTTTTCCTGTCTCTTAAAGATATTCCAAACACTGACCTTTCCATTGCTTTCTGAGAACGAATTAGTTGATTTTCCATCACTTTTGTCATTAGTAGGGGTAGGCAGCCCCGCCCAGGGAAGTACTACCGCCAAGGTAGCAGGAGACTCAGGGAATAGCCTGGATTCCATTTTCTCTCCTAGGCCTTGGTAGGTGGTTACACATCTCTCTGCATCAAACATCAGAGGGCATCAGGCTGCCCTCTTTACACAACACACACATCCACATTATATCACATTGCCATAAACCAGCTGTCCTCTCTCCATAAAATACCAATCTTGTCATTACATATCATACACATTTCACAACACATCCCAGCTCTCCCCCCCATAAAAAGAACCATGGCTGCTGCTATACTGGGAATCAGTGCAGTGGTTTCTCAGTTGACCACCACCGGCAGGGCTGGGTCGTCCGCACAGGGCCCTCCCGGTCGTCATCAAGCGACTGTGCCACCTCCAGTGTTGCGGCGCCCTAAATCTGCTCATCAGTGCAGTAAAATTTTCTTTTGCAATATTAGGGGACTTCAACATCAACTCATTTCAAAATGTCCTGCAGTTTGAATCCCCTGATTTGCTATTTTTGACAGAGACACAAGTAAGCTCCACCTCTGATTTAGCTAGATTTAATTTTCGTGGTTATATCTTAATTCAAAGTTTCAGACCCAAAGGAGGCGTATGTTGCCTTGCTAAATCAGAAATTGTCCAGGAGGAGATTACTAAGTTTAACTGTCATTATTTCGACTCTTCCATATACAAATTAAATTCTTTTGGTGAAATTAAGTATTTCTGTTGTGTTTATCGTTCCCTTAATGCCCCTCCAGAGCCGAGTTTATTTGACTGTTTGTCTTCACAACTAAGTGTCCTCAGCATTAATACTGCATCAGAAATTACTACTCTTGGTGATTTTAATGTCCATAATGTTGAATGGCTCATTTATTCAGCCAGAACTGATGACTCTGGTCTTGAATGTGAGCTATTTGCAGACTCATTTAATCTCACCCAGTTAGTCAGTCAACCCACTCGTGTACCAGACAACCCCGATACAAAATCCCCACCGATTGGACTTGCTTCTAACAACCAATTCAGATAATTATAATGTTGAAGTGAAGTCCCCCCTCGGATCCTCGGATCATTGAGTCAAGCCACCTACCTCACCCTCCTGCTCTGAACCTGTAGTGGTGACTACATGGCACTAAGACAGGGCAGACTGGGAGGGACTCTATAATTTTTTCATGGATGTTCCTTGGACCTCCTTTTTCTCCCAAGATGCAAATTCCACATTGGGCCACATACAGGATTTCATTGAAGTCGGCATGAAAACATTCATTCCCCATCATAGTTACAGAAAAATATGTAATTCTCCTAAATGGTTTGACCACAATTGTGGTAGAGTAACAGAACATAAAACAATAGCCTATAACACTTATACAAGGACCAAAACCAAAGAGGCCTTTAACTACTATAAAAATATCACAAACCATGCCAAAACTATTATCAATCTTTCTAAATCAAACTTTCTGCATAGACAGGCTAACAAACTACTAAACAACCCAAATGATAACAGAATATTCTGGTCAACCCTTAATTCATTCACAATTAACTTCACTAACACTTCTTCCATTCCACCTTTACAGTCCCCCAATGGAAATCTAGTAAGTGACCCACGTGGAAAAGTCAAACTTCTTGTTGACATTTTTTCAACAAACTCAACCCTAAGTTTTTTTTTTTTTTTTTTTTTTTTTTGATAATGAATGGAGGAAGGAAAAACAAAGGAAAAAAAAATAAGTCCATGTGCCTAAAGGCATCCTCCATTCATAAAATCTATCTATCTATCTATTGCCGGACGCCTCAATCCCGTTTGGGGTGGCCACAAACAAATTGCCTCCAAGTCGCCCAGTCCCCCGCCATCTCACTGCCCTGCTCCCAACTCACACCTCCCTCTCTCATCTACCTCTCCACCCCATCCCTCCATCTCATCCTCGGCCTCCCCCTCTCTCATATACCTCTCCACCCCATCCCTCCATCTCATCCTCGGCCTTCCCCTCCCTCTTCCCCCCTCCACCTCATTCACATACATTCTCTTCGTCAGTCTTTCACCCTCCATCCTCTCCACATGGCCAAACCACCTCAGTGTGTTCCTCATAACGCTTCCTATCACATCCACATCCACACCACAACGCTCCTTTATATCCTCATTCGTCAGCCTGTCTCTCCATGTGACTCCACAGGCCTCTCTTAAATAACTCATTTCCACTGCTCTCACTCTTGACTTGTGTCCTTCCAACAACGTCCAAGCTTCACTTCCGTACGTTAGAGTTGGTATCACAATACTGCCATGTAGTAACTTTTTCACTTCCATGCTCACTTCCCTGTTTCTTATCACTGCTTTCAAAGAACCAGCAACCTTTCTTCCCTGCTCTACCCTTTCACGCACTTCACCCTCCAAACCTCCATCCTTATTCATCACACTACCCAAGTACTTAAACGTACTCACATTTTCCAATTCGTCACCATCCAACCTCGCTGTACATTCACTGACTTCACCTCTCTCAAAGACCATCACTTTACTCTTCCCTACATTCACCTTTAGATTCCGTTTCTTACACACTCTCCCAGACTCATCCACCAAGCCTTGCAGCTCATAAAATACTTATAACAATTGGATTTAAAATTGAGAGGATTAAATGTATGTGGGAAGCAACTCCAAGGAAGTGAATTCCAGAGAGTAGTAGTTCTGGGGATAAATGAATTTTGATAAGCAGAGGTTCTGCATTGCGAGGGAGAGAGTGTGAGTTCATGGGCGCTCCCAGCTGCCTGAGTATTTCGGGAGAAAATGTGAAGGCGAGGCACAATTGAAACCAATTCGTTAGAGCACTTATGGTAAAAATATCGATAAAATAGTGCTAAAGAAGCAACATAGCTACATACTGATAACGGAGGAAGGTCCTGCGTTATGGCAGGATTATTGATTAATCTAATGGCTTTATTTTGAATTTTGTCCAACTGCCTCAATGCAACCGCTCCACATCCACTCCACAGTGGTGAACAGTATTCGATCAGAGAACGCACATGACTTTTGTATATTGTGGCCATCTGCTCGTCAGTGAAGAACTCACGAACTCTGTACATAAGTCCCAGTTTTTTAGAAGCATTTTTAGCAAGGGATTTAACATAAGCTGTCCAGCTTAGGTTGGGGTTTAGAGTAACACCTAGGATATCAATTGTAGTGGATATGTGAATACTGACATCAATTGAAATTATGTGAGTGTCTGAGGGATTCTTTCTATTGGAGAAATTAATGTATTTAGTTTTCTGAGCATTAAATGAGACCAGATTTTTTTTGTCCTGGTTCAGAGAAATTGCTGTGTTTATTTGGGAATTTATAATATCAAATTGTGTAAAGGAAGTACTAAATGTGAAAGAACTATGAAGGGTCGAGTCATCAGCATAAGAGTGTATTGGTTTGTGTGTGACAGATAGGAGGTCATTTATATGTATGAGAAAAAGGGTTGGCGCCAAAAGTGATCCCTGAGATACGTCAGCATTTATGGAATGAAATTGAGAATAAATTCCATCTACCATGACCCGTATTTTTCTACTAGGAAGGTAAGAAAAAATTAGAGGAACTAGTGATGCAAGACCATAGTGTGACATCTTAAACAATAAGGCCTGGTGCCATACTCTGTCAAATGCTTTTGAAATACCAGTATCAAGTGCTACTGTGTGTGTTTCACCATGTTGGTCTATTGTTTTGTTAATCTGATGCGTAAGAAGGCAAAGAATATCTACAGTTGAACGTTCCTGTCTAAATCAACTCAATTGTGCCTCCGCTTCACATTTTCTCCCGAAATACTCGGACAGCTGGGAGCGCCCATGAACTCACTTTCTCTCCCCAGCAATGCAGAACCTCTGCTTAAAAAAATTCATTTATCCTCAGAACTACTACTCTCTGGAATTCACTTCCTGGGGGTTGTTTCCCACAAACATTTAATCCATTTCAATTGAAATCCAGTTGTGATACATATATTATGAATGCAGGATGCCTTTGGGCACATGGACTTTTTTTTTTCCCTGTTTTTTCTTCCTCCATTCATTATCTAAAAAAAAAAAAAATGTTTCTAGGTCTCGCAACAGTACGCCATAGCTGGGATTATATTTTCTTTATATACTTTTTGTTTCATATATATTGGCAAGCTACTTTTCATGATGTCTCTGTGTTTACCGACAGATTTCCATCCAACTGTAATGTGTCTGTTTATTTTGCTATCATGGTTTTTCTTTAATTGTAGTATTACCCCCAAGTAGTTGTACTTCTCGACTTCAAGAATTTCTTCACTTATTCTGATGACATTCTTTGGTGTATATGGATTAAACATTGCGTTAGTTTTACTACGGTTCACCTTTAGCCCTACTTTGAGACTTTCTCTGTTCAGGTCATTTAACATTTCTTACAGTGCTACTGCTGTTTCTGAGGTTAGGAAAACATCATCTGCAAATCTTATTTTTTTTAATGCGAGAAAGAAGGAACCAAAGGCCGTGGGCCCGCTATTATTGTTCCTTCCAAGAGAAAAACAAAATACAAGAGAGAGCCAAATTCAAGATCCGATCATTTCGAGATGCCTGGACACATTGCGTTTGAAAGACTGCAGATCAGAGGAAGCAGGAAATACAGACAGAGGGAGACAGTTCTAGAGCTAACCTATTGCATAAATGAAGGACTGGGAGTAACGGTTAACTCTTGCATTAGAGAGTTGGACAGAAAAGGGATGAGAGTTTGCTGCTAGACGGGTGCTACGTGCCCGTCGTAGAGGTGGAGGAATGCACGCAGACAGTTTAGAGGAGCAGTAACCATTGAAGTAGCGATAGAAAAGAGACAAAGATGCAACAATGCGGCGAAGAGACAGAGGTTGAAGGGAGTCAGTAAGAGGAGGAGAGTTAATGAGATGAAAAGACTTTGATTCCACCCTATTGAGTAGAGCTGTATGTGGGGAGCCTCCCCACACATGAGTTGTACTCCACACAGGGGCGGATAAAACCCCTGTATAGAGTCAACAATTGTGCTGGGGTAAAGAAGGAATGGAGTCGGCTTAGCACACCTAATCTCTTGGAAGCAGATTTTACAAGATATGTAATATGATCTTTCCAAGATAAGTCCCGAGTAAATGAAATCCCAGGCATGTTCACGGATGATGCAGGATTAAGCTGAATATTATTAAACGTTAGTGGGTATACCTGTGGAAGATTTTGTCGGATTGATAGGTGTAAGAACTGAGTCTCTGATGCATTAAAAACGACTAGATTATTTTTACCCCAGTCAGAGATACGAGCCAAGTCAGACATGGTTTAGCTTTCCTCCATCTATATTTACTCCATTGCTTTCCCAGTCCAGCTTTCTGAAAATGCATTCTAGGCATGCTGTAAAAAAATTGTAGTGAAAATGTATATCCCGGCGCACGCCCTTCTCAATCTTAATTTTTTCGGGTCTTTATGTAATTTGACTGTATCAGTTTCTTTATATGTTTTCGAGCAGAATTACAATGGTCTCATTTACTCCTTGTTCTCGCAATAAATTTATAATTGCTATGTGCTCCACTGAGTCAAAAGCCTTTTCGAAATCAACAAAACCTAAGCACTGTGGTTTATAATATTCCTTACTTTTCTCAGTTTGCTGATTCATTAACTTATGGTAGTTCTTAATTTTCAACTTGAAAAATTTGCTTCAGATGCTGTGGGACTTCGTTCCTTTTAATTTACTCTTCTAGGTGCTGCCTACCATGGGCCAATCGGCCTACTGCAGTTATCCTCTCTTCTTATGTTCTTATGTTCATGCCTATTAGATAATTTTAACCGGTGACGCATCATGTTCAAAGTTATACTATTATGGCGTAATGTTAATATGTCATTCGGTAATCAAGGCCCCCCTCTATGCAGAGTATTAGCCCCTCACTGGGGGCGGTATCGTGTGAATCCAACTCCCACTCACTGTCGTCTAATTTTATGGCTTGTAATTGCTGCCAGCTGTAGACTTCTTCGCATCTGGATACACTTACCTGTGTTGCTCAACGGCCTGGAGAAGACACTGCTATTGATCTTCATTCTTGGTCAACACTGGATTAAACTCTTGATTCAGTGCTACTTTTCTTTCACCTCTTTTTAAGCAAAGTCATTTGTTACCTGTAGCCCCTGGACGATGCGCTCAGCTTCCTTTTAATTCTCACGACTTTTGTATGTGGATGGATCGACTTCTAGGAATGAATGAGGAAGGTCAAGCAGTGTCAAGATCTTGGTGTTACTGGTCACAAAACTTGAAATTGTTTACTGATGCATTGCTGTCGCCTCAGGTTGAACTGCTGTCTCCAGTTGGTCTTTGCTTTTTTCGTCATTAAGAGCCATCACCATTGTTCGCTTCTCCTTAGGGTCAAAAGCTGGATAAAAGAAAAAAAGCCAATCCAACTAAGTACACTGACAAATACTACATGTGACAACTAAATGCTTTCAAGGAGACTTGTGAGATGTCCTTATCAGGATAAAGTGACAATTCCTGGAGAAGCCTCAGATCGTTTGCTGGAGCTAGAGCTGCTTTTGTTTCCATGACCCATGATTTCAGGTATTGCTTCATGATCACAGTAAATCGCTTCAGTCCTCGGCCTTGTTCCAGTGTGATGCTTGTCTGTTGATGGAGAAGATAGGCTTTGATTTTGTTTATAACTTTAGCCATCCATCTGGCATGGTTGCAAGCACAAGGGCGCTGAAACTTTGTTCCATGGGGCGGTACACCGCCCAAGACAACAATGGACAGTTCTAGCAGCTCTCGATAATCTCGAGGTTCGCTTTCTTGCAGCTGCTTCATACAAAATGCTATGAGCTCATCACATTGCTCACTATCAATCACCGGCATTTCCTCATTGCCATTCAAGGTCTGAAAGCGTGTTGTGTCAATAGTATTCCACTTGGCTTTGAACTGTTTGAATGTGTGAATGTCGGGACCAGAGGACTGTCCAAGGCAAATGATGAAGGCCTTTTGAACAAAGATCTTAAAAATGTGATACCGACAAGACAGGTGGAGGAGATCCTTGTTCAAATGTTGTTGAACAAGGGTGCATGCCTCTACCCACAATCCTGTATTGCTGGCAGTGGTGTTGAATGCCATTCCTGCCGTACGTTCAAATATGCCCTAGTCATTCAATAATGATGACATTGGCCATGGCCTTTCTTGTCCCTCATTCCAAATTGGGTGCATTCAAAAGCTTTGAAACTCCATCACCTGAGACGAGAATTGGAAGGTGTACAGTTACATTTGCTCCTGTTACACTGAAAATTAGTTTCCCATCCCAGCGTACTGCAAGTGGCGTAGCTGGATGGAATGATTTCTTCAGTCATTCTGCAGATTCCCTCCGACTCTTGATTCGATCTCTGTGGATACTTTGCCTGTTGATAGTATACATTGTTGGATCTTGTCCACAGGCAGAAATGGTCGCAGAAAGCAGATGGACTGCAGCACGGTCTGAAGTCTTGGTCCGATCTAAAGCAGCAGCAACTGGAGAAGTGACAATTGTTTTTCATGCCAGTTGGCGTTTCAGAGGAGGACCTGCAGCCGAAAAGAAAGGAGCTGCTATATCTGGATAATTGTTACCTGTTTCATCTTCATTATTAGCTGGGCTTTGCTCCAGCTCCGCTGTTTCCTCTGACTGCTCGATGACATTCCTCCTGCTCTCTCCGCTCCTGTTCAATCTGTTGTCTCTCTCTCTGTCTTCGTTCTTTCCGGTGCAGGTGTTTAACATCAATATCCAGCATAGAGCCTTGCCTCCCTTTCTCCCTCTGAGCCACAAGAAACTCCTTATCCTCACGGTTTTTGATGAGGTCGAAGGCATTCGTGTGCAGTGTCAAAGAGATCTTTCATCTGTTCTTGGTAGTTCTTTCTCATCTTCTCTCTTTCTGTATTCCGGCTGTTACTCTTCCCGAACCTTCTCCATTCTTTATAGAGAGATTTGATTTGGGGGATACGATTCCGTGGCTCAGGTGCAGGAATGTGAGCTCCCTCCCAGAATCCCCCTAGTTCCTCAGACAGAACACATACTGAATCCCTCAGTGTTCGTGTCTCTGTTCGCATCGGGTAGGAAAGTTGTGCTTACACTTCTCCACAAGGGGGTAACTAACTTCCAAGTAGTCTTTTACTTGGCTGACCAACAAGCCAAATCTTGGTTTTGCTCTTGCTTTTCATTACCGGCATTGACAACTTCAGTCATAGTAAATAAGTGCTTTAATAATAACTCAAAAGGCGAATCTCTGAAAAAAGAAACAAAGACGGGTATTATTAGAATGTAGCCTTCTATGAAGTAAAGCAAACATTTTTTTCCAATAATAAAAAAGATTATTTTCACAACATTAATTTTGTTTATTAGACTCAAACTTTGGGTAAGATGCGGCACCAGCAAATATCATCCAATTCGGCTAAAAATTGGTGTCTCAAGAGTGTACGCCTAAACTCACAATATACTCTGGTAGCAAACAAAATATTCCAGATTTAATTTTCCTCCATAGTAATAAGGACCACCCTAAGACATACATTCATACATATATATATATATATATATATATATATATATATATATATATATATATATATATATATATATATATATATATATATATATGTGTGTGTGTGTGTGTGTGTGTGTGTGTGTGTGTGTGTGTGTGTGTGTAGATATATAGATAGAGAGGGAGACAGATATATCAGTTTGCCTCACACTCTCTTTCCCTCTCCCTCCCGTCATAAAATACAGAGATGCGCCATATCAGGCATAAAAGTTAAGCAATAATGCAATAAAGCGATATAAGTCCCCCGGTGATGTGTGGAAACTTGCTTTTTCTTTAATGCTTTCAGTTCGAAGCCCTCATGGATTATCCTTGCCTCCTCCAAGGCCATTGAATATGACCTTTTTGACCTTCATCGCTGGAGCTGACTCCTGAGCTAAATAAAATCGGCTGGTATTAGCAAGGGCATAATATGCATCACGTCCTCGGGCTGAAAAAAATCTCTGACTGGATAAGTTTTATGAAAAAATGGCTGATATTACCCTATATGTTGTTGTTGTTGTTGTTTTGGCACCAGCCTCATCTGAAACTTATACTCGGTGGACTGCAGGCTGAAGTTACCCATTTCGTGCCAGTCCATCCTCCTCCTCAGAGAGAATACGGATGTAGTAGTAAGAAATTTGTATAACCAGGCAGTTGAGCCGCCCAGTTATATTGGTGTCGCCACATGAAGGCGTCCCTGACCAGCACTAAGCCTAAATAAAATACCTAAATGCCAGCAAAACAGTGCAAGGGTTAATCTTGTTAGCTATTATCTCATTCAAACTGTAGACGTCTTTTTATTTTTCTTCCTGCTTCCACCCGATAGGTTCACTATGCTTGTGAGAGACTTTCTGAGAGGTTGAGATTAGATATGACCTTTATTTGCACCTTCCCTTATAACCCGGTCTCCTACGTTGAATATATTAGTCTGACGTTAACTACTACATCATGGGAAGTGCGTACTTGGGGAGAAGTGTTTAGCCTTTTATTCAACAGAAGTTCTTTCAGTCAGGCAACTTAGTCTGGGGTTAATTAAAGCAAGAAAGTTGGTGGATACCAGCAAAACTGTGTGTGTGTGTGTGTGTGTGTGTGTGTGTGTGTGTGTCCTCAGCTACAAAGTTACTACTAAAATGTATCTCAATGAGCAAATTTGTCTACTGTTAGCTGATTTTTTGTGTTTAAGTGTTTTCTGTATTAACGAAACGGTTGGCTCCTTCCACCCGATAGTCTAATTTACTTAATTCTTAACACTATCAGCCGATATCTTTTCAAATTAAGGGAGACACTTCGGACTCGAGGGGTTAGATACAGCCTTCATTAGCAACCTCACCTCTAGGGAGCTCTATTAAGCTGATTATACTCGTCTTTTAGTGGCAAAAATATATTTAAAAATGGAGCACTTAGCGAATGCAACACCCTCTCCTTAAGGTCAGTTTATAGGGTCGAACCTTTGACCGTGCCTTGTGACCTGAACCTTCGACTGACTGTTTAAAAACCGAATTGCTTCATCCTTATCAGACCATTACCCCTTCTACTAGGATTGGTCCAAATCGAATAAAGCTTTTAAGCTGACTTTGCCCAGGGCCTTTGGACTCTTACCATTAATCACAGAACCGTATCATTACTTCCTGGGGTGACCCTCATCCCATTCATCGAGTTTGATCCAAATCGAATCAGAACTGTTCGAGCTATAAGGCCGAATCTTTGACTTTACCTTGTGACCTTGACCTCTGGCCTTGTTTGTCTGAATATTAATCAGGTGTTCCTTTGGTGGTACCCAGTAGTTGTTCCAGATTTAGTTCAGTTCTATCCAATGTTTTTTTTTTTTTTTCATGACCTTGACGTAACTTTTTTCTCCCCCAGTTTTATTCATTTGTTCCTCTAATGTTCCTCAAACATTATACCGTATATACAGTAGCCAAGTTCCATCGGACTTTTCTTCCCATAATGTTGCTAACAGACAGGAAAAAACATCCATTCCGAACCATACAGAGCACACTTGCACTATGCGTGAGGGAGTAATTATGCCATGCTAAAAGGTTAAATTAATTGTGGTTCTGTTTCCTCCCTCTTCAGTGACGAAATTGGTGTGGGATGATGGAGTGCAGCTGGGTCAGGCGAGGTACCAGGCTCAGGTGCGGGAGAACTCACCTCCTGGCCCCTTACTGCACCTCACCACCACTGCCACCCGCGGTAAGTAGCTGGTGATAATTCTTGAGTGACGTGTCAATAATTGTGTGGCATTCTTCCAGGAGCTTACCGTTTGACAGTTCTACTTTCATGTTTTCCTCTCTCTCTCTCTCTCTCTCTCTCTCTCTCTCTCTCTCTCTCTCTCTCTCTCTCTCTCTCTCCCACCTTTTATGCTTTTTCTTTGGGGGGGGGAGGGGGATTAGGTCATACCTCACCCCTCTCTTTTACGTTGTAATTGTATTTCTGATGGTGATGGAAAAGATGATGATGACGATGATGATGATGATGGTATTGATAATGATAAGAGTAACAGACTTCTGCATTACATCACAACCTGTATTCTCGTCGACTCAGGAAAATTTCTGACATCTCTGAGTTGCCTGTTTATTTCATTTTATTCTTCTTTTAAAAATCTCTTGCATGTTATTAATAGAAAATGTGTATAAAATCAAATTAATATTATTTACATAACACATCACAGAATATGTATCAGGCCTGCTACGTGTACAGATAATAGTGTGGCTTGATCTATGCCATCAGGTGCAGGGAAAAGTTAAGCTTTGGAATGGTATGTTACAACCATGTGAAAAATATACTGAGGTAATAATTTGAAATGTTTGACCCGCAGAATAATGTAAAGAGCTAATAATGCAAAATATTCATAAACCGACCCTTGGGCCCAAACAGTTACATAATCCTCGCTGGTATATTGCATTTAAGATATGTATTAAACTTAAATTGATAATAATTATACCCTAAACTACTATTCCTTTATATTACATTCATTTTACCTCTAAACGATTAAGTCAAATTATAAAAGACTATTAGTAGTGAAAGAATTAATGACACCTGTATCTGTTTCCTCCAACCAATAAAAGTATCTTCAAGCCTGAATAAAATCATATGTAAATACTAAGAATGAAGTATACTCAAATTTCTGTAGAGGATGGTTTTAAATTGTGCTTTCACCTATGGACCAAAATTTATCCCTTATTTTAACTCTGTAGTAACGGTGAACCTGAAGGATCCATATCATCAAAGAAATAGTTAGTACATGGTCAGTGGCTTGTTAATTCTGCTGATAATGGTGGTAATTTTAATGTTCATGAATATGACGGAAAATTGATGGTGGCTGAAATAGTAATATACAATGCCATGATAATCGCCATCATTCCTAAAGGATTATATACTCTTAACTCATAAATATAACTTTTTTTTTTTTTTTACTCCCAGCAGAAATTACCTGTATCCTTTATGTTGTCTTGTGCATAAATTATCCATACTGTTATAGCTTTCTGTGGCTCATTTTATTATTCTTCAAGGTTGAATTTAATCTTCTTGGGGTGACAAGAGTAAAATAAACGAGACATGATCATACTGAAAGGGTTAGTTTCATTCTGTCTCCCTGTCTTTCAACCCTCTCTCTCTTAATCCATTTTTTTTCCGATCCCCTCCTCCGTTATTCAATTACCTCTTTCCCTGTTCGTATTTTTATATCCCTCTCTTTCTCCTTAGATCGTCCTTTATTTTACGTATCGTTCCACACTTCCCATTACTCTCTCTCTCTCTCTCTCTCTCTCTCTCTGACGATGTTTTTAATTTGGTGGTTCTTGTCTCCAGATGGTTATTCCCAGCTCATACAAAACTTTCTAAACTATACGAGTGAAATAATCGACTCTGTACTCATTGCTTTCATCTGACGCAAGTGGGATTCTTTTACAAATTTAATACTACGTCTGGTACCAATAGGCAAGACTGAGCCTCCTTGGTCATTAGTCAAATCAACCCTTCAGTCTATCTGCACTTGGTCATTAACAAAAGTAGAAGGGGTTTGGGATCTATGCAAATAGAAAAAAAATCCCATTAGCTGAATAAAATCGTGCGGTACCAGGGAGAGCAAGCTTAATATTGTGAAATAGGGTATCAGTACTGAGGGTATGTACAATGAAAAGTAAACGGAAAGAGAGAGAGAGAGAGAGAGAGAGAGAGAGAGAGAGAGAGAGAGAGAGAGAGAGAGAGAGAGAAGTTATCTGAACGACCCCATCTAAGTGCGTTCCCAATTTGTTCCTGAAAGGCTGATGTGGAGGGAAGGAGAAGAGGATGGAAATGAGAGAGAGAGAGAGAGAGAGAGAGAGAGAGAGAGAGAGAGAGAAGCAATATTGGTGACATGAATGAAGACAAACTGAGGAGGAAGATGCGACGATAATACACAAAAATAAGTAAATAATTAAAAAAGGCGAGATACGGGTAATGAGAGAATATTAAGAAAGGAAGGAGGAACGAAAAAAGGAAGCCCTGTAAGGTAGACAATCGATACCCAAAATGTAATTAATATCTGTCTATTTACCAGTTTATCTATCTGTGTGTCTACCAGTTTATCTCTGTCTATCTATCAGTCTTAATTCGTCCGTGTGAGAGGTTGTTAATAAGGACATCTCCCTGAAGCTGAATAAAATCGATTCACGTTTGCCAGAATAGATTACGAATAAATTAGGTAACTTGGACTGAAGGGATTAAGTGGGAGAGAGAGAGAGAGAGAGAGAGAGAGAGAGAGAGAGAGAGAGAGAGATTTTCTGTGACAAATTGACTGACTGATTGACTAAGTGACTAATTAACTGACTGGTTGACTGACTGACTAACTGACTGGTTGACTGACTAACTGACTGACTGATTGACTGACTAACTGATTGATTTGCTGATTGACTGACTGACTGATTGACTGACTGATTGACTAGCTGATTGACTGACTGATTGACTTTTTGGTTAGCTGACTGACTGACTGGCTGACTAATTAACTGACTGAATGGTTGACTGATTGACTGACTGACTGACTGATTGACTGTCTGATTGATTAGCTGACTGACTTATTGACTGACTGACTGCATAACTGACTGGGTGTGGTGATTGACTGATTGACTGCATGACTGACTGACTGACTTATTAACTGACCTACTGACTGACTGATTAGCTGACTGACTGACTGACTGACTAATTAACTGATTGACTTATTGACAATGATTAACTGACTGACTCACTGATTAACTGACCTATTGACTCATTGACTGAATGACTGACTGATTAACTGACCTACTGACTGATTGGCTGACTGACTGACTGACTAATTAATTAACTGACTAATTATTTGACTGGCTTACTCACTGACTGACTGAATAACTTACTGACAGACTGATTGACTGACAGACTGCCTGATTAACTAACCTACTGACTGATTGACTGACAGACTGACTGACTGATTTACTGACTGATTAACTGACCTACTAACCGACTGACTGACAGATTGACTAACTGACTGACTGACTGATTGACTGACTGACTGATTGACTGACTGACTAATTATCTGACCTACTGATTGACTGACTGACTGACTCACTCACTCACTGATTGACTGACTGACTGGCTGACTGACTGATTGACTAACTAATGACTGACTGACAGATTGGCTGACTGATTAACAGACTGACTGACTGATAGATTAATAATTTGATAGATTGATGGTGTGGTAGTGTGTCAGATTATTATAAAGACAGAGAGAGGGATAGGCAGAGAGGCAGACGGACAGACAGGCAGATAGAGTAATAGACAAACAGTTGGACAGACAAACAACGTTGAGACAGACACCCATCCCTAATTCCCAGACTCTAAGCATATCTCCTAATTCCCTTGTTAACACCTTTACCACTTAGATAGTCTGATGTTAAGAAGAAGAAAAAATCAAAATAAATCCTTCTGCTGATGGGATAAAAGCCTATTCCTAAAAGAAGCTATGACAAGTTTGACGAAATAAATTGTCAAGTGGCAGCAAGAATAAAGTTATCCCTTCAGTAACTACGGTATTTTCACTCTTACGATCTTGTGGTATTTTATTCTTGATCAGCATATACTTCTCTGGCTGGCTTAGTTAGATAATTTCCTTAATTAACCATTCACTAATTGAGATCCTTCCTAAGATTTAAAAAAAAAAAAAAGCTTCTTGTAGTGAAAAACTTATAACTCGTCATCGGAGTGAAGGGGTAAAGTAGACATCACCAGAGTGAAGGGGTTAAGTAGTCACTGTACATAAAGTATAAATGGAAATGTGTCTACCGGTGTAAGGTGTCTACTGGTTTGGAAGGAAATGCCTCGTAATAGCAAGGAAAATAAAGGAAGTAATCACGACTGGCGGGATTAACAGAGGCTGCTTCCGTACCGCTTTGATGTGTCTTTCCTCAGCAGAATAAAATATCCTGACGGTAGCAAGGAAAAACGAAGAAGCAATCATCACAAAAGCTGTTATGTGAGATTGTTTCCATGCCGCTTAACACATGAGTTCTCCCCTGGGTAAAATTGCCTGAAGGTTGTAAGAGTGGGTAAAAAATAAAAGCCCAATCACAGTGAATGGGTTAATCACTGCTTTTTAGGGCACATGCTATTTTCCCGCCCGTCCACACATTCTCGTCTCTTCCTTTCTCTCGTTCATCCTGCTCTCCTTTTATCTGTTCTGTAAAAGCAGGTGTGACTCTCTCTCTTTCTGTGTGTGTGTGTGTGTGTGTGTGTGTGTGTGTGTGTGTGTGTGTGTGTGTGTGTGTGTGTGTGTGTAAACTTGCAATTCATTCTGCTGGTGACAACTGGTGGGTGGTTGGGTGAGTTGGTTGTCAGAATGGTGGGATGGACAAGATGGGCAGATTGAAGGGAGAAGGAGGGTGATTGGGTGGGTGGACAGGGTAGGTCAGTGGGTGGGCAGGATGGGTACGTGGGTGGCTGGGTGAATGAGGACGGGATTGATGATAGGCTAGCAGGGTGGGTGGATAGGGAATGGGGTTGGATGGGTGACTGGGGAATGGAGTGGGGTATGTGGGTGGAGAGGGCATGCAGGTGGGATGGGTGAAGGGGAATGGAGTGGGTTACACGGATGGACAGTGTGGGAGAATGGGTGTTTAGTAAGAAAAAGGTCCGAAAAGTGAATAAGTCGAAGCTGGAAAAATTAGTCGATGGGGAATATGTCTGCCGGGAATTGGGCCCAGGCAATAATATGCTGTAGGCCCAATAGGTAAAAATAGGTCCATGGCAAACATTGATTCCTGGGAGAAAATAGGTCCATGTACTGCTTCTATATTTCCTGTTGAGATGAAAATGGGTCCATTGGGAATATAGGCCCATGAGCATAATCAGCATAGGCTCAGGGGGGAAACTAGGTCCTTGGAGAAAATAGCTTCATTAGTGAAAATACTTCCATGGGCAAAACAGATCAATGGGGGAAAATTCGTAACTGATGGAAAAGAGTTCATGGGGAAAACAGCTCCAAGGGCTAAAATAAGTTGAGGGGAACAACAGCTCCCTACAAAGAATAGCTCCACAGGTACAATGTCTCCATGGGAAGAATACTTCAGTGGAAAGAATGGATTCATGGAAAAAATAGTTCCATGGGAAAAATAGTATCATGGGAAGGATAGGTCCATGGTAAGAATAGGTCCATAGGGGCAATAGCTCCATTAGAAGAATAGACCATGGGAAGAATTGCTGCCTGGGAAAAACTGCTCCATGGTAAAAATTACTTCATTGGAAAAATGCTCCGTGAGGACAATAGCTCCATGGGAAGAATAGATCCATGGGAACAACAGCTCCATGGGAAGAATATGCCCATGGTGAAAAGAGGTCCATGAGAAAATATCTCCAAAAAATAGGCTCAGGGAGAAAGGTGCTCTATGAAAAAGTAGGTCCATATGGAACATATCATCAAAAGCCAAAGGAAGTCCAGGAGGGAAGTCCAAAGGAAGTCCAATAGGGCAAAATACTGTAGGTCCAAGGAGGAACACAGGTCCACCGGGAAAAACAAGTCCAACTTGGGAAAGTACGTCCATGAGGGAAAAGTGTCAGTGTGGGAACAGGTCCCTGGGAGAAAGTAGGTGGATGGGGGGTTGAAATCAATGGGGTGTAGCCATAAAACATCTTATGTGCTATAAAATTGCATAACATGAACAAGCTTTTTTTTATTAGCTTATCCTTGCTGGTACCTGATGTATTTATCAAATGTAGGAATGGCCACTGGCCCTTCTCCTGCAGTGCTACCTTGCAGTGGTAAGCAGGCTCGAGTACTGCTTCAGCCTAGGTTAGAAGAATCAACCAGCAGCGGTTAGGCAAAGAGGTTACCCCTGTTTCTTGAACCCAGTTGAGTCACAGCCCCAGCTGGAAAGGGTGGTGGGTCTTCAGGCGTAGGAAAGAGGAGAGTGCAGAGGAGAATGGCAAGGCCACCATATCCTCTACCTCTTCCAAGACCCTCTTCGGCTACAGTCCCAGCCAGAAAAAGTGAGGGCGGCTTTTCCAGAGTAGGGTAAAAGAAGGTCCAGAGAAGGTCAGCCAGGCCACCTAATTGCTAAACTTTTCTGAGACCCTCTTAAGCTGCAGCTCCAACTGTAAAAGGTGGCAGGGGTTCTTAAAGGGTGGAGGTGAGCCTGTTCATGGAGTGCTACCTTGCACTGAAGAACAGGCTTGTTGCTGCTTTGACTGAGTAAGGACCATACTAAAAGGCCCAGTAGCAGCAGTTAAACCCAAAACTCTCCCAGCCACTGCGGATGTTGGGGAGGGGTGGGGAAAGGGGAAGGCAGCCCAGCTCAGTGTCAGTCCCAAGTCTAAGTAATAGAGAACGTTGGCATCAGGAAGGGCATCCAGCTGTAAAACCGAACAAAACCAACCGAAAACGGCGAATCATATCAAAAGAACCCTAGGAGCTGCTAGAATGTACTCCATAAGCGATGCCCAGGAATCCTACCTGACCTCTGTCAGAGATGAGCAAGTGCTACCAGGTCAGAGGCAGGCCTGGTTAAAGAAACTAGCCCGATTGAGAATCGGAATCCTAAATGTGAGGACAACGAATGGACAGGGAAGAGAGTTGGCAGAATGAATGGAGAGAAAGAAGGTTGGAGAATTGTGCGTATAGGAAACTAAATGGAATGGAAATAAGGCAAGACAGCTGGGACCTGGATGCGAATTGCTCTATAGCGGGGATGATGAGAAAGGGAGGAATTGTATAGGGATAGTGTTATCCAAGCAACTCAAGAGTAAACTGATGCGTGTGAGCAGAAGTAATAGGATGATGAGTGTCAGTCAAGACCTGGATGGGAGAGTCATAAATATCATTTGTGCATATCCTGTGCTAGTTGGCTGTGAAGAGAAGGAAGTCTTTGGGATCAGATGGATCAAAGCTTTAGGGCAACACAGGAGGGAGAATGAATAATTCTAGGTGGAGACCTGAATGGGTACGTGGGGAGGAGAGAGGGGACTCGGAGGGTGCATGCTGGTTGGGGTGTGGGAGAGAGGAATGAGGTGGAGAAGATAGTATATTTTGCACTGGCGTTTGATTTGGCAGTTGCAAATACCTTCTTAAAGAAGAATGAGAATCAATTTTTGACCTAAAGGAGTGGAAAAAGAGAAAGTCAAATGACTTCATAATGTGTCAGAGATCCCATCAGAAAGAGGTTAAGAATTACAAAGTCATAAACAGGGAAAATGTGACAACACAACACAGACCGGTAATGGTAGACTGGAAGATGAAGAGTGGCAACTGAAGGAAACCAGGGCATGGGAAAGCTAGGATAATATGGTTGATGTTGGAGGAGGAGGACCTGAGTAGGCAGTTTAGAGAGAAAGTGTTGAGTGAAATTAGACCACTGGTGGGGAGGGGGGGGCGCAGGAATGGTGGGAGGAGAACAGCCGGAAAATACTGAGATGGGGAAGGAGATTTGGAGTATGTCGACCTTAAGGAGACCCCCATAAGAATAAGATGTAGTAATGGATTGAGGAAGTTTCGGAAGTGATCAGCGAGCAATCAAGCTAAGTCAACCAGAGATTTCACTGAGATCAAGCAGATAAAGGACGAGCAAGGAGTGATTTTACGTGACCCAGGGAAGATCAGGGGTAAGTGGAAAAGATACTTGAAAAGCTGTTCAGTAAGGAGAATCTGGGAGTAGTCTTCGAGGATGAAGTCCCAAATGAGGGTTTAACTGCAGCTATAAGCAGAAAGGAAGTAAAGTTGTGTTGAAATAAATGAAAAATGGGAAGGCAAAAGACCAGACGGGATACCAGTGGAGGTTTGGAAATGTTTGGGTGAAGAAGGGAAAGATTTGGTGTGGGACTTGAGGCAGAGGATTTATGTGCAGGAGGAAATGGCCGGAGAGTGGAGAGATGTGTGGTTGCACCTATTTACAAAGAGAAGGAAGACATCCAGGATTGTAGCAGTTGTAGAGGGATAAATTAATGTTCCATACAATAAAGGTTTGGGAAGGGATTATAGAGAGAAGCCATAGGGAAGAGACAGTACTACGGAAGGAGCAGTTTGGTTATATGCCTGGTAGAGAGACGAGAGGCGCAATGTGGCACTTAGGCAGATGATGGAAAAGCACAAGAAGAAGCAGAGGGGGTTGCATCTGATACTCATTGACTTGGAGAAGACCTACGACAGAGTGCGTCGTCAGGAGATCTGGAAGTGCATGAGGGAGAAGGGGATGCTGGAGAAGTATGTGAGGATAGTTTAGGTGAGAGGGCAAGGACTCAGGTCATATGCAGCGTAGGACTGACAAACAAATTTTCAGTTCTAGTTGGTTTAAATCAGTGATCTTCTTGAAATCCTTGCCTCTTGAATATGATTATGGGCGTGCTGGTTCGTAGGGTATGAGATCAGTCCTCCTGGTGCGTGCACCTTGCTGATGACACCATCTTATGCAGCACAGGATGAGAGGAGACAGAGAGAAAATTAGAAGCATGGAGAGGGGCTAAGGAAGACAAACGAATGAACTTTGGTAGGAAGAAAGCGGAGAATACCTGAGGTTCAGCTAAGTTCAAAATTCAGAGATTAGTTTGCAGGGAGGGAAACTAAAAAGGATGGAGAATTTTAACTATCTAGGATCGATGGTGGCCGATGACGGCGACTTCAATGGGGAAATGGCCCACAGAAAGCAGGTGGGTTGGATGAATTGGAGGAAGGTATAGGGAATGCTGTATTGAATAAGAATCGCCATGAGCCTTAAGGGTGCGGCCACACTAACCTGAAACATGTCATCGGGAAGATGGAACGAAGCAAGGGATAGAGCCGTCGTAATATCCAAGTCTGAAAATTGGACGGACCCCTGAGCTTCGTTCCCTCCTGTCGATCACATTTTTGGAGCAAGTGTGGCAGCACCCTCAAGGTGAGTTACCGATATATAAAACGGTAGTAAGACTGGCTGTGATGTATGGGTCTGAGACATGGGCAATGAAGAAAGCGCAAAAGGAAAAGTTGCATGTAGCGGAAATGAGAATGTTGAGATGGTTGTGTGTAGTAACGGATTCAGAAAGGATTAGAAATAAGAGAATCAGAGGGACATTAAAGGTGGGTAATATATCCAGGAAGATTCCGGAAAGAAGACTTAATTGGTATGTGCATGTGATGAGAAACCTTGAGGATAATGTGGAGAGGAGAGTACTGGAAATGACGGTAGAAGGAAGGAGCAAGAGGCCGAAGAGGAGGTGGGTGGATTCTTTGAACGAAAATTTGAGAGAAAATGTGCTGATGGAGGAAGATGCGCAGGACGGAGCTGTATGGAGACGATTGGTTAAGCACATCGACCCATATAAAAAGGAGAGAAGATGGAATATAAAGAAGAAAGGAACTACCACTTGTACTGCTGGGGACTATTAAGGCTATATCTATACCCTCGAGTCGTAGAAGTCCACCCAGCGTTCAATGAAATCGTAAGGAAATAGCAAGAATAGAAAGAAAATGACATGAGACCACAAAGGAGTTAAAACATCTTCATACTGCAACCCAGTCTAGCATCAAAGACAATATTTCTTCTTTCCAGGATAATCGCTCTTACCATAACCTAACCTAAACCAACCTAACCTTCCCTACTCTAACGACCGAACCTAACAACTTAACCTAACTTAACAGCCTGACCTAGCTTTGTTTAATCCTGGAAAAGAGACAGTGCCCCACTTGACTACAGGTCACAAATTTGCTTCCTAGATACTGTACCTTTTAATCAAACTCCCACTAACACACCTTACCAACCCTCTCAGCCGCACATTTCATCATCCTCACACACACACACACACACACACACACACACACACACACACACACACACACACACGCACGCACGCACACGCACACGCGCGCGCGCGCACAGAGAGAGAGAGAGAGAGAGAGAGAGAGAGAGAGAGAGAGAGAGAGAGAGAATTTGTTGACCAGAGTTACATTTCAATAATTACATGCATTCAGTAAAGTAATTACAATACAAAAAAATGGTACCTTGAACTGCATGCAAAGAAAACAGTACTCCACAATATGTTACAGTTGATTACACAAACCAAATATAATACAACCAAATAACAAACAAGCAAAACACTTTGAATAACTCCAACAGTTACAAGTTATATCTTGGGGAAGAGTATTTGTGAATAAATATTCTAATATGTTAATATTGTAGGTCTCTCTGCCTTCTGCATCAACCGCATGTCTCTCGGCTTGTTTACGAAGCCAGAATTACACCAATGTTCCTAGACTGGATACCGTCCACGCCCCCACCTACTCCATCCCCCAGTCTCCCAGGCTATGTCCAGATACAGGGACTGCGTGAATGATATGTGGTGGAACTCACTGATTAAGCGTTTTTCTTTGTATTTGTCATGTACTGAGAACATTGGGTTTATCTCTTTATACATCTTCATGAGGCTTAGTTTGCAATGGCGTCGTGAACATTTCTGATTAATGGTATCTTATGTGGAACTTCTTTTGTTGTGAACTCTTTCACCAGTTCCCCTGTGTAAATATTATATTCAGTTGATATTTTAATAGCAGGTGACAAATGATCGTCGTGCATAGTAGATTTTTTGGACTGCCATATGCTAAAAAATTTATATTGCTTGAATTTGATTAAGTCTGGTAACGACGGATTACCTGACTCAGCGGAACACAGCAGGTCTGATGTCGTCCTTCTCACCCCTAAGAGTTGCTTTAACACCCAGATGTACAGTTTGATGACTGGTTTAGTATCAGCCCCAGCTCAAGACTTACATCCTTATATTGTATAAGGGACTAAATCACTGTCGCCTTAAACAGCTGTCGCTTCACAATGAATGGTGCATCATTATTTTTCTTGACAAGCGATACAACCTTCAGCAGATGACACATCTTATACTCTGCATTTTCCCTGACGGCCGAGGACCCAGAGACTTCGCTCGAGAGCAGCGAACTTAGGTAAACATACATCATGCAGTGCTCTATCACCAACTCGTTCACACAAAACTGGATCAGCGCCCCCGTCTCCGCCATTTATTACAAAGAATTTTTATTGTTGTTTACTACCATGCCATAATCTCCACAAAACTGAGTAACCCAACGTTTTTAATCAGATTATATCTGCTTATCGACAATAAGACAATATCGTCCATCAGCACTAAGTTGTGCAGCCAGTCTAAAACTCTTTCCAAGTGGCAGCTTTTTTTCTCACCCCTTCTGATAAACTATTTACAAATATTATAAACGAGAATTACGAAGATGATGAAACTTATCTGACCCCCAGTGTGGCCATCATGACAGTAGCACCCACTCTACTTTCAATTGCTCGGTACATCGCCACTATTGCTGCCAGTATCAACATCCCACACCCAAACCTCTTTAATATTATGAATATCTTATACCTAGGGAGTTAATGATTGGCCTTTGAAAAAAAAAATCACAAATAGTTTCATCTTTTTTTGCCTTGCCGTATTTGTAAGGAAATGCAATGTAACTTTGTGATCTAAGGATCCTAGGGTTTGGCTTTTCCACGCCTCCACTTGTTCTCCAAATGGGCTAAACCAGTTACTCAACCGTTCGCATGGCACCATGTCATAAAACTTAGAAATACAGCCAATTACACTGATCCCATTGTAATTACTGGTGTTCGATCTATTGTCCCTCTTAAAGATCATAAACCTTTAGTATTTATCCATGATCGCGGGTACACACTTGAGAAAATACCACTAGGATCACTATGGATAATATTCACTGTTCTGGCAGGAGTGAGAACACTCCCCCCAACCATTGGGGGGGACCCATCTGGTCCACATGCTTTATCAGGCTTCACCTCCATTCTTGTTGTTGCACCTGTACAGGCGAAATGGCTCATCTAGAACAGGGATGGTGACATCTGTGTTCATATCATCCTCTCTCCTGCCACTCACGTCTGGGAGATTCAGGATAGCCTCAAAATGAGCTCCGAATTCCTCGTCACTGAAGCTCGAACCATCACCATGCATAATTGCATATCAACACTAAATTCACCCATCCAGTTAATGGCCCTCCACACCTTGGCATCATCTGCGTCATCTAATGGTCTCTCCCATCTACCCAGGCTGACAGCATCCTGCACCACTTCTTGCCCACGAACACTCATATAAGGTGTCTGTTAATTTTCTTTCAGAATCAATATTATCTAAGTTTCCTCAATGGGTCCATTTGTGCTACATTACTTACAAATATTTCCATATCAATTCTGTTAAAGCGAAATGGTTTCCTAACCAGTCTTGTCTTGCCAGCATTACCATGGAGAGCGGCGTCATCTCCCAGCAGCGACGTCCTGGCCAGGAGGCCGTCTAAATCAACACCTGTCTTGGTGACAATTACCATGATGCTGGAGTGTTAAGAGGGGAGGTCACCTCGTTGTAACAAAGAAATCTCTCTCAAATCTAATCAGTGCTGAATACATGAAGCATGTGTTCAACTCTGGGACGCAAGTGTCATGCTCCCGGTACTTTTTATTTCCAGAAAATGCTATAATGAGGCTTGATATATTATTTATCTAAGAAAGAAGGAATCAGAGGCCAGAAGCCCTCAAGAATGTTTCCCCCTAGAAAAAGCAAAAAACAAGATAACAGAGAGACAAATTAAAGATCAGTTCACTTCGAGATTTCTGGGCACACTGCATTTGAAAGACTGAAGATCATAGACGCCAGGAAATACAGAAGACAGTGGCAGGGGTGACCAATTGCATACATGAAGGACTGGGAGTATCGGTTAACTCTTGCATTAGACAGTTGGGCAGAAAAGGAATGAGCGTTTGTTGCTAGATTGGTGTTACATGCCCGCTGTAGTGGTGGAGGGATGCAAGCAGAAAGTTAAAAGGAGTAGTGACCTTTGAAGTAGCGACAGAAAAGAAATAAAGTTGCAATACTCAGACGAAGAGGACGAAGTTGACAGGAGCCAGTAAGAAGAGGAGAGCTAATAATACTAAAAGCCTTTGACTCCACCTTGTTGAGAAGAGCTGTGTGTGGGAAGCCTCCCCACACATGAGAGATGTACTATATACAGGGGCGAATATATGCGTGTGTAAAGTAAACAACTGTACAGGGGTAAAGAAGTCACGGAGTCCGTTTAGCACATCTAATTTCATGGAAGCTGATTAAAATAATAATAATTATAATAATAATAATAATAATAATAATAATAATAATATGACCTTTTAAACATGTATCCCGAGATATTCAAACCCCAAATATGTTTAAAGATAATACAGGATTCAGTTTGATGTTGTAAAAAAAATAAACGATGCTCTTGTGGAAGATTTTGACGAACTGAAAGATGTAAGAACCGAGTGTTTGAGGCATTAAAATCAACAAGATTACTTTTATTCTAATCAGAGACATGAGCCAAGTCAGACATTAGGTGTGCCATTGCTTCATCCCTTGGTTGTTAATGTAACTGCTTAATGGACGCTGCGGGAAGCGAATGGAAAGATGAAGGGTGGATTCATCATGGTATGAGTGGATAGCGTTAGACGAAAAAGCTTAAAAGGTCACTGATGAATAGAAGAAAGAGAGCTGGTGATAGGACAGAGCCCTGAGGAACACAACTTTTGATAGCTCTAGAAGAACGGTGGCCACCTACAGCGGCAGCATAGAACGACCAGAAAGGAAGCCAGAGATGAGGGCACAGATAGAAGGATAGAAACCAAAAAAGGGCAGTTTGAAAATTGAAGACTTATGCCAGATTCGATCGAAAGACTTAGAGATGTCCCGAAAGGAGGATGACCAGGAGTCTGAAAGGTGGAGGAGAAGATCGCCAGTAGCTAGAGATGAAGGCACAGATAGAAGGACAGAAACCATAGAAGGGTAGTTTAGAAATTAAAGATGTATGCCAGATTCGATCAAAAACCTTTGAGATGTCAAGTGCAATGGAAATGCTTTCGCCTAAGTCCCGAAAAGAGGAGGACCAGGAGTCTAAAATGTGGGTAAGAAGATCGCCAGTGGAGCATCCCTGACGGAACCCGTACTGATGATCAAAATGAAGGTTGCGATGGGAAAGATGCTTTAAAATTATTTTTGTTAATAATATACTTGAAACCTTTTGAAATACAAGTTGTTAAAGCAACCTGGCGATCTTTAGAGGGCTGGAAATGGCCACCTTTCTCTGGGACAGGCTGAATAAGAGCAAACTTCCAGCAAGAGGGAAAGGCACAAGTTGACAAACATAGGCAAAAGAGTTTACCTAGGCAAGGTGTACAAACATAAGTACGAATCTTGAGGGCAACAAGAGAGACCCTATCAGTCCCATATGCCTTGTTAGTACTGAGGCCAGTCATGGCAGAATATAAACCAACTGAGGACATTTTAATGTCAGCCATAAGGAAGTGTCGGGGGGGGGGGGGAGTGATGGAGGAACAGCACCGGAATCGTCTAAGGTGGAATTGGAAGAGAAAGTCTCGCAAAGAGTTCAGCTTTATCCCTAGGAGAAACAGCTACAGAGCCATCAGAGTGGAAAAGAGAAGGGAAAGATAATGATGTGAAGTTGTTAGAAAGTGTTTTGCCAAGGTGCCAGGAGTGGGAAGAATTTTAGTTGGAGAGTTCAGAGCATTTAGTTGAAACGAAATTATTTTTAGCATAGTGAACATTAGCATGATTCCAGGGAGCAGCATAAGAGAGATTAGATTCAGGGGTGGGTTGGCTCCAGTACCTTTTTTACGCCCTCTCCTTGTTGTGAACTGCATTAGAACAACCATTATTAAAGCAAGGTGTTTTTCCATTAGTCACAGAACAAGAGAATGGAATGTATGCTTCAGTGCCCGGGAGAATAACCCCAGTAATGCACAAGATGCACTCAGATGGCTCTTGGAAAGGCAGCAATAATCATTCCAGGGGAAATCAAAGAAGTACTTCCTAAACGCCTGCCAATCAGCAGATCCAAAGTGCCACAGCCATCACCTGTTGGGAGGGTCCACAGGCCTTACTGGAGCAAATAGGACAGGTTGTGATTAGATTGTGATCAGAGGAGCCCAGCGGAGAGAAAGATTAACAGCATAAGCAGAATAATCTCAGTACATATGCTAGATTTTAATTCCGCGTCCACTTTAGGTACACTGGAACCATTAGAAACCTCTGGCTACGAGAACTCATCAGCATTAGGGTACTCAATTAACCCGCCGCATCCCAGCAAATTTTTCGCCAATGACACCCCCCCCAATCCCGTCAGATTTTCGAAAAGTTATTTGTTGGGGGCTAAAACCTCCGTTTTTTATGAGAAACATCGAAAATTCAGAGAGAAAGTGCTCAGTTGAGTTTAGAAACATGGTACCGGTAACAGTACTTTCACCTTGGTACTGTATTCTCTCAGGCCAGTCTCCAGAGATAACGTTTTCTATGGGAGGGGTAACTATTCCAAACCATTCATAGTTGGTTAGCTATTTAATTATTTGGTACGAATTTATATGTAGTACAAGAGTGTATTGGTTTTCAGACAATAATATAGGCGATATAAGCGTTGTTCACTCACCAAACACATCAACATATGGCACCTTATTTTACGACATTACCGCCTCATCACTTCTGCTTCTTTCTTCCTCTGGCTTGTTTCTTCCTTTGTCCTCCACCTCGGGAATCACTTTCGCCTTGAATTTCATCATTGGAGAGACCGTTGTGCGACATGTCTTTACTGGCCAGGTTACTGCTATCAGGTGGGTTGCCGAGAAAATGGCATGCGAGAGGGATGGGGGGATCAGGTGAGGCCAGGCATTATCCCCGCCTGGCGTTGGGTAGAGGAAGGTCTTGCACATAGCCTACCCAAAATCTCCCGTGAAACTTGGAAAAGTGCAAATGACGGACCTCGCAATTGTAAAATGTATGGATACATTGCTGGGTGTCACCGTGACAAAACGTGGCAACGTATCTATACATCGTCGGGACGCCTAGGGTTAATGATACTAAATCCCTCCCACTCGTACCACATCTCGCTTTCATATCGACAGTTGTAATAAATTCATTATGCTTATATCTAGATTTCAGTTTTTCCTGAACTGATGCAAATAATGGGTATAGTACTGTGAATTATAAGATAGAATAGAACAGAGGCCAAACAACACTCCCTGTATATTATGAAACTGCAGCCACATTTGACCTGTGCCTCTGTCAGTGTCATGCATTCAATGAGAAAATCAATTCTTAGCATAAATCACCGTCTGCCCCCACTCTGCGGCACTAATCATTTTCCTTCTGTACTTTACGTATCTGGGGAATGACACGGGTAGGGACGTCTTGACCTCTTCACTCGTAATGCATATTGCATCGTAATTAAGAAGTAATTGCTATAAGTTTGGCTATTCCAGTTTTGTGCATACTTTATCAATATTCTATTATATTACTTTGGAGTTACGTATTGGCTGTGGTGGATAAAAAAAAAAAGAGGGTTCCAGCAAACAATGATATCCTTATTACACTTTACCCTCTTGGCTGTCAAGATTAGTACCGCACTAGGCATTTTCCACGTGTACCCTCTCCCTTGTCTCGCAGCTGGCACCACTCCCTGCTGACATTTGGATGGACAACTTTCCTTATGTCTATCCTACTATAGCTGTCGCCGGAGGTTTTCAGGCGATTACCGGTGTCCAGGATTCAGGTGCACTGATTCTTGTCCACCAGTGCGAATGGGATAGGGCGGAGTCTTGACTTCCCACTGTCACCGGATCGTGCGTTGCCTCCCAGCCAACTGCGTGTGCCAACCGCCATCCAGGAGAATATGTGACCAAATTTCGCTTATATTTTTCCCTGATCCTTCACAGCATCATCCAGTGTCTCATGTTCATCTGGCACGCACAAGACGTTGATGCTGGACTCACGCTCTCTACGGTCCAGCATTTCCAAGAATTGTTGCTGCTTCGTAATAATGTCCTCTTGCTTATCTACTCACGACCTGAGCTCAGCGTTGTACTTGTTTATCTTGCAGTATGGGGGCGTAATCATATCTTTTAACATCTTTATTTCATTCATGACGTCATCAAATCTCTTGTTGATCCTTGTAAACTCTCCATCCACTGCATTAGACGCTAATACATTGTTAAATCGACTTTGTGGATTTTTGTTAGCTGGTGGCTCTGTAACTTCTGAAACTGAAATAGCCGCTTCGTTGTTGTGGATATGATGACGCGATAGGAGATAACCACCTGACGACCCTGGAAGTGTCGGATGTTGGCACAGGTTAGTTTGCGTATGCACAGGTGCAAAGCCTTGGGAGGGGGTGGATTTTTTTTTTTTTTTAATAACAGATCGGAGGAAGGAAAAACAAATGAATAAAAAAAAATAATCCATAGACCAGATTACTGGTGTCCTTTATTCATAAAATATCTGTAACAGTTAGACTTGAACAGCTGTGGGTTGAAATTTGGAGGGAAACAACTCTGGGAAAGCGAGTTCCAGAGAGATGCAGTTCAGGGAATGAAAGAATTCTGATAGGCTGAAGTTCTCCAATATGGCCGAGTGACATTCCAGTCATGAGAGCTACCAGATGCCCGTGTAGCACGAGAGAAGGCATGGAGAGGTGGCACCATGGACGCAACTTCGTCTGAGCATTTGCCAAAAAAAATATATGTAAAATAATGCAAGGGAGGCAACATTCCTTCTTGCTTGCAGGGAAGGTAGTTTATTTGTAATGGCAAATGGATGAGGTGGTTTAAGGCATAAGATTGCACTTTTAGGACCCAGAAAAAAAAAAATCAAATGAGTCACTTTTCACCTATCATCTCCACATCGACCATTGCCATTTAAGTCATTTACTAGCCTGCTCAGGTGCCAAAAGAGGGCATATGTTCACTGATAAACAGTAAAAATCGGGAGCTATCACCCACACGTCTCCTATCGACCGCCCCCCCCCCCACACGCACACAGACACACCAAAACAAGGCTTTATTTTAGTGGGACAACCAGAGAAATTATACCCCCTCTTCCTTATTCTCCCAGATTTCTAAGAGGCCAACCTTCCTAATCTCTCATGTCACACCTTACCAACCCAACTCCAACCTCTGCCTCATCTCTATTCCAGTGAAAGATGGCTGGTCAGATGATGTAGCTCTCTAGTCGTCAGCGAATATTATCCTCCATCCCAACAACACTATTGTCAAAATAACTCCTGCATATAGCCTTGCTCCCAGACTCACCAGCCAGTCTATGCAACATTTATTCCTTCAGCCCAAGCAGCTCAACATCATTCACATGGAGGAGAGAAGTTAATTTCCACTCCTCACAGATTTTCAATTAACCTTCTTACCCGATTTTCAACACCTTGTTGCTCTTTACTCTATAAAATATTCGTATATTGAGCGTTGTGTTTCTTGCTTTCAGTATCTTCAGCGCACATAACATCTTACTATATCCTTTCCCAGTTTCGTAGTTCATTCCTTTCTTTACAGTGACTTGAATGTTACATTCATTCTCCTGACAAGTATTTATATCAAGCGTTGGGAAAGCCATTCGTGGTTAAAACCATATCCATCACACCCTATGGCCAGACGATTGTATAATAAAGATTTTATTTATTGTCGATTTGTTTTTACCTGAAGGAACTGAACCATTTCCACAACTTGAATACAAAGTAGCATTTAAATGAAATTTGATGAACCTTAATTATGAGGCAGGATTGAGTTTACTTGGCTAGTCGTCAAATCGACCCACCAATCTGACTACACTTGACCATCACCTGAGCTGAAAGGGGTTGGGGATCTTTGTAGTAGTAGTAATAGTAGTATTAGTTGTAGTAGTAGGAGGAGGAGGAGCAACAGTAGTAGTTACGAGAGAGGGCAAGGCCCTTGCGGTTCTCTCAAGTAGTGGCATTTTTTCACACATGAGAGGCCCAACCCGGCCCGTCCCGACCGTAACGCTTTTGAGAAGTTTATATCTCATCAACCACAGTGCAGATCACTGCGTGGTTTGCATCATATGATAGCCCAATTCTTTACGATTTGTTTTGACAGGTTTCATCACACCCAGGCGGTGCATGTGGCACGTGACACGCCCCATGAGCAGCATGTCGAAAATCTTCAAAAGTGCGCCACAGGCCTGACAGTTTGCCGTATGGGCATGAAACTTGGTACAGTAGGTAGATAGTCATCAATTTACTCTAGGTATCCTCGGAGTGCAAGGCAACATTTCTATGCTTTCGGATTTAAATTGCCTTGTTCGTACCTCGCCGACCAAGGCATTTTACTGGTAGTAGTAGTAGTGGTAGTGGTAGCAGCAGCAGCAGCAGTTGCAAACCCAGATTCAGCTGATTGTGAATCGGATGGACTGCGGCCTTAATTTCCTCTCCTCCGGGAGTCCACCATCGTCATTTTGGGGGATAGGGACGTCTATCTATCTATCTATTGCCAGACGCCTCAATCCCGTTTGGGGTGGCCACAAACAAATCGCCTCCAAGTCGCCCTGTCCCCCGCCATTTCACTGCCCTGCTCCCAACTCACACCCCCCTCTCTCATATACCTCTCCACCCCATCCCTCCATCTCATCCTCGGCCTCCCCCTCCCTCTTCCCCCTTCCACCTCACTCACATACACTCTCTTCGTCAGTCTTTCACCCTCCATCCTCTCCACATGGCCAAACCACCTCAGTGTGTTCCTCATAACGCTTCCTATCACATCCACATCCACACCACAACTCTCCTTTATATCCTCATTCGTCAGCCTGTCTCTCCACGTGACTCCACAGGCTCCTCTTAAATAACTCATTTCCACTGCTCTCACTCTTGACTTGTGTCCTTCCAACAATGTCCAAGCTTCACTTCCGTAGGTTAGAGTTGGTATCACAATACTGTCATGTAGTAAAGGCGTTTATTGAACGAGGTAGTTGGTCCCTCTGGATATATCAGTGCTACCACATGAAGACGTCCCTCTCCAAGTTAAAAAAAATGTGCTGTATTTCTTAAGATGTATGCAATAGCCATGAATTCCCTGCACACAGTAAAAATGTCTATTGCATTCTTGGTGCTGCCTGACGATTTAATCACGTGACTTTCCCCCCAGACCAGCCAGTGGAGTACGTGATCAAAGACGGCGATGAGGATGGACTATTTACTCTGGATAGTGCCACAGGGGTACTATCCTTCACACAGCCACTGGACTACGAACACAAGAGCCAGGTCAGTAGTACTAGTGCTGGTGGTGGTGGTAGTGGTGGTGGTAATGATGGTGTAGTACAAGCAATAGTAGTAGTAGTAGTAGTAATAGTAGTAGTAGTAGTAGAAGTAGTGATAGTAGTAGTGGTAGTAGTAGTAGTACGAGGAGGAGGAGCAGGAGGATTCGTTGTGTGATACGAAGTAGTTATAGCAGTCGTAGTAACTCGGAAGCACTCAAGAGCACATACCTCCCCCAGTGCCATTGCCATTAAAAAGGATCCGGATCCGGATCCGTGGTGATACTGTGTGGAATACATAGGATCCGGATCCGCCCAAAATTTAATCAATTGTTCCTTGACCCATGGCCCACTCTTCCACAAAATTTTATTGAAATTCATTGAGAACTTTTGGAGATTTTGTGCTGGATACATAGCTTCTGCATCCGGATCTGGATCTTTTATCAATTCTTTCTTGGCCCATGGCCCACCGTTCCACAAAACTTCATTGTAATTCATTGAGAACTTTTGGAGATATTGTGCGAGTTACTCCGGATCCGGATCTGCTCCAAAATTTAATCAGTTCTTTCTTGGCCCATGGCCCACCGTTCCACAAAATTTAGTTGAAATTATTTGAGAACTTTTGGAGACAAACATAACCTCCTCCAACTTGGTTGGTGGACGTAAAAAGACTATAAGGTTCTAGACTCAGGGGACAATAGGCATCAGTAACGTGAATAAATACAGTAGGAGGAGTAATATTTGCTGTTTTTTAGATGCTTAAGTGTATGAAGATAAACCAGGATTCCAGGGGGACTTGAATGATGTGGGAGTGATTCTGTTGCTCATATAACTATGATGTTGATAGTCCTCCAACTTTCTTTCTTTCGCGTTTCTTGTTTCTGGATTTAACCCCATAGCATCCACAGGTGAGAAAAAGGACAATATGATGACGATGATGACTGCTTGTGATACTTATGGCAATAGCTCTGCTTGGATGGTCACGATTGTTGAAGTTGTAGATAAAGTATTAGTAATATCAGAGGCATCAGTTGTAAAACCGTTAGCAATTTCCTGCACTGTGAATTGTTTCTGTAATTGTAATAGCATGACAATAACAACATTAACATGATCCTTAACAAATGGTGCCAGGCACAACAAACCTCGCCAGACAGCAGTTATTTTATTGCTGCTAAATACTTAATCGTTACTGTCACTTATTGACAATACACAATTGAAGTCTAAGGTAATGGCGCAAATGTTTTCAAGTTAGCCATCTGAAAATCTGTGATCTTGCGTTTGACCATTCATGGTCACTTAAGGTCAGAGTTCATGGTGCCAAGTGAAAGCCCATATGAGACTTTTTATATGTTGATAATAGTAAATATGCTTTCAACGAGTTTCGAGTTATAGCCCCTTGAATATGCGTGACCTTGAGTTCGACCTTTCAAGGTCACTTATGGTCAAAGATCATGGTACCAATTAAAAACTCATATGGGACTTCCCGTGTGTTGATAATAGTAATTATCTCTCTATCTTCAACCAGTTTCGAGTTATAGCCTCCTGAAAATCTGTGACTTTGACTTTGACCTTTGAAGGTCACTCAAGGTCAAAAGTCATGGGGCCAAACGAAAGCACATATTACGAGTTCATGTATGTTTTCAATAGTAAATATCTCTATCTTCATCCGGTCTCAAGTTATAGCCCTTTGAAACTCCATGACCTTGATTTTGACCTTTTAGTGTCACTTGATTACCTCCAAAATTTAATTGCCTTCTTCTGGGACCAATGCCCACATATTCTGAAAGTTTCATGCAATTTCATTCATCCGTTTTTCCGTAATGTTGCTAACAAATAAACAAACAAACGACCAAAAACAATACCTTGGCGGACTCCGTCCTGGCGAGAAAGTAACAGCAATACCCAATAGTTATATACTACCAACACAAAGAGCTTTCAGTGGTAGCTGTGCTAGTGATGATGGTACTTGTGTAAGTCAATCAATCACCTTTATTTCGTAATAAAATTACAGAGATAAGAGGCTTGTTATGCTTGATATAATTTTGTTTCTAGGTTTGATACTATACATTACGTGATTTAAAAGTTAATGGTGCCTTCTCCTTCAAAGAAAAGAATAAAATAAAATAAAAACACAAAGTGAAATCTCAATAAAAATGTGGGAACATAAAATGTGCTGAATATTATGTTCAGTTAAAAACATAATTTAAAACAATATTGAAAAATTATTAAGACTGAGGTAGTTGTATTAGTGGTAGTTGTTGTGGTAGTGTCATTGTGGTAGTGGTAGTGGTAGTTGTAATGGTGGTAGTGGTAATTCTGGTAGTGGGGGTTGTGGTAGTAGTTGCTGTACTCGTAGTAGTTGAAATGATAATTGTGGTAGTGGTAGACGTCTTAGTGTCGGTAGTTGATGCAGAAGTGATCTTCGTAGTTGTGGTAGTGATAGCTTACTTGTGGCAGTGGTGGTTGTGGCCTTAATGGAGGGAGGCGAGAATGTATGTAATTGTTGTGGGCGTACTATTCACTCCAATAATTATATAATTATGTCCCCCCTTCACTCACAGTAAAATCTGGTAGTGAGGATGGTGGTGGAAATGGAGGTGGTAATGGGTGTGGTAGCAGTGGTTCTTGCAGTGGTGTTAACGGGGGCAATTGTAGTGATGATTTTAGCGGTGGTAGTAGCAGATGCGATGGCTGTAGTGGATACTAGCGAACGAGAACAGCGAGCGAGGCGATGTTTACTCAAGGTTCAGCTGAGTAATGAGCGACCCGACACGACACGGCCCGACTGCTATGGTTTTCAGAAGCTAATAACTTCTACAATGTGAAATAGAGAAGAGATTCTGTCAGCAGGTAGTAGATACATTCAGTAAATTTTGTTTTTAGCCATAAATTTACATATGAGACCAAAGAAACCCCATGGAATCTTAGCTTTCCAAGGAAGTGTACCGAGAGCCTCAAATGACATGGTCCACTATGAAACTGGATTTAAAAAAAAAAAATCCTGTTTCAGCACCATGTTTTCTTGCTTGTATTCTAACAATTAAATATCGGATATTCCGCTCATAATATTGGATGAACGTATTATCTATGTTTAAGGGGTGAAAGCAGCAAGGGTAATCGCCCCATTTCTGGGTTTTATCATTCGATTAATGGTCAAGCGTTTACCCATGTAGCGCGTTGACATGGAAAGTAAGGAGCAGAGAACTGAACATTGCTCGCGTGATAAATGAAACGGCGCTTCGTTATATGCACATCCAGGGAGAAAACGTGAGAAAATAAATAATTTAATTCAATTATTCTTCTGTTTTTGTTCAACTGCCTCACCAATAATGCTGAAAGTTTATACCAAGAAGGCATATGTATAAACGCTCGCTCGCTCATCACGCGTTCACAAAGCGCATTTACTGGTATTAGTGGTGGTGTCGCAGTAATGAGGATGGTTTTCATGCAGTTGGCAGTGATGGTAAGTGTTGATAATTAAGGAGACGGTAGTGGTGGCTGTGGTGAAAGCAGGATTGATGGTACTGTAATGGTGGTTGTGGTAATTGTAACAGAGGTGACTTTAGTAGTGGTGGTAGCTGCACTGGTAGTAGCTGTGGTGGTAGTGGTAGCTGTTGCAGGATTAGTGTTGGCAGAGGTGGTAGGACCTATGATATTGGTAAATTTAGAGTCCAACCCACAATAGCCGCATTAGGAATATCTGACCCAATATGACCCTTTAAATTGTACGAAATGGCATTACTCTATAATAATGTTCCACGTACATTAAAGGTTTACATTATATATTACACATAAACACTGATAAGCACAGAGGTAAGTAAAACAAAGGTGAGCTGAAAAATTACATGCAGTCAATATTAACATGAAACTCTCAGAATACAGAAGTAACAAAATTACTCTGAAATCATAAATAAAAATTCATACGATTACCTTCAATAACTTTTAAGTAATATAACCGGAATGATAACATTAACTAAATTACTCCGCCCTATCCCCTGGATAAAAAAAAAAAAAAAAAGGTTGAAAAGGTAGACATTATAAAGGTAAAATATACACATATAGCGAATGACCAGTAATAGAAAACTGGCTACACAATAACCCTGTGTTTCTGTTTTATGTATGATTACGGAACATTTCTTTCGTCGTGACGCTGTACTCAGCCTACATAGCTTGTAGAATATCTGAAGTGAGGCAGCAAAATGGCAGTAGTTACACTGTTGTAGATATATTTTTTTCCCTTCAGTATTCCCAGATCTAATATATATTTTTTCCTATTCACAGTACGAACTCCTAGTGGCCGCCCGAGCGGTGGATGATGATGGTGATAATGCAAATCGTAGTGAGAGTGAGGCTAGGGTGGTGGTACGTGTGGTGGACGTGAATGAGTATCCACCAACCTTCCCTTCTACTCTACACCAAACACAGATTACAGAAGAGGATGACAGTAATCTGCCCAAGCCCATTTTGAAGGTCAGGTCACTTTCTCGTTTCTTTATATACTTTCGTTACCTTATTTTTTCTGAAATTTACACTTTTAAACGTTAATTCTTACTTTCTGGCGCCTTAAAATGTCTAATACTTGCTTCCAGATACATTTTCACACACGTTCACAATACCTTCCCTCACCCACTTCTTCATTCATATATACAATCATTCAAATAGTCATCAACTTCCAGAATTTTTCAAACAGCTTCAGAAATTCATTATTTTCAGATGTTCAGAGATCCACTCTCTCAGTTTATTTATTTATTTATTTTTTCCCGGCACATATTTTCAGGCACCCTCTCTCTTTCATTTTCAGGCGCTTCACTCTTAAGCAATAATTCGCTCATCTTGCAAATATTAAGCATTCATTTTCAGATACCTTCATTTTCTCTGTGTATCTGTGTGAATCTTTGTCGGTCTGTTTCTGTAAAACCATGCAACACTCCCTGAATAACTTTACAGATTGCAGCTAACCAACTGAGACTGCCGTTGGAGTTTACCTTATGGTCATTCGTTTGCATTTTTCCCCTTTTACTTACAACTAATATCAATCCCATCATTCGAAAGTCTATCATTCATCAAGCATTTCCCTCCTTCACTCTCAGTTAATTGCCATACCCAAAGGAGTGGCCCAATATCGTGCTTCTACGTAGCTGTGTTATTCCCTCACTCACTCACTCACTCACACACTGGATTACTATACACTGCTGAAGACCTGGGTCCACACCTTCTGGGAGGAGTGCTATGAAAACAATACTTTGCATGTTGGTAGACCTCCCTCTGGATTTAGGAGGCAACTTTTGGGTATCCAACACAAAACCGTTTGGTACTGCCAGTTTTTACCAGGAAACATGAATTTTTACACTTTGGTAGGGCTTCACTCGCGCCAGGTTAAAAACATGGTGGAACCCCCTAGGGCTGCCCCCATTGCGGGGCGGCCCCCAATAGTCTTGGACAAAATCGTTATGCATTGATAAAGTTTTAACTGAAGAACCTGAAATTTTGTATGTTGATAGATGTTCGCTCTGGTCACATTTTGGAGAAGGTGGAAGTAGCAAGGGTAGCCACTCAAAGAGGAGGCTGCGACCCCCGGGTGTACTGGCAAGGCCATTATGCACGACCATAGTTTTATCCAAAGAAGACGAAATTTGGCTTGTTGATAGGTGTTTACAACTGCGACATTTTAGCCTGGGTGGGACCCTCGATAACCAAACTCCATGGGGGGAAGTGAAGAGGGTCGGCTCCCAGGGGAAAAATTTTTTCTATCTAAAGACATGAAATTTTCCCACTGGTAAATATTTACCAGGGCTATGTTTTAAGCAGAGTGAGACCGCAAAAGACCACTCCCATTGGGGAGGGCGGCCTTCAGGGGTCCAGCCAAAACCTTTAATTACCGTCATGGTCTTGAACCAAGGAACACAAAATTCTGCATACAGGTTGACGTTCATCTCGGCCATGTTTTAAGCAGAAACTGACCCCAGATGCCCCCTTCCCCGGATGAGACTTTACCTGGTGGATGCCGAGGCCGTGGTTCTTACATTGACACACGAGATTTTGCATGGTGATAGAGCTTATAGTTGGACCCTCTTCTTTACCCCCGTAAATAATTACTTCTTTCTCCTTACAATACTCAAGAGGCGGGTGTGGCTATAGAAGGTGTCCCTTTCCTTTTATCTTTTTACACCACCAGTCTAATGGTGTCTTTTATTCTATCTTTTCAACCGACATATTACCGTTCGGTTTAGGAAACTCTTCTTGTAGTATCTTCTTTTAAGCCTTTCTTGTAAGTGCTGCCTGTTTACTTAAATTTGGCAACACACAGACTATTACATTAGCAGTGAGAGGGTTGCACACACACACACACACACACACACACACACACACACACACACACACACACACACACACACACACACACACACACACACACACACACACACACACACACACACACACACACACACACACACACGAAAAATGTAGTTCACATACTTTTTAGTATTGAAAAGAATGGCTTCAACTTACAAGCTGTGCAATACATTTTTCTTTACTCAGCATTTTTCCTTGACCTCTATTTCTTCGTGGTCTTTCTCTCTATCCTTCATTTTATTAATTCAATCAAAATTTCTTTGGGGAAAAAACTTCCTGGGTGGTTCAGTCTTGGCAAAATGTGTGTGTCTGTCTTGTCGAAGAGGACAAAACAAATCACCCAATCCCAACTTTAATTAGCTCCTTCCGTGCTTTTTTTTCTGTCTCTCTCTCTACTTTGGCCGAAAATTGTCTTGCATGCCATTTGTAACAATAGATTAACACTAGAATATGATATTAGTAACGAAGAAGTGCTGTATGAAGGCTGTTGAGCCGAAACATTGTACAGTATTTTTCTGTCCCTGAGTTACGTGAAATAAACTATGAAAGGGCGAGAATCTGGGCCATATTAACCTTCCGGAACCTAGTAACGGATGACGGTTGGGGTCGTTTTCAGGTCTTAAGTAAGAAGGGATCCACTGAGCTTCGCGACGATGAGGCGATAGAGGACTCTTAGTACCCTCCCCACCAGATTGAATGCACAACCCTGGACAATAGAAGGTTGATGTGAAATAACTACAGAACTGAGAGAGTAATGTTGTTATGTGAGTGACTGAAGAAACACTTAATCTCTCTAGTACGAGGACACGTGTTTAAAATATCTCTCCATCGATGACGTATTTGTAGTTAATTTGTCCTACTTTACCTTAAGAGAATGTTCTTTTATAACTGGAGGAGTTAGATATAGCCTTAATAAGCCCCCTAACAACAACAGATCCTTCCCTAATCTGAGTAAAAATCGTCTGGTGCTATCTAGAAGAAACTAAAATTCATGCGCCACTGGTCGACAGGGCTAATTTCCTTTGTTTCTCCTCCCATCTTGTATAAATGATCTCTCTCTCTCTCTCCCGAAGATTAATAAGAGCCTCCATTAATCCTTCACCATAATTATCATTTTTCTATTGCACCACTAAACCATATTATTCCTCACAGAAAGGACATCATAGTCAGGCAGCTAACCTCTTTTCAGAGTAGATATATCATACTTTTTTACAAACTTCGAAATACTCTACTGGACATCTAAGTCAGGTCCGTATGCGAATACTAGGTGTCATCGCAGGCATCCTAACACCTAGTCACTAGCGATTTATTTTACATATTTCAGTTTGATATGCAGTAATTGCAGTATATATCATTTCAAATTCGACATCAGTTTTCATCGGTAACATACACGAGGGTAAAGAGATGTGATGTACAGGACAAATCGCTAAGGAAATCGTATTACGTAATCTCCAAAGCCACATCGATTAGAGTCCTTACACCCACCCCATTAACTCAGAAGATAAAGTTGTATTGTCAGATGTCGTTGCCATACTTTCACTTGCATTTGACTGTAGATTATTCACATCATGGTCGCGTCTTCTCAAGCACTGTACTGGCCATGTGGAGAGAATGAAGGAAATATTGACTATGAAAAAAAAGTGGAGGAGGAAGGAGGAAGGGAAACCGAGATGAAATGAAGGGATGGCATGAAGAGGTATATGAGTGAAAGGGTGTGAGTTGGAGAGAACCGTCTGATGGTAGAGGACAGGAGGATGTGGAGACGGTTGGTTTATGGCCTCCCATTATCATATTAAGGTGTCTGGAGATAGACAGATAGGGATAGAATCATGTTATTACCTACTGAGAAAATTATGTAATCAGTAGCCACTAGTACGATTAACAGTAAATACAGTGAAGAATTCTGCATTAGTAATTTGTGATCTTTTCTTACATATATTATGAAAGAAAAGTGTCTTGGAATATGCACGGATTGTGTGAGGACAGGTGATATCAACGACCCACTCTCGCATGGAATATATTCACAAGTGCTAGCTTTTGGATATCAGAGTTTTAAATTTGAGAATATGCATTATATGTTATACTAGATAACGCCACGATATTGTGTTCATCTGGCAATGGTCATAATAGCCTGGGAGTATTAGTACTGTTGTAGTAATCACGTTACACATACATTTATGCGATGCAGTTTATACGCTTCATACAAGTTTATCGAATAATTTTTTTTTTTTTTAAATGTGTCTATCTGTCTGACCATCGGTGAAATTAAGGGAGAACTATCTAGAGCAGTGATTCCCAACCTTTATACATTGGAGGAACGCCTGAAACAATTATTCAAATCCCAGGGAACCCCTACCTATTATATATATATATATATATATATATATATATATATATATATATATATATATATATATATATATATATATACGGTTCATGACTGAAAAAGAATTATTATTTTTGAGCCTGGTACTGTTACTAAAACTGTATTTCAGTTTATTTTATTTCTTTATTTTTATTGATTTATTTCATTATTTTTCGCGGCACCCCTGATGATGGTCTGCAGAACCCTGGTTGGGAATTACTGATCTTGAGTGCTCCAAAGGGGTCTAACACGGGTAACTTTCTACTGGGAAGTTAACGGTATTGTTCAGAGTTACTGAAGTAGCTCCCCTGATTGTCAAAAATCTAACTATTTAAGTCTACATGATGGAGCTTGGTGCCTATTTAGTCTAGAATTCGTAACTTCCTCCAACACCCATAACAACAGTACAGCGTAAAAATCACTATATCAAGTAAATATGGTGGACTTTGGTGGCCGGGTGGGTAGGGTGGTGGGTGCATGGGTCAGATGGGTGGGTAGATGGGTGGGATGGGCATGAGAAAGAGGTGGGGGGGGGGCAGAACTGAGTGGGCGAGGTGGGTCAGGTTGGGGCAGCGTGGGTGGGAGAGTGGATGACCGGGATGGGAGGAGAGGTGGGTGAGTGGGCATGGTGGGTGGGTGGATGGATGAGAAGGATGGGTGAATGGATAATGGGCAAGTACGTGTAGGTTAGTGGAGTGAATAAGTCCATTATTAGAACTGGTCAGTGGGAAATGTATCCCTGGGGAAATGGGCCCATAATGAACATAGGTACGACGGGTAAAATGGGAACATGGGGGTCGTTTCCCACTGCGCTGGGGTCGGGGGGGCTCAGGGTCCCAGGCAGATCCAGTATGTACGGTATTTTTTTTTTTTTTTTTACCCACGTAACGCCAGGAACCCTGCAAGTACAAGTCAGAATTTCCAATGCCCCTGGTATTTCTGCTACGGTCTCAGTGGCGAACACCTGCTTGGTAGGAGGTATTAATGTGACCTCTCAAGGGCCAGAATTGCAGTGAACTTTCCAGTTTCCAGATTAAACTCCCTGGCTAACCCAAACACCTGGCCATAGGAGCCACATAAATTTACACAGGTACACACGAACATTCACTCTCCCAGTACACGCACCCAGAGTACACTCAAACCCGAACTCACTCTCAACATTGCAGTGCAGTGCTATGCAACTGAAGTGTCTTGTACTGAACTCATATGTAATAATGAACTTGACTGTGTACTCTGCTTCTGTGTCACATGAATATTAATACATAAAAGCCGGATGATTTTTGTCATCCTGTGCTATAAACCTAAACTGTCACCATTAACCTTCTCATGCTAGGGAAAACTCGAGTATCCTAATCCAGCTCACGTCAAGCTTTTTTACTAGGCAGAGAGTGAGATATACGAGGCTGGGAGAGCTAATATTTCCCTTTTGTGTTTTATGTGCAGTGTATATCGCTGTCAGAGAAACAAGCATAAACGAAAATACTAGGGTGTGATATGCACAGTGCAGGACAGTCCATATAGTGTGCATATCAATTCATGTGTTTCAGGAGAGGCTCAGTCAGTGGTATTAGTATTTACCCTCCATCATTTCCTGTTTCCCATAATCCATCTCTTGTTGTATACTGTCTGTTTTCAACCGTCCGCTGTTCCACTGATTGCTGAATGGATTAGAAATTTCACGAAGCAGTCAAAATATCTAGGCTCCTCACACCGGCAGACTGAATCGTCAACGCAACACACAAGAATTAGGATGCGTAGTATATGAAAGAAAAATTTTGGAACCTCCTTAA